>NC_035446.2:4428893-4750622 GCF_002127325.2 Helianthus annuus
CAGCAATCCTCGAAAAATTTTCAATAAATCTCCGGTAGTATCCTGCTAACCCTAGGAAACTACGAATCTCGGTAGGCGTCTTTGGCTCTTGCCAGTTCATGACTGCCTCTACCTTAGCGGGATCCACTTGGATACCACGCTCACTCACAATGTGTCCTAAAAATTGAACTTCTCGTAGCCAGAATTCACATTTCGAGAATTAGGCGTAGAGTTTCTCACGCTGTAGTAATTCGAGAATGCAACGAAGGTGCTTCTCGTGGTCAGCTTGGTTCTTGGAATATATAAGGATATCGTCGATGAAGACTATGACGAATTTGTCCAAGTACGGCTTGCAAACGCGGTTCATGAGATCCATGAACGCAGCCGGTGCATTTGTGAGCCCAAAAGGCATCACTAGGAACTCGTAATGACCATAGCGAGTCCTAAATGCAGTCTTGTGTACATCTTCATCTCTGACCCTTAGTTGATGATAACCCGACCTTAAGTCGATCTTGGAGAAGTAGCTTGCTCCTTGCAGCTGATCGAATAGATCATCGATCCTTGGTAAAGGATATCTATTCTTTATGGTAACTTTATTCAGCTCTCTATAGTCGATGCACAACCGCATCGATCCGTCCTTCTTCTTTACAAATAGGACAGGAGCTCCCCAGGGAGATGAACTAGGTCTGATAAAACCTTTCGCCAGCAGTTCATCCAACTGGGTCCTCAGTTCTTTCATTTCCGTTGGAGCTAGCCTGTAAGGTGCTCTTGCTATCGGAGCTGCTCCAGGAATGATGTCTATTCTGAACTCCACTTGTCTATCTGGTGGCAAACCAGGTAGTTCTTCAGGAAAAACCTCGGGGTATTCAGAAATAACAGGAAGATCCTCGATCTTCGGCTTTGGTTCTTCAATTATCACTTGAGCCATGTAAATTACACAGCCTCTGTTCAAACACCTTGAAGCTTTCAGCATAGATACGTCTTCGGGCAATCCGTAATGCGTATCCCCTCGAATGGTAAGAGATTCACCACTCGGAGTCTTTAAAACTATTTGCCTTTTGCCGCAAATGATTTGGGCCTGATTACGAGATAACCAGTCCATGCCTAGCACAATGTCAAAACCCGCAAGTTTGAAAGGAAGTAGAGATAAAGGAAAAGAATGGTTCCTAATGGATATTTCACATCCTTCTAGAACAGTAGAGACGGTTTCTATCGTGCCGTCTGCTAACTCTACTTCGTATTTCACGTCAAGGGTTTTGATTGGCATATTTAGTAGTTGGCAAAATTTCTGGTCTACAAAGGATTTATCAGCGCCAGAATCGAACAGTACTCTTGCAAATATATTATTTACGAGAAAAGTACCTGTAAGCACATTGTCGTCCTTAACCGCTTCCTTTGCATCCAAGCGAAAAACTCTCGCATTCGACTTCTTCGTCTCTTCCGCCTTCTTGGCATACTTCGGGCAATTACTCTTTATGTGCCCTTTTTCGTTACAATTAAAGCAGGTTGCATCCTTTATCTTTTTGCACTCCACTGTCTTATGATCCTTGGACTTGCATAGCCCACAGGATGGAGTCTTTTGTTGCGACTGTGAACCAGACGCAAACCTACACTTCCCGGAGTGAGGTTTCTTGCAGACCTTGCAGTGAGGTCTTCCATCAGCTTGCCCCTCCTTCTTTGCCTCCGACCCTCTTTTGCCCTCACCGTTTCCACGGTGCTTTTTACCGGACTTTCGTGAGGTATCATCCTCACGTTTTCGCTTTTCAGCCTCCTTGCTCCCTTGTGCCCTCAGACGGACAGCATCAAGTGTAAGAGACAAGGAGAGGTCAGTAACTGACCTGAAGGTCGTTGGCCTAGAGGCCTTTACACTGGCCTTAATCGCCGGTTCTAAGCCCCCAATGAATCGGGCAATTCTTCGTGGTTCTGGTGTCACAAGATATGGCACCAGGCGTGACATAGTGTTAAAGCTTGTCAGATAAGCTTGACAATCCAGGTTTGTCATCACCAGTGAGACAAAATCTGCCTCAATCTTTTCAACCTCGTGCTGAGGGCAGTAGTTTTCTTTTATGAGGGTAATAAACTCCCCCCATGACATTTTGTACAAGGCAGACTTACCTGAAGCCTGCACCAGAGCTCTCCACCACGCCAGGGCCTCGCCCTTGAATGACTGGGACACAAACTTAACCACGTCCCTCTCAGCGCACCCGCTGATGTCCACAATCGTGTCCATCTCGTCCAGCCAGGTTATACAGTCAACCGCACCTTTCTCCCCTGTAAATTCACGGGGCTTACATGATACAAAGTATTTGTAGGTGCAACCCTTAGCACTGGACGCATCGGTATATTCTCTATCGCGGTGAACGCTGTGCTCAGTAGACGAGTGCTTGTCGTCATCTTTCTTGGGTTCAGAGGGTGGTTTGGAGTGTGTCTTTGGTTTAGAGGGTGGTTTTGACACAGATCTACCTTGAGACTCAGTATTTTGACGATCAATAGCTGCCTGGACAGCATTGTTGATCAGAGCCTTTAGCTGTGCGCCTGTCAAATGTACTGACGCATTGTCATAGTCATCTTCGTTTGTGTGGCTGTTCTCTCCATTGGGATCCGCCATTGTAACTTGAATCTGTTACAGAAGATAACAAAATTTTAATTTAGGAGATTATTATATGATTGTCTTTTATGACAATTTGTCAACCATGGTACAGAGACCATATTTGGTTAACTTTTTATTTCATTAAATATTAGGATCTGAATATATCCTACTTTAACTATATAAATAGTATTGGCGGCATAAAGCCTAATCATGATGATGTTTTATAATATTAGCCGAGATTTCAGAGAATCAAAGGCATAGAGAATTGAACCGTAGTTCTTTTATCTCCTTCTGACAGAGAGTCATAGACTACCACTGCCTTTTGTCTTTATAAGATAATTGTTATGGCCCATAGGCACTACACCTCTAATGGATGTCTTAATATGGTTGGCCCGTAGGCACTACATCACTAATGGATGTTTTTAATAATATTGGCCCGTAGGCAACGCATCACTAATGGATGTCTTTAATAATTCTGGCCCGTAGGCACTGCATCACTAATGGATGTTTTAGTATTGATCACCTTCATTGGTGATTTAACCCACGATTTATAAATCATTTAGTTGGGTTTGAAATCCTTTAAAGGATTATTGTATAAGAATGACGTGCGTGATTATAACGAATCACATCTGCCATGAATGTTAACATGCGTACAGAGGTTAACAGGGAATCAGAATCTTTTCAGCTAGGTCGTACCATCTTGACTGATCTTAAAACCCAAGCTAGGTTTCACCCCCTTAAGATTCTTTATTAGGCAGATCAATATAAAAGGAATGGTTTTGATTTATTTTTATATCTATTAAAACAAAACTCATAACATACATTCCAAAATCTCAAATACAATTACATATTGCCCTAAACGGGTCTTTCAAATAATACATACCTCCATAGAGGTTTTAAAATAAGTGTCAAGTCCACGCAGGGACTAATTCAAGATAAGTGTCCATGCAAGGACTAAAGATAAGTCCACGTAGGGACTAAAATACGATAAGTTGTCCACGCAGGGACTTATTTAAAGTAGAAATTACAGTAGTACAGTTATTAAGGGCTAGTGGTCACGTTTCTTCTTCTTGCCCTTTAGTAAATTCGCCAAGCCCTTGAGAAATCCTCGGTGGCTTTTCTTCTCTTCCTCGAATTCTCTCTCCACTCGATCTAGTCGATGGAGTATTTCTTCCTGTTCAGGAGGAGAGAATCGTGGTTGTGGCGCTTGATGCGGAACTGGAGGTCTGGGAGGTATTGGATACCCATGAGCTGAGTAGTCCGGTGGTCCCATGTTTCCATGTGCTCCGTCAGGGTAGTGCGCATTATATCTAGCCGACACCACATATGGGTCGCGCTCATAGCCGTAGTTGTATTGTGCTTGTGACGGTTCAAACGGGTTGTAAGCCGTTGGACCTGTGTAAGCTGGTATGGGTTGGTCATACCCAAATGGTGGCGAATTTCGTGCAGTAGGTGCGGAGTTCGCCTCCTGTATAGGACTTGAAGGTCCTTCTTCTTGTAGCGGCGGATAGTGGCTGCTACTAGAATGTCGAGGAGTGCTGAAGTGGTTACCCCCTCCTCCTCGTGTAGACATACGAGCATTGGTCCTCCTACGCCTCGGCGGATCAGGTATTACTGGTTGTGCCGGTGGCGGAGGTGGTGGCGTAACTGCCTCAAAGCGTGAATCCTCAGATGGATCCTGTGGATGTCTCGGTTGTTGTGTCTGATGAGATGGTGTGTTGTACCACTCATGTCGGTCAAACAAGGCCATAAAGCTGTCTGGGCCTTGATATTGTGGACCATGATATGAAGATCCATCAGATACTTCTATCGGATGCGTGGGCGTACCACGAGCTGGTTCAGTTGGATCCTCATCTTCCTCCATGGGATCTTCAGAAAAGTGGTCTTGAGGACCAAGCGGAACAAATCCTGAAGGTTCCTGTATGTAGTCAGCCGGATTAAACTGAGCTACGTAGTATGGACTAGGGTCGTCGTAGTTTCGGTGCGATACCGAACGTTGCAGAGGTATGAAGGAAGGTTGTGGGTTATTGGGATCATTTTCTGAATTTGGCCCAAAGGAGTGCCGGTAGGATGGCGTCGAGCTGTGCGAAGTGGAATGCCTCGCTGGTTCGTAAAGATCTCTTCGTCGTTGTGGCTCTTCGCTCCTTGTCATCGAAGGATGTCTTGTACCAGATGGTCCAGCTTCTTGATCGTGATGTGTCACGATTTCTCCTCGGCCTCTACGTCCCCTTCCTCTTCCTCGGAATATAACAGGTGGCATTTTCCTGCTCCAAAACTTATTAAAAATCAAATCGAAAATAAACACAAAAAGGAGTATTAATCCGAATTTGTCCTAAGTTATTGTCTAGACTCAAGTATGTGCAATTGTGTCACTGAGATTAAACACAATAGGATAGTGTTTAATTCACTCAATGTTGGCTCTGATACCAACCTGTCACACCCCGATTTCCACGTGTCTCACCGGTGGGCCCGGTGGGGGATTACCGTGACGATGTTGGCAACAATATAGTCAAACCACACAATTATATAATGCACAGCGGAAGCTTAATTTAAATATATAATTTCAACCTCTGATTGTAATATCAAAATGTATTACAAAAGTTGAATATCCACAGTGGATCGTAAATACAAATAAAGTATTGTTCCATTAGATACTGCAATCAAGCTTGCGAGGCTTATCCCGACGCTAGGGAGCTAATACCAGCCAATTACGTTTAGGTACCTGCACTTAATCTTTTTGGGGAAAATACGTCAGTTTACACTGGTAAATACATTCAACTGACACATTTGAAAATGTTTATTAAAATTGATTTGAATGCACAAGGCACAAACTCTTTCATAACTTGGGAAAATTCATAATGATCTTGTGAACGTTTTACATGTTCTTTTATGCGTTCAGTAGCCCGGGTCGTGCCGGGTTAAAGATTTATAGACACACCACGTTTGCGTAAAACCGTAGTACAGAAACCAACGGCTACGTCTTTTAGTTTTAGTGTCGACACTTTATACCGGGTGTACGCCTACACCGGGATGTCGATGGTCGTGGCCATTTCGTAAAATGATGCCGAGGATATCCGGGACAACGGTCATTAAACCCCCCAAAGGCTTATAAGCAACAAAACTGTTTAAATGAGCCAATCATATTTAATCAATTAACCACCTAAGCGATGGAATTATATAATGCTCAATCAAGCGGTATTAATATACCGTAACCCAAGCCCATATAGGGGAAATAAGTTAAAGTATTTACCTTTGCAAGTATTAATCCTTAATTTAGATCAAGTCACCGATAGCTTTTACTGGGGCTCCTAATCCGGAACGAAGGTTTTAATTAACCTCTTAGAATCCTAACGGTCCTTGTATTAGCCGTAGCTTAAACCGGTTGATTCCGATATATAGATATGGTTAATTCGCACGGAAAGGCGAAAACCGAGAATGGAGTATGATTTGGACCCAACAAGTTCAGTGACTTGTTTTATATGGGTTTATAGTTCATACTCTGGATTTTGGGGTTCAAATAATATAATTTGACCCGTATCGGCTATTGCACGAAAACTAGTTCCGTGAGCCGTACCGTGTGCGCAAATAGGCGAAACGGTTAACCATAAGTGTCGTACGCTTATTTCCTAAGTCAATATGCCTTAAAAGTATTTTGGTATCAGTAGGATACCTTCCGTAATGCCCGTAACGAGTTTAAGTCAATATTATGCCCCGTAGGGGCTTTTCGGTCATTTTAAAGACTTTATAAGGGATTTTCGAGTTCTACAGGAAATCTGAGTTTCCCGAACAGCTTATAAAGCTTAAAATACTTTATTTATTATTTAAAACCAGTGGCAATTGGAATCGGGTCAAAAGACCTTGTAGAACTCTCGTTTTGGCCAAAAAGGGCATATTCGGTATTTACCGAACCGTAGCCATAACCGCAGGTTATGAGCAAGGTAAAAATTATTAAAAATCTTTAAAATTCCCAAAATATTATTTTACCACAGTGGGTAAAAGTTTTGGTGACGAAAACTTGGGTTAGATGGGCGTTATGCTAATTGCGCCGTTAATTACAAAACTTTCTTAAAAGTGCGCCTTTTAGCATAACTCTCATTCTAGACCTCGGATTGACGTGAAACTTTAGGGACATGCTTATATTTTAACAAGCAAGGTTTTGGTCCGTTCACGTGTCCGAAATACTTGTTTTAATTTTAAAAGGCCGTTACGGTCAACTTTTAGGCGAATGACGGAAATACGTAAAAGACTCGGGTAACTCATGAACCGACCACAGAGGCTTATACCAACATGTGACCTGGTCCTAAGAGAGTGCTAAGGTATATTTATACCTCACTAAAACGGGTCAGAACTGAAGTCAAAGCAAAAGTCAAACTTATGCGACTTTCGGCTCCGAACCGGTTCAATATAGTAAATGATCGATTCAAACGAGCGCAAACAAGTTTATATACTTATTATCATATTTTATGATTGTCAAAACAGGTTCCATAACATATACATTACAGATTATGCATAAATCGCTAAAATAGCTTTCTGTTGACTTTTTAACCGCACGTTTGACTCGATAATTGACATAGTTAGAGTGGTGATCAGGGGGGAACCATTTTAGAGGTTTAATACCCACATAAATACCAACTCATAACCATTTTTGATTCGTCATAAGACTGAATCATTTGCGAGTTATTGTAATGACAACCGTTAGTTACGACGGTTGCGTTTATGAGCTATAACTATGGAAAAGTGAAACCAAAATGGTTATCAACGACTTACAGAAGTTGCTTCTTGATTATAGAGCAGAAGAGAAGGCTTGGGAGCACTTAGAATGATCAGTAGTTGTGTGTTTTGATTGTGTGAATGGTTATGCACACAAAGGTGCTATTTATAGCCAAAAACAAGCTCCTATGATCATTACACTACCACAACAGGTCAGGGGTGATGGGTAGATGTCCCCTAAGTGTTATGGGTCAAATGTAGGGTGCCCATGCTCCATTAATTGGTGTTTGATCGTTCAAAAGTTCCAAAAGCCAAGTAGTTACTATAATTCTGCATCTGGGCACTTTACGCGGCCCGCATGGGAGTTCCCATGTGTTTTAATGCGGGTCGCCTAAAGATCAAATATCAGACGCGAAATAGAGGGGGCTCGCGGCCCGCCTCAACTTATGTTTAAACCTTACGCGGGTCGCCTAAGGTTAATATTTCAGGATTTTTAAATCTTTTTGTAATGATTACAGAATCTGGCCATTAATAACGAAATCTTTCGTAATGATTTACCTGACCTTTCGGTTTTGAAGGGGTAACTTTGCGGTTTGGCCCTCGGTTATTTACCGATAGGGGCCTCGTGTTAATTACCTGCATTATTAAGTCCCCGGTTTATTTATTAATTATATTGGAAAGCCTTAACTTTCACTGTTGACGCTTTTAACCCTTCTTCTACGAATTCGATCGTAACTTTCTCGTTTCATATCGAAACTTCGCGAAATTCATATATATTATTTTAGTGAGGGTATAATACCGTTACAAAGTCTTGGGAACGTTAAAGGGTCACTCAGAGGTATTATTAAACATGTTGACACAGTTAACCCCTGTAGTTTGTAATCTCTCACTTTCTTCCGCGTTTTATTTTTGTACGATCTATAATTTATTCGTTTGAAGGTTTAAGCATTATTTAGGATACTATACAGTATATTTACCCTTGTTGACATTTATAACCCTCGTATTTATATACTTTCAAGGTTTGTCAAAATTAGTCCCTTATTTATTATAGATGCCACGTGTAAACAAATGCCACGTGTTAACACATCATTGGACACAAAAATTCGAGGTGTTACATGTTGGATACGGATGAAGAGTCAAAGTCGGAGTCTAAGTCAGATAGTTCGAATTCGTCTGAGAAAAGTCCGAATTCGCCGGTTAACAGAGTTTACAATAGAGAATTCCTGTTATCAAAATCTAATTTGAATGACGGGTCGATCAAAGTAGCATATACTTTGATTGATTCGGACAAATTATATTCTGATGAGGAATTCCCAATAAGAAGTGTCAAGACTGAAATGATCAAACAGGTTTTCAAATTAACAGAAATTAATATTTCTGAAATAAAAGATTTAAATCTTGTTGCGAAACCTAAAAAGTACACTTCAAGAGTTCAACAGAGATTGAACAAGAAAAAGGATTATGATTATGGTTCAGGTGATCGAAAGAAACCAAACCATAATGGTAATCTCAAAAAGAAAGGTCTTGGATTCCATTCTTCAGAAAATCATAAAAATCAGAAAACTTATAAACCAAAAACAAACTTTGTTTCAGGAGGAAGTTCTGAAGATGAGCAGAAGAAACCGTTCTGGAAGCAATCGAATCAAGAGTTTCTTGCTGAAGTGAAGAAGAATGTGAGAAAATCTGCTCAAAGAGTTGATAAAAGAACCTGTTTCAAATGCCAGGAAGTTGGACACATAGCTTGGAATTGCCCCAAGACCAACTACCAAAAACAGGGAGTTTCTTCTAACTCTGTGTGGAGAAAGACTTGTGTTGATCAGAAAGAACAACCAGTAAAAATTGTTAAAAAGTTTGAAAATTCTACTTCTGAGGAAGGAGAAAGTTCAAACAGGTTTTACAAAAGAAGAGGTGATCTAAGTAAACAAAAATGGGTTGTTAAATCTGAAGGTAATTCTGACAATGAATCTGATTCCATAAAATCAGAGGAGTCATTGGTTGATAAAAAGATTGTGAATTCCGTTCCAGTGGTGAACGATGAAAATTTTCCGAAATTGTCAAAGGAAAATTTGATGAAGAAAGTTGGAAAGGTAGAAATTTCAAATCAATTCTTCGGCGATAAAGGAGAATTTGATGTTGATAAGGCTTTCAACGGGAAAGTCAAACACATTTTTGGGAGAATGGTTGATAAAAAAGTAAAAGATGCTAAAGAATTTTATAAATCAAAATGTTGGTGGGACAGATGTGTTCCAAAGTCACCCAAGCCCGGTGAGGCTTGGATTGACATTATGTTTGATTAAAACACCGGATTTGCCGGAGATCCCAAGTTTACATCGTGGATCAGGAATCGGCATCTTTCATGGTTAATTAGGATGTTTTGAAAATGTTTGATATTGTTAAAACTTTACAGGTTAAAGGACTATGCCGGAGCTTTCAGGTAGGTAAACGAGGAGCAGGTATCGGCATCTTTCTTGAGGAATTTACTACTATAATGTCAAATCATGCAAAAGGTAAAAAGGTTTGTTGTTTGTTTACAATTGGTAAGATTTGATTGTGCATATCTTGTGAGTATGGTAAATCAAGGACATTAATTTGTACTTGCATTTTCCTACAATTGATTGAGAGACAAGATGATGAACCGCATCCCCGATCTTTGTATTAAAATCATTCAAACTTATTTTCCGGAAAAATCATTTTGATTAAAACAAACTTAAGTGTTTTGAAATCTAAATGAGAAAATAGTTTGATGAATAGGGGGAGTTCTGATTGTTATGCCAACGAGAATTGCGAATTGATGCAATTTGATATCGGTTGTCATGTTTTTGTACAGTTTGTTTTCAATTTTCGTTAATGTGTTTGCATTTTAGGGGGAGTAAAATTTCCAGAAAATCCAAAAACATTAGAAAATTTTAAAAATACAAAAACATGATAAAAACCAAAAAAAAAAAAAAAATGAGCTTGTTGTGAAAAAGAGGAAATGATAGTACATCAGCAGACTATCACAACACGCTAAAGATTTGGAAAGTTTAAAAGTGTTAAACAATCTTACTGAGGATGTGTCAGTAGATCTTTACACATTTAATAAACTGTGACGAGATATAAACCTAAAACAAACTTGCTTGATTTGTGGGTAACTATTCTTGGATATATAGGTAACCCCTGAAATCTTGTTTGAAAGGTTTCATTTTCTGATATACTAGGTTTTTATACTCTGTGATATCTGGGGTATTATTCCGGGACTTCTGCTGAATGGAAGTTCTGACCTAGTCCCCGGATAATACTTGCTGCAAAATGCTTGAAACACAGCATTAAACCCTCAGCTGATTAGACAATAAAATTGATAATCAGTTGTTGTAGCTAAAAGATCTCCTAAAGGGGACACTCCGAAAAGTCGAAGCTGATATCTCTCTGCGCATACGGAAGTATCGACCTGAGATCCCTCAGCCCTCGCATATCCCCTAATTTATATACAGATATCAGTTGTAGTATATTTTCCTGTAAATCTGAACATTGAGATCTGGATACGGGAGTATATTCAAGTGGAGTGATACACAATTAAGTTCAAGTCTCTAAAACACTAATATCGTATCTCGGATCAGTTGAACTTTGTGTGAAAATTATTCTGTCAATCTAGGTAAATTGTTTAAAACTTAAAATGAAATCAAAGCTTAACGGTGTTAGTGATTTGTCTCATAAGCTGATATGATCCTCTTACACAAACTCACAAAAATATTGATTGTAAATATTTTTTTACTGCATTTTAATTCTCTTGTGTCAAAAATCCAAAAAGATTTTCAGTGTGTTTTAGCATAAAGTTTTGAAAAAATCAAAAAGATTTTCGACATCTGATATTGAAAAGTTGATGTTCAAAATTCCGGGTGCTAAACATGACGAACAAATGGTTTGGGAGAATGTGTTGGTTTTTGAAAACAAAATTGATATATATCTCCATGTGGTTCTTCAAATTGTAAAATCATTTTGTGATTGTATATTTCTGTGAATGATTCATTAGGTATTTTCATATTATCATCGGGAGATTTACTTTTGGGTAGAGGATGTGCAGGTTTTGAAGACCAGGTTCCGATACCTGAAGTCTTTGTGTTTACAACAAGACAGACTGCGATCCCAGCATATTGAAAGGGGGAGTCTGAAGACATCAGAGTAGAGATTGATCATGGAGAGTCTGTTGATGATAATGAGAAGAGAAGAGTAAGAGTTGAGGATGCTTTCACTGTTAAAGACTGAAGTCGTTGAAGACTCGACACTTAAGACTCGTCAACATCTGAGGGGGAGTCTGTTGGTGCAGTCATCTGTCGACTACGTCTAAAGTCGTGTCTCGGTCTCGTTGCGGATCTGGTCAGACATGACATCACATGTGACATCATCTTGATGACATCACATGTGATGCCATCACATGTCCAAAAATATCCAAAGCAACAAAACGACAAATGAACAAAGTCTTGAAAGATTAATTGTGAATATATTTTTGTGAGTGGACCATGAGAAGGTCCAATGGGACCTCACCAAACTACAAACCAATAACAAGAGAGCACTTGAAGACAAAAAGGATGGAAAGCATAATGAGGATCGCTTTTATGAACATCGTGGATCGCTTTTTCGGTTTTGTCTGGATCGCCTTTATGGCTCGCTTTTACGACATAGGTGGATCGCTTATGTGGTTGTCGCTATAAGCGATCCAGATTTACTATATATAGGAACCTTGTCATTTCATTTTGTAACAGTTCAGAATTTGATACCGAGGTATTGCCGGTTTTCTTTGTAAACAAAAACAGTGTAATATCAATATACAAGAGGTTGAGAGTGTGAATCAAGCTGTGTACGCATCCGTTTCTTTGTTTCCGCCTCTGAAACGGAGTTGAGCTCTTCCGAACGACTCGTTTAGGTCGAAATCCGATCCTACAGCATCCATCCATGAAAAAACCATATCTTTCAGGTGGATTGCTAATTCTACCAGATCTGCGAACATTTTGTGTGTTCTGATCAACCTCTTGATCGTTTTCAACAACCTCTTGTTGAGTGCTAGTATCAACCAAACGTGTATCGTCTTGTGGTTCTTGATCCTCCTCAAGTTCCACTGTTCTACCACTAGTTCCTTCCATAAGGAACTTAGCTTCTAAGAACTTACCCTTTCGAGCAACAAATACTTTTTGCTCGGTTGGGTCGTACAAATAATATCCTATATCATCTTTAGGATATCCTACAAAGATACACTTAGTAGATCGGACTTCCAATTTATTTGGAGTGTATTGCTTAACATAAGCTTCACAACCCCAAACACTTAAGAATGATAATGATGGAGGGTTTCCATGCCATATTTCAAAAGGTGTTTTTTCCACTTTCTTGGTTGGGGCCAAATTTAATATACGGACTGCGGAGAGCAAAGCGTAACCCCAAAATGATAGAGGCAATGTGCTTCTAGCCATTATAGATCGAACCATATCTAATAGAGTTCGATTTCTCCTTTCAGATACACCATTGTGTTGTGGTGTTCCAGGTGGAGTAAGTTGTGAGATAATCCCACAACTCCTAAGATGATCTTGAAAAGCACCACTAAGGTATTCACCTCCTCTATCGGTGCGAAGGACTTTGATTGTTTTCTTGAGTTGATTTTCTACTTCACTTTTGAAGTCTTTGAACATTTCAAATGCTTCATCCTTGTGTTTTAGTAAATACACATAACCATAACGACTATAGTCGTCGGTAAAGGTAATGAAGTATCTTTCACCATTCCTAGTCATCGGCTTAAAAGGACCACATACATCTGAATTATGATACCTAATAAGTCCTTAGCCCTTTCAAATGTTCCACTAAAGGGCGTCTTGGTCATTTTGCCTTGTAAACAAGATTCGCATACATCAAATGAATTATCTTCATTTGTATTTAAAAGACCCTTTTTCTGAAGTGTATGCATGCGATTCTTGCTTATATGTCCAAGGCGACAATGCCAAAGATAGGAATCACTCAAATCCATTTTGAGTTTCTTGTTGGTTACTTGGTACATTGAGCTATCATATGATGTGTTATCATGATCTAATTCATAAATACCATTTAAAGACATAGCTTTAAAATAAAACACATCATTCATAGAAACATAAATGTCTTGGTTAACAAATTCGAAATTAAAACCACACTGTCTCAAAAGGGAAACAGAAATTATGTTCCTAGTTAAACTAGGAGCATACAAAACATTCTTCAAAATAACTTCCAAACCACTTGGAAGCTCTAAAATGTAGTCTCCTTGAGCTTCGAAATCAACCTTTGCTCCGTTGCCCATGAAGAGACTAGCGTCTCCCTTCTTGTAATGTTTATTTCTTTTGAACCCCTGCAACGAATTGCAAATATGAGTTCCACATCCGGTATCTAGTACCCATGTGTTAGAAGAAATAACATTAAGCTCAACATGTATCATAAAGATAGTACCTGAGGTTTGCCATGCATCCCTCTTGTTTTTCAACTCTTTGAGATAGGTTGGACAATTTCTCTTCCAATGTCCTATCTCACCACATTCAAAACATGGGTCATTTGTAGCAACCTTTTGCTTCTTCTCTTTTGGTTTGGCGGGTTCTGCTTTAGCTTTTCCTTTTCCCTTTCCCTTGACGTGTCCCTTTCTTTTAGCATAGGTTGCTTTAGAGTCGAGGTGGGGCCTCTTCTTGTTGCCTCCTTCATTGATCGCTAGGACGGGTAAAGACTTTTTGCCCATACTTGCTTCGGCCGTTTTGAGCATTGCATGAAGCTCACCAATGCTCTTGTCCCATCCATTCATGTTGTAATTCATAACAAAGCTCTCAAATTTCTTTGTTAAAGAGTTGAGGATCAAATCCGTAGCCAACTCTTTGGAGACGGGACAATTTAGCCGTTCGAGGCGATCAATGTGGCTTTTCATCTTAAGAACATAAGATGATACCGATTGGGTTTCCTCCATTCGACATGCATGAAGTGCCCGAACAGTTTCGAAGTGTTCTACCCTTGCTTGTTGTAGGAACATTTCCTTTAACTGGGTAATCATGTCATATGCCCCATGGTGTTCAAAATCCTTTTGAATTTCGGGAATCATAGTTCCCAACATGAGGCATGAGGCTTGCATGGAGTCCTCGGTATACTTAACCCAATCGTTGTAGGCTTCCACATCTTCCACGTTAGGTTCATCGGGAATAGGATCGTCCAACACATAGGATATCTTCTCTTGCTTGAGAACGATTCTCAAGTTTCGAAACCAATCCATGAAGTTGTTATGGTTGAGACGATCCTTTTCAAGGATGGTTCTTAGTGATAGGTTTCGGACGGTTTGGGTTATCAGGTTTGCATTGTTAGCGGCCATCTACAAAATTTAACAAGTTCAATTTTAGTATTTTCGATATTATTATATTTTAATCATTAATACTCTTTTGTGTCTTAAAGACAATTAATAATTAAAATCTAGAATCCAACATTACATTTAAATATTGGTTAGGTGACCTTTATCCCATTATTTAAATTAACAAGGTAGTCAACGTTTGACAATTGCAACTCTTTGCAATTTCTAGCCGTATGGGATCGGTTAAACATCTTTATGTTTAGTTGGCATGTTTAATCCCATCAACACCTTTGTTCCCCATGCTTTGGTGACCCTAAGTTCATGGTTTCCAAATCAAGTCGTCCAACTTACACACACGTGTGAGTTTATACACATAAGTAGTTAGGTGACCTTTATCCCACAAACATGGTAAACCCACCTCGAACATACAAGTTCCCTCAAATGTGGTTAGGTGACCTTTATCCCACAATAAGAGTTCCCAAGTGTTTCGAGTGTTGCATAAAAGGATGGTGTTTGACTTGTTTTATAAAAGGGTTCTTAATATTTCAAAATTCTAGTTTAGAAAATATTATGTACCATACATTTACATGCATTCAAATTAATGGTACTTTAGTGAAAACAAATTTTCAAGGTTCTTTTTAATAAAACCCATTTTATTATAAAATCATTAATTTTTAATAAAACCTTTTATTAACCATTTTAATGATTTTGTTAAGAACCATTTTTACACTTGTTGTTGATTATTAGTTTGTTAAGTCATGCAAATCGACATATCATTTAAACAACAAAAATAAGCAACCTCACAAGCATAACAATAGGTGCATAACCATACAAGCACACCACATATGATAGTAGGTGCATAACCATAGCCAACTATTTTGACCACACTTGTTAGCCGAAACAAGTGTGTCAAAAGGTCCTTCCTAAAGGGTGAAGATAGACATAAAAGAGGTGTCGATGAACTCCCACTTGATCCCGCATCCAAATGCTTCAAGTCTTCATTTTGTGTTATGATTTCTCCACCTTCTTTGAGCTTCTAAAAGTCTTTTAATTCAGCTCCAAATTCATTTTGACTTCAAAAAAAATGTGTTTTGGTTATCGGGTTAAAATCCCGTTAAGAACCATGAAGTTCTTTGGACCGAATGTTATGGTCCAAACCAAAACCGCATTTTTACATGCATCTTCTTTTACAAAATATATCCTAATACATTTTTCTAGTAAATAAAATGCACCTAATCTATTTATTTTACATACCAAATGAAAAATAAATAAATTACATATCTTCTAATGGAAGAACAAAATAATTATTACAACCCATTGAAATAATAAATAACAACACAATCATTCAACACAAGGTCATGGCTAGGTCATATGCACCAAAATATATATCCAAATATATATTTATTAATTTCAAGAAGCATAAAAAAAATGGTTCCCTTTTATAAACATTTTCGGCTATTTTCAAAAAACCGAAAAGGTAAGTTTTGTCCAAACAAACAAATCATCCATATGAGATAAATTTTTCAAGATTCTCTTATGCATGTAAGAAAATAATCTTGAAAAACAAAGGGTTTACCATGTTAAAATTTTCGGCCATAGGGTTTTATCCAAACCCGAAATTTTTAATCTATTGAAGCATGCACTCATATAAGCGGCTCTAGATACCATTGATGGGATTTTAACATGTTTATCAAAGTAATTTCATCCATATGAAATTAAAATGCAGCGGAATTAATATTTAAAACATGTACTTTTAAGAGATATAAAACCATTTATATGCAAAATCCCAAAACCCGGATCCATATATGAAAATGCATACTATCATACACAACCATAGGGTGTTTAGAAAAACTACCTTCTTGGAGTAATGAGAAAGAAATGGATGATGCTTCAAGAATGGTTGCCTTCAAGTGTAGAAGGCCTCAAGCTTGTATACCCCAAGCTTGCAACAAACACTATGTGATTAGCGAGGATTTTTAACACCAAAATCAAAAACCGAACACTTGAAATTTCTCTATGATGGCCGAAATTTTGAGAGCAAAAGAACCAGTCTTCCAAGTTCATGCACCTTCATTTGGTCATCCAATTCCTTTTATAACCATGAGAGATTTGCACCTCTTTTTGGGCCAATCACCAAGCTTCTTCCACATGCAAGTGCATGAGAGTTCATTGGACCAAAATGGTCTTGGAAAGACCATCCAATCAAATCCTCTCTAACACATGCAAAAGCATGAATTGTGATTGGACCAAAGTTGTCTTGGTTAGGCCACCCAATCAAATCTTCTCTAGCTTATGACAAATGCATGTAATCCCATTGGACAAAACCATTTTGTGAGTTCCCATGGGGAAGGTGGCGGCCTAGCTTTTATTTTAAAAAAAAATCAAATTCTTTTATAAAATATAAGTCTTGGTACATATATATATTTATAACTTTTATAAATACAACACTACATAAATGCAAGACTTTATACAACCTTTTAAAATGTTATTTAACCCATTAAATAACAAAATAAAACATTCTCTCAAAAATAAATTATCCATATAATTTATTAGTTTGTCAAGTGTAATTATTTAGAAAACCAATTTCTAAATATTGTAAGTGTTAATATTTATTTGTTTGATCATATCACAAATAAATAATATAAGTGTTTGTCTAGCTTGTTATTGGGTATGACTCGACTTGGATCATAACGTACTAGCCACATCAATTTAATATGTGTCTTGGGCATACAGAGTCCAACAAAATACATTCCAGCTGATTCAAATGTTCATGCTTTCATTGCACATATTGTTCGAAAGCCAGAAATGCTAAAGGAATGGATGGAAGCGTTATCTAATGAAGAGAAGAGTGAAGATGAAGGATTTGTTTCTTCTGAAAACAGTTCATCAGAAACAAGTGATAGTGATGAAGAAATGGAACAGATAAATCATGGAAAACACATTTATCTTCTGACCCTTTTGAATTTTATTTTGCAGAAAAATTGAAAAAATTGAAAGAGAGGAAAGCTGCAAAGGAAATGAAAGAAGTCAAAGTGATTGAGAAGATTGTGGAAGTTGAAAAGAGAGTTGAAGTCGAGAAGATCGTTGAAGTCACAAAACCCTGTCTTACATGTTTAGAGTCTTGTAAACAATGTATAGAAAAAGATGAGAGGTTTAGTGAATTATAAAAGTTGAAAGAAAAATTGTTGTTTGATGTAAAGAACTTGAAAAAGTCGTATGATGTATTGAACATGCATTTGAATAGTCTGGAGAACACTAACTCTGAAAGAGAGAAAGCTTTGAAAATAATGAATGCTACCATGATGACAAAGCAGAAAGAGATCAACATGTACATAGAAGAATGTGCAAAGTGGAAGAAAGAGTTGGATAATAAAGCAGCTAAGAATGAAAGAATCAGAAGATTGCTGCAAAGTTACAAAGGTTGTGACTACATAATCGATAGAATTTATCCAACAGTTGAAGGTTTCGAAGCGTTTAAAGATGAAGAAACAAAGCCAAAGAAGAAGAAGGATACTGGTAAGAAGGATAAGTGTCCGCCTCCGATTTGGGAAGGGTACTCGCCTAGAAAACCTAATGAGGAAGAACTAAAACAGACGGTCAATATTAAGCTAGAATCCGAGATAACCGATGTTTTACTAGACAATATTGACGTCACGTTCACAGCGTCCGACACAGATCATGAGTCCGATTTGATAAAACGAGTGGTCGATCAGGTGTTGGAAAAAGATGAGGAGTCTGAGTCAAAGTTCGAGTCTGAAAGTTCGTGTCAGTCAGTCAGGAGTTCAAGTTCGTCCGAAAAGAGTTCAAAATCGTCGGGAAAACGGGTTTATAGTATAGAATTTTTATTATCAAAATCTAATTTGAATGATGAAACATTTGAAGTTGTGTATACTTTGAATGATTCTGACAAATTATATTTTGATAAAGAGTTTCCAATAAGAGGTGTTAAAAATGAATTGATCAAAAAGGTTTTCAAACTTACAGAAATTAATATTTCTGAAATAAAATATTTACATCTTAATGGTAAACCTAAACTTTACACCTCAAGAGTTCAACAAAGATTAAACAAGAAAAAAGGTTAAAATTCCGGTTCTGGTTTTCAAAAGAAACCAAACCAAAATCGTAGCTACAAAAAGAAAGGACTTGGTTTTACTCCACCAGAAAACTATAAAAATGAAAAATTTTCTAAAACAAATACAAAATTTGTTTCAGGTACAAGCTCGGAAGAGGAAGCAAAAAGCCCATTCTGTAAACAATCTAACCAAGAATTTCTAGCTGAGAAGAGAAAGAATGGAGCTTACGGGAAGAAAGAAACCAGAACCTGTTTCCTAAGCAATGAAGCTAGTCACATTGCATGGAACTGTCCGAAAGCGACAAACACAAAACAGGGAGTTTCTAGAAAACTGAAAGAAGTTGTTGTTGATAAAACCAAACCACCATCTGAACAATTTAAAGTTTTCAAAAATTCATCATTTGAAGTTGGTGAGTGTTCGAAGAGATTTTACAGGCGAAGTGTAAAACTTGACAACCAAAAATGGGTTGTTAAGAAATCTGAAGTAAAATCTGGTGATAAATCTGATTCCACAAAATCAGAGGAGCCACAGGTTGATGAGAGTGATGAAAACTCAGTTCCTTCAATGGATGACGGCAACTTTCCACCATTAAGGACTGAGAATTTTAAAAGGAAAGGTGGAAAGACTGAAAAGGATTACTCTGAGAATTTTAATGGGAAAGTTAAGAAGATTTTCGGAAAAATGGTTGATGGAAAGGTGAAAGGGGTAAAAGACTTGTATGCTAAAAAGAACGCAACATACACCCCAATTAAATCCGAATTGAAAACACCCATGGCTGGTCAGGCTTGGGTGGACATTTTCTTTGTTTGAAAAACCTGACTTGCCGGAGATCCCAAGTTTGTAATCGTGGATCAGGAATCAGCATCTTTCATGTATTATGAGTTTGTATGAAAAATTCTTAAAATTGTTAAAACTTTACAGGTTGAATGACTACGCCGGAGCTTCCAGGTTGGTAAGTGCGAAGCAAGAATCAGCATTTTGAATTAACATACAAGTGGTATTGTATGGTTATTTTACAAGTGGTACAGGTTGCTTTATTGCAAAATAGTAAATCAGGGACATTAAGTTGTACTTGATTTACTAACTCATGATAGCACAAAGAACAAGATGATGAACCATATCCCCGATTTTAACAAAGTTAATAAACCTACCAGTGGTTTTTATCTTAACAAATTCATTTTCCAGAAAAATCATTTCGATTGAAACAAACTTAAGTGTTTTGAAATCCAAATGAGAAAATGGTTTGTGAAAGGGGGAGTTCAGATTGTTTATGCATAAGTGAATGGCGAATTGAGGCGATTTGATATCGTTTGTGATGTTTCTGTACAGTTTGTTTTGAATTTTCTTTAAGTAGGTCAAGAATCTAGTAATTTTCAAATTTCCTTTGAAATGTGTTTGCATTTTAGGGGGAGTAAGAAAATTTTAGAAAATCCAAAAACATTAGAAAATTTGAAAAATACAAAAACATGATAAAATTCAAAAATGAGTTTCGTTGTGAAAAGAGGAAATGATAGTACATCAGTGGACTGTCACAACATGCTAAAGATTTGAAATGTTAAAATGTGATAAACAATTTTATTCTAGATGTGTCAGTAGATTTTTCACAAAAATGTTACAGATTTAGTAGGTTGTGACGAGATATAAACCTAAATTTCAAACTTGCTTATTCAGTGGGTTAACATAAACTTGGATATATAGGTAACCCCTGAAATCTCGTTTGAAAGGTTCTGTATTCTGATATACTAGGTCTTTATACTCTATGATATCTGGGGTATTATCCCAGGATTTCTGCTGAATGGAAGTTCTGACCTAGTCCTCAGATAATACTTGCTGCATTTGCTTGAAACATAGCAAAAAGCCCTCAGCTGATTAGACAATAAAATTGATAATCTGCTGTTGAAATGCTAAAAGATCATCTAAAGGGGACACACCGAAAAGTCGAAGCTGATATCTCTCTACGCATACGGAAGTATCGACCTGAGATCCCTCGGCCCTCGCATACCCCTTAAATTATATACAGATATCATTTGTAGTATATTCACCTGTAAGACTGAATATTAGAATCTGGATACGGGAGTATATTCAAGTAGTGAGACACACGAATAAGTCAGTATCTAAGACATTAATATCGTATCTCGGATCAGTTGAACTTTGTGTGAAAATTCTAGTGAACTGATATATTGACAATCTAGGTAAATTGTTTTGAACTGAAAATGTAATCAAGCTTAACGGTGTTAGTGACATGTCTCATAAACTGATACGATACTCTCACACGAACTCACAAAAATATTGTTTGTAAATATTTCTTTACTGCATTTCATGTCTCTTTATTTCAAAATCCAAAAAGATTTTCAGTGTGTTTTAGCATAAAATTTTGAAAACTCAAAAAGATTTTCGACAACTGGTATTGAAAAGCAGATTTTCAAAACTCCGAGTGCTAAACATGATGAGAAATATTTGAGGGGGAGTGTATGTTAGGAATTAAATATTTTCATAATCCTACCTTAAAGTGGTTCATCAGATTGGAAAGTCATTTTGTTTTTGAGAAGTGAGTCGGAGTTAGTACATGTGTTTATGTTTGAAATATGTATGTGAGAGAAATTTACTTTGAGGTAGAGCTTTTGCAGGATAAGATGAGAAGTTGTTAAACGGAAAACCAGCAACGATCCTAAAGCTGATGATGCTGATGATCTGAAGAGATGCCAGCATATCGCAAGGGGGAGTCTGAAGACCTGCAAGAAAAGACTGAGAGTGAAGCCCAGAGACAGATCAAGACTGAGGATGTGAAGACTCGACACTTAAAGACTCGTCAACATCTGAGGGGGAGTCTGTTAGTACACTGCATCTGTCGACTTCGTCTTGTATAGTGTCTTAGTCTTAGAATGTTAAATTAGGGCGAATTGTACGAGGTTTCACTTATGTGTACATGTCGTTCAAGGGAAACCTTATGTGAGGTTCCACTTCAATGTACATGACATTCAAGGGAAACATTATGAGAGGTTTAGCTTCAACGTACATGTCCGTTCAAGGGAAACCTTATGAGAGGTTTAGCTTCAATGTACATGTCCATTCAAGGGAAACCTCCAACACTATAAATACCCTTGAAGGGAAACCATTTGTAAGATTCTTGAATTCCATACCGAGGTGGGTGTGAGAATCGATTGTAAACGCTGTCAAATCAATCAAAAAAGAGAATTAAGAGAATATCTAGCTATTTCTACGTCAGGTACTTGTTTTCCGCACCTATATCTGATCAAACTCCTCTGATTGACTCATTCAGGTCAGAATCCGATCCTACAATCATACAAACGTTCAAAGTATTGTACACCGCATTCTCTTCTAATAGCATATGCATTAACTTGAGGTAGAAATCCCCGGCTAATGATATCTCCCAACGAAACATCTCTATCTCTTTGATAAAACTTCAATGGATGTTTAAACTTTCTTTCATTACTTTTCTTGAACCACTTCTTGCGTTCTTCCTTTTCTGGATCTTTTGTCGTTCCATCAAAGTTTTTATCTTTCAGAATCTCAGCAACTTTCCTCCTGAGTTCATCCCTGTTCTCTTCACTAAAGAACTCCATCAGAGTTGGAAATTCAGAAGTTCTTCATTCACATTTTCTTCATCAAAACAATCTTCAACCTCAACCCTATCATATACATTTGCATCTTCAACATACTTATGTTCATACTCAGGTTGATGATTGATGTCAAACGTGTTCAACTCTTCCTCAAAATCAAACTTCAATTCATCTTCATTCACATTAAACATCTTCAGAACTTCATCCAATGTATATGTATGCCTGATTTCTCCCTCTTCTACATCAGGCACAATACGGAGAATCAGCTTTTCAACTTCATTCACATTCTCCCCCTCTCCATCAGCATCCTTTGAGACTTCATTTGCATCATCATTCATATAGTCATCAACATTCCTTTCATTTGATGCTTCAGTCACTTTAACTCCAGTACCACCCTGATTGTCATCATCATCATTATCATCGTCATCACTGTGACTGCTAGCATAGAATACTTTTTCTTCATCATCATCTTCTTCGTCATCATCCTCTACATCGTCATCCTCTTCGTCATCATCCTCTTCGTCATCATCCTCTTCTTCCTCATCATCATTACCAAGATCTTCAAGTAACACATCTTCATCAAAGATAGCTGATATAGTAGATATAGGAAAAGGATTATGAATAGGAGACTCAGGATCAGTAGATAAAACTATTGATCTTTCAGCATTCACAGAACTTTCAACACTTTTTCCTTTGTCTTTCATTTGAGCATCAATCTCTGCTTGACGCTTTGCTCTAACTTCTTCAACCTCTATCTCCTCAAACCTTTGCTCTATAGACTTCCCGAGCATGTTTTCAAGAACTTTATTTATCATATACAGCTCATGCTCTTTCATCGCCTTGGCAGCCTCAAGTTCTTTGTTTTTCAACTCACGGTACTTGTTTTGTTCGTCTCTGCGTGCCTTTTCTTCCTCTAGCTCTGCCACTTTCACTTTCAAAATATCTATTTCAGTCTGATCTGCTTCTATTTCTTCAGCAATGACTTGTTATCAGACGCAACTTTCTTAACACGCATCTCAAGAATTTTATCACGATCTGCTAATCTCTTGTTTTCAACCAACACTGCATCAACTTTCTTTTCTACATTCTTAACTTGTACATCACTTGCGAAGTTGAAATCTCCAATTTCTTCAAGAGAAATACCTTCTGTTGGAATATTTGGAAAATATTTGTAGCCAGATGAACCAGGTGTGGTTTGAACATGCGGTTGTGAAGGTGGTGGTGTTTGAAATATTTGTTGTGAAACAAGTAAAGGTTGTTCTTGTGATGGTGTAGCAGTATGAATATGTGGTGGTGAAAGATGTGGTGGTGAGAGATGTAATGGTGATGGTTGTCTAGGAGGTGATTGGTGAAGTGGTAAATGTATTGGTGATTGATGTGGTGTAGGTTCAGGTGGTGGTGATAGTGGTTTACTGGGTTCTTGGGTAGGTTTCTTTTTCAGCAAAATCTTCAACGGCTTTTTCATCTTTGGAGTAACAACTTTCTTTCTTGCACCAGCTTTCTTTTTTCCACCAGACGGAGGCGTTTGAGACTCTATTACTTCCCCAGGTGAAGGAACATACACCTCATCCTCGTTCTCCTGTCTTTTCCTTTTTCTCAGCTGTTTTTCTTTAGCAATCTCAGGTTGAATTCTCCTTTCACGCTCTATCTCATCAATTTCTTCATCAGATGAACTTGAAGAGTCTTTGTCACCATCGTCACCTTCTTTCTCACCAGTTGCCTTTTCTATCTGAGCATTAAATTCATTAATACCTTACAATAATCTTTTAGAATCAGGAGACAAACAAACATCAACTCCCACATTCACTTTAGTTTCAGCTTCAGCTACATTTTCAGCTTTCATTTCTACTTCAAGTTCTTCTTCATCCAGTTCATCAACAAGCAAACTCTTAGCAACTTTCTTTTGACGCTTTTTGGGTTGAGAAGAGGAACCCTCTTTTATTTGAGCTTTAGGAGTAGCTTTCCTGCACCTCTTTTTCTGTTCTTTTACGAACCAATCATTTCGAGTTCCTTTGAATTCTTCAAGTATTTTTAATTCATCTGCATAACCAGCTTCTTTCATGTCTTCATCATTTCTTCAGTTCTGATGATTAACAGGATCTGGATCAACATAATTCTTATCCTTGATGAAGCCAAAAAATTCAGCTTTCTTCTTTGGCTCAGGATGATTTGGATGATATCTGGCTAATTGTTTCAAAGAATCATTACTCATGTGAGATTGCACCAACAGATCATTGTTTTCATCTCTTTAAAGGTCAAGATATGCATGATCTATCATCATTTGAACAAATCTTGGATACACCCAAGTCTTACTCTTTGACGTAATGTTCTCAGCCATATAATGAAACATGATGTCTGAAAAGTTATATATTTTTTTCAATACAAGAGTTGTCACCATATTCATTTGATAGTCTCTCATAGCATCATAACCTCCCTTGCAATAACTTAGAGCCTGCAGTACCGAATGAAGTAGAAACTTGTAAGGCTTTGTAAACTTTGACTTCAAGTAATTAGCACTGTTTAGAGCACCATCATAACCCATCCACAACATACAGCCTTTGACCATCCTTTCAGGGAATTTCGTCGGAGAATTTTCATCATCAGGAAAATTCAATACTTCACGTACAAGTGAATCTGAAATAATAATCGGTTTCTTTTCATCATTTTGCTTAACAATCGAATTAATCACTTTGCTTTTTTCATCATATGTTGCACGCTTCAAAAAACATTTGATATGAGATTTGAACACCAGATGTTGATTAGTCAACGCTTTTTGAATTGGCAATCTCCTCATAAACTCGAGAATACTCCTGAAATCAGACAACTTTGAAATCTTTTTCTCATCAAAATCACAACAACTGTTGTGCAATGGATCAAAAAGCACGTTCGAAGCCTGAAAATCAACACAATACAAATAAATCAACACTTTGAAAAATTTCATCATCAAACATCATTCAAGCGAAATCACTTAAATAAAACAACATTTCAAGCGAAATAACATAAGTCAGTTTGAAGCGAAATCATCTAATTCAGTTTGAAGCAAACAACTATTTGAAGCGGAATCACATGATGTCGAATGTAAACATTTTCAAGCGGAATCACATAATTCAAGCGAAATCATGATAAAATCTTCAAAACCATTCTGATGATGAAATCAAACAACTGGGTTTGTTCATCAGTGAATTCCGACTACATGAGTGTGTTTTAATTTCATTTTTACCTACTCAAACGTTCCTAATCTAAATCTGTTCATCGTTATTCAAGCGAAAACATCATGTTTGGTTCAATCAAAACCCTACAACAGTTCTACAACACATTCTGACCATACACATATGATTTATGTTCATTTTAAGTCAATATTAAACCCTAGATCTATATTTTGAGTTATGTTCATCTCCGATAATAAAAAACAAACAAGATCTGGGTCAAATTGGCCAGATTTCTCACCTTTCCTATGTTTATAGTTGTGTCAACCAACTAAAAACAAGAAATATTACAACACACGAGCAGTATAACGACTGTAATTCGAAGATATTGAGATTTCGCTCGAAATCATCTAAAACAGGACTTTAAAGGACTTTGAAGCGGAAACAGAACAATGAATGGTTCAAGCGGAATCAGATGGCTATTTATAGGCCACCTGATTTCGCTTGAAATGGACATCAATGCAATTTCAACCGAAACCATGTTTTACAAGCGGAATCACCAATTTTAGGTGAAAACATTTTTTCAAGCGGAATTAGACTTAAAGTTTCAAATTTTTAACTTTTTTTCAATTTTTACCCACACACCCAGTTAACCAAGTCCAGTTAATGACCTTGGTCAAATGTTTAGTTTACCAAGTCCAAGTTAATGACCTTGGTTGACCAGTTTATGAAGTTTGTTGACTTTCTGAAACTGAAATTAGTTCAAATTAATGAACTTTTGAACTTTTCAAATTTTCAAACACATACCAGTCCTTTTTCAGAATCTTCTGCTTACCCAACCCTCATGTTTCAGACATGTTCTGCACATAAGACTTTGATCATCTGATCCCCAATGTCCGTTGTCGAAAATAAGATGAAAATAAAAATCTTTTTGGATTTTAGAATATGATAAGCAGAGATCTGTACACACAATATTTTTGTGAGCGTGTTAGGGGATCATATCTGCTTCTGACAAGACACAAGTGCCGTTAAGCTTAGATTTCATACTCAGCATTAAATAGTTCGCTTAGATTGTCGATATACTGATCCGCTTAAATTTTCACACAATTTTCAATCTATTTTCAATCTGTACGGGATACGGATTTAGTGTTTTAAGATCTTAACTTTTACATGTGTCCCACCTCAGTATATACTCCCATATCCAGATCCCAATATTCAGTCTTACAGGTGAGTATACCTAGATGATATCTGTAATGGGGTGAATGCGAGGCCGTGAGAGCTCAGGTCAGAACTTCTGTTCAGCAGAGAGATGACGGCTCGACTTTTGGTGGGTTCCATTTAGGGAATCTTTTTTACAACAGCACATGATTAGCATTTTGCAATGTGTTATCAATTTTTATGCTGAGGGGAAACTTTACGAGTAAAGCATGCGTAAAGTATTATACGGGGACTAGGCCATTGCTTCCGCAAAATCAGAAGTCCCGGGATAATACCCCAGATATCACTAAGTATAAAGATCTAGTATCTCAGAAAGAGGGACTCTTCAAATAAGATTTTGGGGGTTACCCATATATCCTGGAGATGTTCCCCACGTAAAAGCAAGTAATTATTTATGTTTATATCCCAAACAAATCTACTAATTTTGTAAAAACCTATCGGCACTTCATTAGCGAGACTGCTTAACACATATTAAACATTACATTTCTTTAGCGTACTGCATCTGTCTAGCTGATGTAGTACCATTTCCCCTATTATACACAAACTCTTTTTCAGTTTTTCTAATGTTTTTGCATTTTTCAAATTTTATCATGTTTTTGGCTTTTTGAAATTTTATCATGTTTTTTGTATTTTTCTGCAAACTTTCTCCCCCTAAAAATAAAATCATATTTTTGTGTTTTTGTTTTTATCGAAAGCAGAAAATAAACTGTACAGAAATTTTGACAACGTAACGCAGATCACATCAGATCGCCGCCCTCCTCGGCTTCACATTCTTCAACCCTCTTAGAAAGAAAATTTTTCATCCCATTTAATTTTAAAAGATAGTTAAATCCCTTTTTGTCAAATGGTTTTGTGTAGAAATCAGCCTTCTGTTCATCGGTGTGTATATGTTCTATCCTAATCAATTTCTTCTCGTGACAATCACGGATGAAATGATGTCGGATTTCAATATGTTTGGTTTTAGAATGTTGAACTGGTTTTTCGTTATATTAATTGCTGCTTCATTGTCCACGAAAAGCGGTGTATCCAAGAATTGCAAACCAAAGTCTCGCATCTGCTGTTGGATCCAAAAGATCTGAGAGCAACAACTGGAGGCTGAAACGTATTCAGCCTTACAAATAGTGTAAGGACCTTCAAAAATGTCCCTAATTTATTTATACATGAAAACCCGGACACCTAAAACCCTAGCCAGCTTGAAAAATCAAAGAAATCAAAGAATGTGGGTTTTAGGCGGGCCGAGTATAGGATAAGCCTACCTTTACGCGGGTCGCGTTAACTGAAAGTTGACCGGATAAGGATGCGGGGACATGTGTTGACCAACTGGGGGACCTACTTGTGACCAATCAACCCTACGCCTAGACTAGACCTCCTCGCGGGCCGCATAAAACCCATATTTTAGCTATAAATACCCTGTTGTATGCACAGTCCACTGGTGTCGAAAATCTTTAATAAAAACGAGTTCTTAACAATGTGAGGTCGAAATTTCAATTAGTAGCGAAGTGATGCGCCAATACCGGTTATTAACTCGATCGCTATTACGATTCAACGTCCGATCGATTGAAACTATCCAACGATTATTTAAGTGCTGCTCAAATTGGGTTTATACTTTGTTATTCATCGTGATTCCGACAGGGTATTTGGGTATTTCCCAAATCGGGGCTATGCTCTGTTATTCGTTGTGAATCCGCTGGATATTTAAGTATCGCACTTTGTAAATCGTTGTGAGGGTTTAATCTCGTGAATTGTCGTAAATGTTGTATTAATTACTAACCCAGTTTGTGTGCATTGTTATTTAAATTAGGATTAAACAAGGAAAATCAGTAGGCTTATACACTGCTCGTTAAATCTGCAATGTGAGTCATTCTCTTTTTATCAATTTACTTTCAAAACCCTATTTATTTTCCAGTTATAATTACAGGGATTAAGTCTTTGCAAATCTTAAATTACTTGCAGTAAGTGGGGTATTGTGCGCATTACTGTTGTTTTATCAGATTAGGTGGGCGCGCCTAAGTCATGATATATGTCCCTTTTAGGTGGCTGGACCTAAATAGTGATATACGTCACTGTTGGGTGACAGGACCCAATAGTTATATGACCACAGTCATAGATCCGGTCAAGTGACAACTGGCCAAGATAATTATAAGATAGGAGCAATTCTAATCGCTCTTAATACTGTAAATTATAACTAAATATTGTTTACATAAAAAGAATGATTCACTCAGTATTTCCCGCTGACAAAACCTTTTTCAAACATGTTTCAGGTGATCTGTTTTGATCCAAGGAAAGTGCCGCGAAGCACTATCAGCTTAAGGAAAGTGGCTCAATATAAATAAATAAAGAAACATGTTCTGTAAAATAAAGATTTCCCAGTGAAATCACTTTATTATAAATTACAGGGTTTTATCCCTAAATTATGTAATAAAGTAAACGGGTATTTTTAGTATTAAAAGATCCTGTATTAAAACTTCCGCTGTCGTCTAAATTAAATACCACGGGATTCCTGTCCCGCGGCTCTAGACCAGGTCAAACCGGGGCTAGGGCCGTGACAGGAAAAGGTGGTATCAGAGCCACTGATTTAAGAAAATTAAGTATTCAGCAAAATACTTAATTCTACTAATTGCCTTTCTGTGATTATGTGTTTTATTAACTAATTATTTGTTAGCTACAGTATGGGTAAACAAAGACTTTCGGCTATTTATCACAAATTAGATACTGCACCTAAAGAAAAAGGAACTTCCTCAAAATACCCAGCAGATATGGAGGAAGGAATATTTGTCCGTAAATCCCAGTTTGAAAAGCCACTTTCTCCCAGTAAAAGAAATTCGATAATTAGGAAAAGTCAGGAAAAAGGAAAGAAATCACAACCAAAGAAAGTGAGATTTAATCTAGAAACCCAGGAAATAGGAAATAATCCACCGTGGGAAGACAAATTAGATGAAAAATGGGCAGATCTTTACATGTTAGCCACTGTAGCAGTGAATGCAAACTTTTAAATCAGTACCTATAGTACCTATAAGCCAGAAGCTCTAGAAAAGTTATCTCGTAAATAAATAAGTTACAATAAATCCTAGTGTGTTTTAATTTTCAGTTGTTCTTTGTATAAACACACCATATGCAATAATACTTAAATACTATTTGTGAAATTTCGTTATAAAATTTTAACTTAGCATTTTTGTGCATTTTTGCATATATGCTAAACAGCATGAATGAGCTATCTGAAGCCCTTCAGAATCTCAATCTCTATCCAGAACCAATCAAAGTCTCCCACGACTTTACTGGTTACTTTGTTGATGTGGAGGAACCTATGAGATTTCATGCTTCACCTCCTGAGAAGGCAAAAGTTAAGAAAAGAAGAAGATATGTAGGTTGGAGGAAAGTACGTAGGAGGAAACCCGCAACTAAGAGAGTTCCAAAAATAGAAAATCCTCTAGATAACGGAAAAGGGATCGAGACCGAAGAGAACTCTAGGCCAGCATGAATAGAAATCAAGGAAAATTCTAAATCAGCAAAGATAGAAATGGGAGAGAGTTCTAAACAAACTGAAGAAATAACATTCCAAGAAGAAATAGATCGTTTACTAGCAAACTGTGATATTATTAGACCTATCAACAACAACCTTTACCCTTACTCTGCTGAAACCTAAATTCCCATAAATTTGGAACCAGCTATTCCAGACCCTCTAATCCACGATCAACCTTTAGGAGTAATGGACGAGTGGTGGACTAACGACTGGCAGTTCCAGAACATAATAAATAGTCCTTTTAACTTTCTCCCTCAGTTTGACCCAGAACCTATACCAAACCCGCCGCTGAGTAACGAAAACTTAGTCGAACTCCACCAGTTTGGCGAAGAACTAATAGGTACGGGGAATAGGATCCGGGAAATGGGATAACAAATCTCCTGGAAATATGACGAGAGGGAGCGTCTACTAAACTGCCAGTTGACAAAAAGGAATAGTGGGTTTGGGAAGTTTGTTTGTATAATAACAGTAATAGTAAAATATAACTCTGTAAAATAGCTCAGGAATAAAACGTTGTAATATAAACAGTGTGTATTGATGCCTAATATAATCTATAAGAAATGGAAGTCGAGAAATCGACAATTTTGGCTATATATGTGTTCTGAAAAGATTTATGTGATTATGTGCAATTATTTTGTTACACTATCAATTATTTGACACTGATAGTTTATACCTATAATAAATTATCAGATGGAAAACGCTAATAATGAACCAGTTAATGAAGGGAATCAATCTGAGCAAAATCAGGAAAATCAATATATGACTAGACAAGATATTGAGAATATCTTTGCTCAAGGGATAGCCAATGCTATTCCAGCAATCGTAGCTGCTGCTCAGCAACCTGCTGAACCTCAACAAATCATTCCTAGTAAACGTACTCAGGCAGACAATTTCAGTAATAGTGTAAACGGAGGCGGCAATTATGATAATCATAACAACGATCTACGACAAGCCCCTCTTTTTAAGAAAATGAAAGCTGCAACGCCTGGTTGCACTTACAAAGAATTTCTTAACTGTAAACCAGTAGAATTTGCAGGTAATGAAGGGGCAACTGCAACACTGCGATGGTTAGAGAAAACCGAAGCAGTGATTGCAATAAGTAAATGTGCCGAAGAAGATAAAGTAATGTACGCATCGCACCTTTTCAAAGAAGGGGCAGTGGAATGGTGGAATACGGTACTTCAATCCAAAGGAAGAAATGTAGCTTATGCCATGAGCTGGGAAGAATTTAAGCAGTTAATGGAAAGAAAATTCTGTCCCGAATATGAAAAGGAACAAATGGCAAACAAGTTCCTAACCCACCAGATGGTAGGTGTAGATTGTCGAGGATATACTTCGACTTTCTTCGAATATGCGAGAGTGGTACCAAACTGGCTTCGCCAGAACCGGTTCTTATTTCCCGTTATATTTGGGGATTAATTGGCGAAATCCGTAATATCGTTAAAGCTGCAAGACCACGCACTGTTGACGATGCTGTGGAATTAGCTAATACCCTAACTGATGAACTGGTACGCACAAGAGAAGAAAACCGGAAGAAAGATTTGGCTCAAAAGATTACCCAAGGATTTCGTATGGGTAATAATAGCAATGCTAAGAAGAGAGGAACATGGCAATCCTCAAATCCGCCTTTTTGCAGAAATTGCGAGAAGAAACATTTTGGACGATGCAATGTGACCTCCAACTTTTGCAATGCTATAGGACATCGTGAAGAAGACTGCAGAAAGAAGACTATAATCTGCTACAACTGTGGAGAACTAGGCATTTTAAGACAACATGCCCTAAGCTAATAAAACTAGCAGACAACAAAGCCAAATCAGCAGACAGAAATACTAAAAAGAATGCACGCGCATTCCGGTTGACCACTCAAGAAGCATAACTCATCACTAATGTGGTAGCCGGTACGTTCTTAGTCCACGCCGTGTTTGCAAAAGTATTATTTGACTCTGGTGCAAACCAAAGTTTTATTAATACTTCATTCTGCCAAGTTCTTAATTTACCTTTAACCACCCTTAGGCAGATTTTTACAGTCGAAACGGCAGATGGAAATTCTGTTAACATAGATAAGGTTTTGCAAGAAGGAAAGATAGAGTTATTAGGCCATAAGTTTTCTGCAAATCTATTACCTATGAGATTATCCGGATTCGATGTGGTGTTAGGAATGGATTGGTTGGTAGCCAACCATGCTCGAATCCTTTGTGATAAAAATTCCGTAGAAATTCGTACCCCTACAGGAGAGGTAATTATAATTACCGGAGATAGGCCACGAAAACCATTGAAATTTATCTCAGTAATGAAGTTGGCCAGTTCTTCAAGAAAACAAGAAGTAGTGGATATGATTTCTGTAATCATTAACACTAAAAGTAAGGAACTTCATGACATCCCGGTAGTCTCAGAATACCCAGACGTCTTTCCAGAAGAGTTACCTGGATTACCACCTGATAGAGAAGTAGAGTTTAGAATTCATCTAATTCCTAGAACTACACCAATAGTCAAGGCACCTTACCGACTAGCACCCACAGAAATGCTAGAATTGAAAAAGAAGTTAGATGAATTACTAAGCAAAGGTTTCATACAACCTAGTTCATCCCCTTAGGGAGCACTAGTGTTGTTCGTGAAAAAGAAAGATGGATCGATGAGAATGTGTATCGATTATAGAGAATTAAATAAGGTTACAATTAAGAATCGATACCCATTACCTAGGATTGACGATCTTTTTGATCAACTCCAGTGAGCTAGGTATTTCTCTAAGATAGACTTACGCTCCGGATACCATCAATTGAAAGTACAAGAGGAAGACATACCTAAAACTGCTTTCAGAACTAGGTATGGTCATTATGAGTTTACAATCATGCCCTTCGGATTAATGAATGCACCCGCAGCATTCATGGACATGATGAATAGAATCTGTAAACCATACTTGGATAAATTTGTGATCGTTTTCATCGACGATATACTTATTTATTCCAAAAATCAGGAAGAACATTGTAAGCACCTACATGCACTCTTAACTTTGTTAAGAAAAGAAAAGTTGTACGCCAAATTCTCGAAGTGTGAATTCTGGCTAGAAGAAATGCAATTTTTAGGTCACATGGTAAATCACGAAGGTATCCATGTAGATCCTTCTAAAATAGAAGCGATTACCAAATGGAAGGTTTCGCAAACTGCTATGGAAATTAGAAGCTTTCTAGGCTTAGCTGGATACTACAGACGATTTATTAAAGATTCTTCTAAGAAAGCTGTACCCTTGACTAAGCTGGCCTGTAAAGCAGTTAAGTTTGAATGGGGACCTAGACAGGAAGAAGCCTTTAAGATTTTAAAGCACAGATTGACAAATGCTCCAATTTTGGCTTTACCCGAAGGAAAGGAAGATTTGTAAGTCTACTGTGATGCTTCAAAATTAGGATTTGGATGTTTGTTAATGCAACGCAAGAAGGTAATTGCGTATGCCTCCAGACAACTGAAGAAACACGAGGAAAACTATACGACTCATGATTTAGAGTTAGGAGCTATAGTTTTTTTCCCTTAAGATTTGGAGACATTATTTGTACGGAAGTAAGTTTACTGTTTATAAAGATCACAAAAGCTTAAGGTACATATTTAGGCAAAAAGAATTGAACATGAGGCAAAGAAGATGGATGGAAATCCTAAGCGATTACGACTGTGATATTCAGTATCACGAAGGAAAGGCGAACGTAGTTGCAGATGCTTTAAGTCGTAAATATCATGAAAAGCAAAAGCGAGTCCGTGCTCTCAGATTAAATCTGCAAATTGATTTAATGGAGCAATTGAAGAAAGTTCAAGAAACAGCCATCGAAGACGATGCTGAAGGAATGAAAGGACGAATAAAAGAGCTAAAGCAAGGAAATGATGGAATTTGGAGATTCCACCAGAAAGAATTTGGGTACCTAAATAGGGAGATTTAAGGAATAAAATTCTAGAGGAAGCTCATAAATCTAGATACACCATGCACCCAAGTAACAATAAGATGTACCAAGGTTTAAGGAATAATTTCTGGTGGATAGGTATGAAAAAGGATATAGCTAGATACGTATCTAAATGTCTTACTTGTTCACAAGTAAAAGCAGGACATCAGAAACCTTCAGGACTACTACAACAATTAGAAATGCCTGTATGGAAATGGGAACTCATAACAATGGATTTTGTTACTAAGTTACCCAAAACCGGAAAAGGTAATAATGCAATTTGGGTCATTGTGGATCGATTAACCAAATCAGCTCATTTCCTACCCATGAAAGAAACCTTTAGCACGGAAAGGTTAGCCATGTTGTACGTAGACGAAGTAGTATCCTTACATGGAGTTCCACTCTCCATTGTATCAGATAGGGATAGTCGTTTCACTTCCCATTTCTGGACTAGCTTCCAGGAAGCAATGGGAACCCGACTAAATTTAAGTACGACTTATCATCCACAAACAGACGGACAAAGTGAAAGGACGATCCAAACCCTGGAAGACATGCTCCGAGCATGTGTAATAGATTTTGGTGGTAATTGGGATAACCACTTACCCTTAATCGAATTCTCATATAACAATAGTTATCATTCAAGCATTGAAGCTGCCCCATTCGAAGCACTGTACGGATGCAAGTGTAGAACTCCAGTTTGTTGGGCAGAAATAGGAGAAAGTCAATTATCAGGTCCTGAAATTGTGCAAGAAACCACTGACAAGATAACTGAAATCAAGGAAAGACTGAAAACAGCTCGAGATCGTCAGAAGAGCTATGCAGACAATCGCCGCAAGCCGTTAGAATTTCAAGTCGGAGACAAGGTACTCTTGAAAGTTTCTCCTTGGAAAGGAGTAGTACGATTTGGTAAGAAAGGAAAACTAAGTCCAAGATACGTAGCACCATTTCCAGTAATCCAACGAATAGGACCAGTAGCTTATCGTTTACAACTACAAGAAGAATTAGCTGGAGTACATGATGTGTTTCATGTATCCAATCTCAAGAAATGTTTAACGGACGAATCCCTGGTAGTACCTCTTCAAGATATAGAGGTAAATGAAAAGCTGAAATTTGTGGAGAAACCACTGCAAATAGAAGATAGAAAGATCAAGTTTCTCAAACACAAGCGCCTAGTGATGGTCAAAGTCAAGTGGGATTCAAAGTGAGGACCGGAGTATACTTGGGAGCTAGAATCTAAGATGAAACACAAATATCCACACTTATTTCAATAAATCTCGAGGACGAGATTTTAATTAAGGTGGGGAGGAAGTAAGGACCTTCAAAAATGTCCCTAATTTATTTATGCATGAAAACCCGGACACCTAAAACCCTAGCCAGCTTGAAAAATCAAAGAAATCAAAGAATGTGGGTTTTAGGCGGGCCGCGTAAAGGATAAGCCTACCTTTACGAGGGCCGCGTCAACTGAAGGTTGACCGGATAAGGATGCCGGGGACACGTGTTGACCAATTGGGCCTACTTGTGACCAATCAACCCTACGCCTAGACTAGACCTCCTCGCGAGCCGCGTAAAGTCTATGTATGGTTTTACGCGGGCCGCGTAAAACCCATATTTCAGCTATAAATAGCCTGTTGCATGCACAGTCCATTGGTGTTGAAAATTTTTTATTGAAACGAGTTCTTAACACTGTGAGGTCGAAATTTCAATTAGTAGTGAGGTGCTGCGCCAATACCGGGTATTAACTCGATCGCTATTACGATTCAACGTTCGATCGATTGAAACTATCCAACGATTATTTAAGCGTTGCTCAAATTGGGTTTATACTTTGTTATTCTTCGTGATTCCGACAGGATATTTGGGTATTGCCCAAATCCGGGCTATGCTCTGTTATTTCTTGTGAATCCGCTGGATATTTAAGTATCGCACTTTGTAAATCGTTGTAAGAGTTTAATCTCGTGAATTGTCATAAATGTTGTATTAGTTACTAACCCAGTTTGTGTGCATTGTTATTTAAATTAGGATTAAACAAGGCAAATCAATAGGCTTCTACACTGCTTGTTAAATCTGCAATGTGAGTCATTCTCTTTTTATCAAATTACTTTCAAAACCGTATTTACTTTCCAGTTATAATCACAGGGATTAAGTCTTTGCAAATCTTAAATTACTGGCACTAAGTGGGGTATTGTGCGCATTACTGTTGTTTTATCATATTAGGTGGGCGCGCCTAAGTCATGATATATGTCACTTTTAGGTGGCTGGACCTAAATAGTGATATACGTCACTGTTGGGTGACAAGACCCAATAGTGATATGACCACAGTCATAGATCCGGTCGAATGACAACTGGCCAAGATAATTATAAGATAGGAGCAATTGTAATCGCTCTTAATACTGTAATTATAACTAAATATTGTTTTACATAAAAAGAATGATTCACTCAGTATTTCCCTGCTGAAAAAACCTTTTTCAAACATGTTTCAGTTGTTCTGTTTTGATCCAAGGAAAGTGTCGCGAAGCACTATCAGCTTAAGAAAAGTGGCTCAATATAAATAAATAAAGAAACATGTTTTGTAAAATAAAGACTTCCCAATGAAATCATTTATTGTAAATTACAGGGTTTTATCCCTAAATTATGCAATAAAGTAAACGGGTATTTATAGTATTAAAAGATCCTGTATTAAAAACTTCCGATGTCGCCTAAATTAAATACCACGGGATTCCTGTAGCGCGGCTCTAGACCGGGTCAAACCGGGGCTAGGGCCGTGACAAGTAGAGAGTGCTACTGAGGTTTGTTTCTTGCACTGCCAGGTAACAAGTCGAGTTCCGAAGAAATGACACCCAGCAGTGGTGGACTTAGCGTTCTGCTTGCAGCTTCCAAAATCAGAATCAGCAAAACCAGTAAGAGAGAAGTCACCCGCTGAAGGATACCACAAGCCGATGCTTGGGCAGCCTTTCAAATACCGTAAAATTCATTTGACGATTGTCAGGTGAGACTGCTTTGGGCTTGACTGATATCTGGCACACAAACACGTTGGATACATGATGTCCGGGCGAGAAGCAGTAAGATACATCAATGCAGATTTAACATCAAGCTGGTAGACCTTGAATCTTTAATTTTCCCGGAGGTTGTCCCACGTACACTTCTTCCTTAATTTTCCCGTACAGAAATGCAGATTTAACATCAAGCTGGTAGACCTTGAATCTTTTCCAGGACGTGAACGCCAAGAAGATCCTTATAGCCTCAAGTCTAGCAACAGGCGCGTAAACCTCATCATAGTCAATGCCTTCTTGCTGACTGAATCCCTGAACTACTAGTCGTGCTTTGTTGCGAACAACGACTCCTCTATCGTCTCTTTTACACTTGAACGCCCATTTCGTCTTTATCAACTTCTGATTCTCAGGAAGATCTACTAATCTCCAAACAACCAGTTTCTCAAACTGTTGCACCTCTTCCTGCATAGCATTCACCAAGCTGTCTTCAGTCAACGCTTCTTTATACGTTCTGGGTTCAATCTACGAGATAAAACATTTAAGTGAGAATTCTTCCTGTAAAGGAGCAACAGAAGAATAAAAACAGGTAAGTGCTCAGTTGAGCTGATCTCTCGTCTTGACACCACTTTATAGATCACCGATAATCTGCTCTGAAGGATGATAAGACAATGTTCGTGGCATAGCAGTGTCAGGCACATTAACTTCCAATTGCAAGTTCGTAATGTCTAAATCACCGGTGTGATCCTCAGCTTCTGTCGTTTCAACATTTGGTTCCTCGTCAAAAGTCGGACCGGATTCCGATTCTAAGTCGTCAGAATTATCAAATGTTGGAGCTGGTTCCTCTGGTGGTTCGTGTGTCGTTCCACTTGGACCTGCCTCATGATCGTTTGTACCCCCGGTGGGCTGAGAAACTACTAGCGGTCTAGGCACTTGTTCTTGTGATATGGACTGCTGATATTGATATAAAATTCCTAGTTCCTCATCACTCGGCTGAATCGGTAGTTGGAACGACTCCCAGAGTTTGTCGTAATCGAACAAGAATCTTTGTCCAGGAAGTTGTGGTGGAGCAGTGTGCTTCTGACAATCTACATGCTGAACTTGTATTACTTTTCCCAGGCATGGCACAAACACCCTCTTCAATGGGCTCGTGTAACCTACAAAGAAACCATCATTAGATTTAGCACCGAATTTGCCATTTTCATCTTTAAAAGTACATGGAGATCCAAACGGCTCCAAAAACTTTAGATTGGGCTTATAACGGTGTAAAATTCAAAACACATTTTCTTGTATTTCTTGACAGTGAGCACTCGGTTCAAAGTATAGCACGCTGCTGCGACTGCTTCACTCTAGAAGAAAAATGGTAACATGGAATCGACAAGCATTGTTCGAGCCGTTTCAATCAAGGTTCGATTCTTTCTTTCAGCTACCCCGTTCTGCTGTGTAGTGTATGGCGCGCTGAATTCATGAAGAATCCATTTCTCGTTACAGAAATCGGGGATTCGATTATTCTTGAATTTCATTCCATTATCACTTCTTATTCTTCTGACCGGTAGCTTAAACAGTGTCTCCATCTTTTTGAAAAGAACCATCAGTGACTCAAACGTCTGATCTTTCCTCTCCATACACACTACCCATGAGAACCTTGTGAAGTCATCGGTAACCACAAGACAGTATAAGTCACCACTGATACTCTTCACATTAACCGGGCCAAAGAGATCCATGTGGAGTCTCTCGAGCGGTACTCTGATTGAATTCAGCAACTTCCGCGGGTGTGATTTCCTTATCTGCTTTCCTTTCTTGTAAGCTACACAGTCATCAGACAAATGAAAATTCTTCAAATTCACACCTTCAACCAAATCATTATGTACAAGAAAATTCATTTTCCTAACATGGATGTGGCCCATCTTTCGATGCCACAATATCAAATCTTTTTCTGTAGCTTTAGTTTTTGACACAAAACATTGTTTTTGATGATTTGTTGGTGTTGCGCACTCATATCAAGAATATACAAGTCATTTTCTCATGGAGCGCGCAACAGCACCATATCCTCAGGGATTTTAAACCCAGGTTTTAAGACAAGACATTCATCTTTAGTGAAATGAACTGTAAATGATTTGTCACAAATTTGTGAAATACTAAGCAAGTTGTTTTCCAGTTCAATTATATAGTTCACTTTCTCAAACGAAATCACTCCATTTGTTAAGGTTCCTTGACCGACAATCCTTCCACCCTGGTTTCCAACGAAACTGACGTATCCACCATTGATAGACTTCACGTCATAGAGTAAAGCCAGCATTCCAGTCATGTGTCTAGAGGCTCCGCTGTCCATTATCAATTTTGAAATTATCGACCTGGGCAACCCCTGCAAACATTATAGGAATTCACTCAAACAATGATGCCCATGACTTTTTAATAGCTGAAACACTACCAAAAACTATGTCACATGTCACATCAACCTTTGGAAAGTTAAAAATGACATTTGAAACATCAGTTTTTACTTTTAGTTTTATTTCTTCCTTTTTGATCAGTGGAAACTCTTTAAGAAGTTTATCAAGTTCAAACTCAAGCTTTTCTACATCATCTTTAAAACCTTTTGTTTCATTTTTCAAAAGGTTCTCTATCTTTTTCTCCTCGACCGATGATTTTGATTTCACAACCCAAGATTGATTTTCAAAAACTTTCGTTTTTGGATAAATCTTTGAAGTCTTGTGAGTCTTTGAAGATTCGCCAACTTTAAAAGTCGATTTCGGCTTATCTTCTGACTTCAGAGATTCACCACTCTTCAAAATGTGAATTGGTGAAATCATAGGTTTTTTACCCTTTTTATCAATTGGAGATTTAGGTCGGGGTTTTTGCACAACAGGTTTTTCAAAAACTTTCTTGCATTGTTTGGCCATGTGACCGATCTCATTACAGCGATAACAAACTCTTTTGTCATACTCGACAAAAGTTGATTTGAACGACTCTTTTTTCAGTTTCTTCGCCACATTGAAATTATCAATGGCTTTTTGACTAAAAATGTACTCTTTTTCAGCATCAACACTTGGTCCAGCGACAAAAACATCATTCATGTTATCCTTTGGCCTGAAATTTTTCTTAGCCATTTTCTTCTCAAAACCAATTCCTTTGTTTTTAAAATTGTTACCATTTTTCTTGTTGTTACCCTTTCCCTCCCACTCTTTCTTACCCGAGTTGTTAGGCGTTGACTTAACAAACGACTTTTTGGGTTTTGAAAAGAAGTCTTTGTTGTTCACTTCAGCAATATCAATTTCGACCAATTTGAACACTTTTTCAACATTTTCAATCTTTGCATTCTGAAGCGGATACTCAAAATCAGAATAAAGCTTGTCAGTTACAATCATTGTGTAAACCACCATCATCGGATCAACATTCACAACTTTGTCTGATTTTGGTATGAATCGGTCTAAAAAGTTACCCTCTTCTTCAGAATCAGACACAGAATACTTAGAATGGTCTTGATGACCTGTGACTCATTATCATTGTTATCAGTCTCTTCATCTAACACTTGGTCAACAACGGTCTTGATGACATGTGACTCATTGTCAGTGTCGGATGGAAAGAATGTAACATCAATACTCTTCGGTAACTCATCCTCAATTGTCCTCAGTTTGAGGTTCAATGTAGCTTCCACCCCATCTGGATACTTCTGAGTGTAATGATTCCACATTGGGGGTGGAACGCTGTTAAAGACTTGTGTTTCATTTGGTTGTTGTGGGACAATTTGCTCAATTACATAAGAAGATGCAACATGGCTCATTAACTTCTTATCAATTCGTTCATTCTCAATTTTAGTTAACTCTAACTCTTTCTTTAATGATGCAATCATGTCTAAATGAAAATTGACTTCCACTTGTTTATCAAAAATTGTTGATTTTAACAACTTTGTGGCTTTGTCATTTTCAACACTTTCTTTTTGAATCATCTTTATAGATCTAGCCAGTGTGTCATATGCCTCTTTTACTTGACTTAGATCAAAATTAATCATATCAGCGTGTTGTTTCAATTTCTGACACTTTGTGTCCTTTTCGAGACACTCCATGCAAGGTTTTGAACAGTTTTGGCATGGGGTTTCAGAGATTGAACCAATCTGCTCGACAATCATTTCTTCCTAATCAGTTTTAACACCCTGTTTATCGACATCATCTGACTCTGACTCAGACACTCCTTTGGTTTTGACCTCCTCAATCTCGGACTCCTCATCAGACTCCTTTTGTACTGACTCGGTACCGACAGACTCTAGTTTTACAGGTTCTGTGTCTACCTCATTCAGTTTTCCCATAAGAGCCCTGTCAGCAATCTCCTTCAATGTTTCTTTGGTCATCTCTTTGGTTACATCAATCATCTCTTCAACAGAATCTTTCTTCTCCTCATATCGTGGGCATAATCCTGTTTTTGGCTCTTCGAGAAACCTGCAAAAGAATCAAACACTTTAGGAGGCATGATGGATTTTAAAGAACTGGCTAATACCTCCTGTTCGGATTGATAGTAATAAACTTCAGCAGCAATTTCCTCAAGATCCGCCACATTTTCCACAGACACATCGTCACTAACCACTTCTGGTTCAACAACACTCTCTAATTCTTTGACAATCTCAGCCATCATAGCTCTTCCTTCACTTCCCGGGATGTATTTATCCCAGCTGAATCCCTCAGCTACCTTCTCCTCATCTTGGTTGACTATGAGAGCTTTCTCTGGCTTGTTCTCAATCTGAGGTCTCTGAACGACTTGTTGTTGATTTGGCTTGTGATAGATCGCATGTCTATAGTAGTCGTTGGTAAAACGATTCTAGTGATTGTTAACCTCTCTGTTAGGACACTCTCTCTTAAAATGCCCTCTCTCTTTGCAATTAAAACAAGTCACTTTCATCATTCAAATTTGCTTTTGATAACAAAAATTATTTACTATAAGACCGTTTAACCGATGACTTTCGACAGTTGACTGACGAATTTGACCCTCCAAACTCAGACTTTGATTCGAATTCCTCCTCAGTATCCAACACCTGATCGACCACCTTTTTTATTAACTCAGACTCATGATCAGTATCGGACGAGGTAAATGTGAAATCAATGTTATCTGGTAAAACGTCAAGTTGTGTCGGTTTTTAGCTTTATATTGACTGCCTTTTCAAGTTGCTCCTCGTTTGGTTTTCTAGGAGAGTACCCTTCCCAAATTGGAGGCGGACACTTGTTATAGCTGACAGTCGGTTTGTTACCACAATCTTTCTTCTTCTTTGGCTTCTCGTCTTGAAAAGCTTCCATACCTGCAACAGTTGGGTAAATACGATCAATGAGATAATCAGAACTAGAATAACTTTGTAACAAACGTCTAATTCTCTCATTCTCGATTTTTTCTGTCTCTAACTCTTGCTTCCATTTAGCACTCTCTTCGATGTAAAAGTTGATGGCTTTCTGTTTTGTCATCATCACAGCATTCATCATCGTAAGTGCTTGTTCTCTCTCAGAATTTGTCTTTTGGAGACCAGTTACTGTTTTGTTCAAGATATCATAAGATTCTTTAACATAGTTGAGGTTGAACAGTAACTGCTCTTTCTTCTTCTCATATTCAGCAATGATGTCGTCTTTTGCTGCACATTCCTTGCAAGCTTCCAAACACTTCATGCAAGGCTTGACGACTTCAACATTTTTTTCTATTTCAATTGTTTTCACCACTTCTATCACGTTTTCTTCTTCTTTCACCTTCTCAGCTTCAATTACTATCGCATCTTCAGCAATCTTCTCAGCAACACTTTCAACATTCACATTCTGAACAACATTTTCAGATTTCATTTGTTGTTATTCTTTAGCAGCTCTTTTCTCCTTCAGTTTCTCCAAGCGATATGCAAAATAGAAATGAAAACATTCAGGAGAAAGATGAGTTTTAGCAACACTAACATGTTTTTCCTCCTCATCATCACTGCTACTATCAACTGGTGGTTGATCAAACTGTACAGAGTTTTCAGAATCAGCATCTGATAAATCAGAATCAGATGGTGTTTTATCAAAAACAACTTCCTTTGCTGAACTAATAACATTTTGAACACTCTCATCTGAAATTTGTAAGTTTTCATCAGAACTTTCTGAACTTTCTTTAGAAACACTAGACTCTTCATCCACACTCTTCACATTCACTCCGATAGACTTCATCCACGTGGTAAACATGTCTGGTTCTCTGACAATCTTAGCGATGAAAGCTTTGTATTCTCCTTTTTCATCAAGGAACATATCCCAACTGAATCCTTCAGGTAGTCTCTCATCATCTTGATCGACTATACATGCTTTGCTTTCCGATGATATGTAGTTGTTCCAGTTGAAGTCTACCAAACACGCTCTCTTAGAATCCTCAAACTTTCTACCATGAGCCGTCGGCGAGTCTTGTGATTGACCAACTTGCTGATAAATGGCTTTCCGGTAGTAGTCGTCATTTCCAAAAGGATTCTGAGCGCCACTAGCTTCCCTGTTCTTGCACTCCCGCTTGAAATGGCCTTTCTCCCTGCAACGAAAACAAGTAACTTTAGATTTATCAAAACCTAAAGTAGATACATGAGCATCAAGAAAGTCATTTCTCCCGGTATTTGTCTTAAACTTTTCAGCACGTCTAAGAACACTAGCAAGACACCATTTAATGTCCATCAGTTCCATCTCTTCGGCGTCTATCTGATCATAATCTTCCTTTGTAAGCATAGGATTCCTGATCCGACCAGCTACAAGACCCTCATAAGATAACAACATGGAACCAAGTAGAGCCATGTGGTCTTTAGCAGTGTCTTCTGAAAAACTTTGACCTTCAGGAAGATTTAGAGCAATGTTGCATTGAATCACGTAATCATTTCATGTCTTTATGCCCTGAGACTGAAAGCTTGTATTTGACTCTTTAGGATTGACACTTGGAAATGATGAGAATCCGCTGCAGCTTTTGCTAGAACCCTGATTAGCTTTTTCTGTTGAATCACCAGCACTGAATGCAGTTTGGATTTTCGGACTTCTCTCTGATTCTAGAACCGGAATACTACCTTTATAATACATCTTCACGTCTTGTTGACCACTCGGACTGTTCATCCTAGCGATCTTCTGCTGTTCCAAATCTTGACTCTCGATCTTTTCTATAAACTGAGAAATCGTTAATCATAAACACTCGTGTTCTTCATAATCATCAGATATGTTCCCCACTCTTTCTGTCGTAGTGCATCGGCTAGCTTGTCTACCCATTCTTCACGATCTTTGGTAATACTCAATATCGACATTGATCGCACAAGGTGGCAATATCTCTCAATCAGCTTCTTTGTGTCTTCAACTGGTAGACTGCTGAACAGATCAAACTCTTTCTTTAGCAACGCCTTCTTGCTTTTAATCATATTCTCGCTACCCTCAAATTTGACTCTAAGTGCCTCCCAGATTGACTTTGCAGTTTTGTCATGTTGGAGCAAGATGAATATGTCTTCTTTAATTGCTTGTTGCAACAGACTAATCATCATTTTCTCAGCTTTGTACATAACTCGTTCCTGATCCGTAAACTCTGATAACTCCTTGAGAACCTGCAAATCTGTTCGAGGCAACACGTATTTCTTTAATATGCATTCCCATGACCTATGATGGTTCGCCTGAACCCAGTTCTCAAATCTATCTTTCCACCCATAATATTCTTCGATACTCATCAATTTAGGGGGCTTTTGGGTGGTTCCCATCTCGTTTTCTATACTCATGGCTTGAATAACAGCAGATAGACCAGACGGTGTTGCAAATGCATTATAGAACTCGGTATCCATGATGACTTAGCACGTTTTTCAAAATCAGTGACAAATAAGCGAAACCAGATGTCTGAATGTCCTTATGAGCGAAACTAGAATGATCACAAAAGCGAAACCTTCGATGTTCTTAAAAGCGAAACCACTAATGTTCAAATGAGCGAAACTACTGGTGACACATGAGCGAAACCTTCTTGACACAAGAGCGAAATCAAACACTAATGGGCCTTTGGAGCGAACCTCTGGTTACTCAGGAGCGAAACCTCAAAATACTTGACACAAGAGCGAAACTACACAATGTTCGAAAAAGCGAAACCTAGTCCGATATCAATTTTGTCCATTTTTAATTCGAATTTCAACACCAAATGCTCAGGGATTTTTCTATGTTCAATTCTCTACAGTCTGTGAAATTTTAATCCGATTCTGACCGGTAAAACTTTCTGAATTGATGAAAGAAGGTGTAGAAGTAAGAAATCTTGACGAATTCCAGCTAATCTCTGCAGAACTCCTCCTCCCTAGCTCTGATACCACTTGTAGGATTGTGTTCTGACCCGAACGAGTCGTTCAGAGGAGTTTTACTTCGTTTCAGGTGCGGAATAACAAGAAACGAAGGTAGAAACAGCTTGTTCTTCACTAAATAAGCTGATTGTATTGATTTGACAATGCATACAGCTCAATTCTCACACCGACAGCACTTCGGCATGGAAGACAAGGGAATTCTTATGAGGTTTCGCTCATAGGTCACCTATTTATAAGGCAGATGGTTTCGCTCCAGTGTACATGTACACATAAGCGAAACTTCAACATGACAAATAAGCGAAACTATCTTGACCTTATAAGCGAAACCTCTCCTAATTGTCCCTATGAGCGAAACCTGCTCACTAAACACATATAATCTCCTATTTTCTCGTATAACGTGCCCTAATCTATACAATACAACTTAAGACTCGATACAAGACGAAGTCGACAGATGTAGTGCACCAACAACTGGGTACAAGCTAACTACCTAGATGCATGGGAATGTGTTGAAACAAAGTATGTGAGGCCGTTAAATGATGATGAAGAGGAAGTTGCGATCAAAGACATGAGTGCCGATGACAAAAAGAAATATAAGAATGAAAGGATGATGTTAAGTCTGCTACAACAAGCTGTGAAGGAAGATATTATGGTCTTGCTACAACACAATGGGAGTTCGTATTCAATCTGGAAAGCGTTGCGTTCAAAGTTTGTTAGTAGCTAGGAGATGGTAAAAAATAAAAAGTCGCTTTTGAAAAAGGAGTTTGATTTGTTTAGAGGATTAAAGAATGAGAGTACAAAACAGATCATTGAAAGATATTGCAACTAGTTAGTAAATATGAAGAGGTTAAGCATCAACAAAGACAATGAAGAGTTAATTGAAAAACTTGCAGATGCTTTACCACATGAAACTTGGGGAACATATCTGATGATGCTCAGGAACAAAAAGGGCTTTAGCACGTTAACCTTGAGCAAATTCATTGAAAAGTTGTAAGCTCAAGAAATGGAACAAAGAAAGATTGTTCAGATGAAAGATTTCGATGGTGAACAGGATATTGGGTTGTACTACAAAGAAGGGGTGAATGAGAAGCCTACGAATCTATCTCCAAAACTAGAAACTGCTTACAACGCCAAGAATTCTCCTGGAAGTTCATCATCAGGATCAAACAGCAAAACTAGTTTCACATCATTTCCGTCTTTTGATCCAAACATTTTAGCAACAAAAAATGGGAGAAAACTTCAATGCAATATTGTTTTAAATCTTGAAAATGATCAAGATTATTCTGAGGAAGTTGCTAAAAACCATATGTCTTTATTAGGAATGGTTTTAGAATCTTACAGTTGTTTTGTTGCATGTCGTATCGGGAATCCAAACCTAACAAAAGAAGATTATGACCAGATAGATGCTAAAGAGATGGAGCTGATAGACATAAAATGGTGTTTGGCCAGCGTTTTAAGAAGAGCTGAGAAATTCAAGCAGATCACGGGGAGAGATGATCTTCATGAAGCTAATGTTTCTACTTTAGGTTTTGACAAATCTAAAGTTACTTGTTTTCGTTGCAGGGAGAAAGGTCACTTCAAGAGGGAGTGCACCAACCGCAAAGCAAGTGGAGCTCAAAATCCTTTCAACAACAACAACGATTACTATCGGAAAGCCATCTACCATCAAGTTGCTCAACAACCATATCAACAACATCAACATCAAGCACAAACTGCACATGGAAAAAATAGTTGAAGATTCTGGAAAGAGAGCATGTGTAGTTAATCAGGATGAAAAGAAGTCATTCAACTGGGATAAATATGTATCAGCTGATGAAAAAGCTTGTTTAATCAATCAAGATGATGAAAAGTTACCCGAGGGTTTTACCTGGGAGAATTTCACTTGGGATAACTATATTCCTGATCAAGCTACAGCTTACACAGCATTTGTTGCCAAAGTTGAGGAAGAAAGTGATGATGATATTGAGTATTATGCCCGAGAAATGGAAAAACATCTAAAGATGATGGCAGAAAGCGATAGTGAGGATGAGAAGGCAAAGAAGAAAAAGACGAAAGTAAAGACACCGGTTAGCAGCAATGATGAGACAGTACCGGTAGTGAGAAGAAAAGTGAAAGAAACTCCAAAGTTCGAGATTAATGAAGAAGTCATTGCAAAGAAGAGTCTAATAACTTGTGAAAATTGTGAAGTTGTAAAGAAACAGAACAGTTCATTGATCCACAATATGAACAGATTGAAAGAATCATATGATGTGTTGAACAAGGCAATGAATATGTACAACGACACAAGTGAAGAGCAGGATACAGCTATGAAAACACTTCAGGGAGCTTTTATGGTCAAACAAAAAGTTGTAAACAATTATATTGAGAAGTGTGCTGAACTCAAACAGAAACTTGAACTTCAAAGAATTGAAACTGAAAGAGTTAACCGTTTATTGAAAAGTTACTCATGTTGGATTTATCCGATGGCTGAAAGCTTGAAGGCATTAGAGGATAATGAAGTAACTGAAGAAAAGAAAGTTTCAGAAGAAAAGGTTGAAGAAAAGACTCTAGTGAAAAAGACTAAAAAGAAGAAAGACACTGAAAAGACGCCATCTGGTAAGAAACAAGGTGTCAGTTACAACAAGTGTCCACCTCCGCTGGAAAACGGATATCCGGCTAGAAATCCAAATGATGAAAGAGTCAAAAAGGCAACAAATTTACAATGGGAGTCGGAGTCATCAGTAAACTTGCCAGATAGTATTGATGTCGTGTTACATCATCTGACACTGATCAACAGTCTCAATTGATGAAGAAAGTAGTGGATCATGTGTTAGAAAACAATGAATAAAGGAGTCAAAGTTGGAGTTCGCGTCAGAGTCAAAGTCTGGGTCAAGCAGTCCGTGTCAAACAGAAAAACAGGACAAAATAGTTTATGATAGAAAATTTATGTTATCAAAATCTAATTTGGATGATGAGTTGTTTAAAGTTGCTTACACTTTGAATGATTCTGACAAATTATATTCTGATGAGGAATTTCCAATAAGAGGTGTCAAAACTGAACTGATAAACAAGGTTTTCAAACTCACAGAAATTAATATTTCTGAAATAAAAGACTTATGTCTAAATGAAAAACCTAAAAAATACACCTCAAGAGTACAACAAAGATTAAACAAGAAAAAGGGTTACATTTCTGGTTCTGGTTTTCAAAAGAAATCAAACCATAACGGTAATTTCAAAAGGAAAGGTCTTGGTTTTACTCCTACAGAAAAACAGAAAAATGAAAAATATGTTAGTGATTTTAAATCGAAAATGATATTTGTTTCAGGAACGTCATCTGAAGAAGAAGAAAAGAAAGATTTCTGGAGGCAGTCAAACAATGAGTTCCTTGCAAAGAAGCAAGAGGAAATGAAGAAGATGGCTGAGCAGAAGAAAGATACGAGAACCTGTTTCCAATGCAATACTGTTGGACACATTGCCAGAGATTGTTCAAAGGCAATACAATCAAAACAGGGAGTATCTCGTAAACTCAAAGAGAAAGTGGTTGAGTTTGAACCACCAATTGATAGAACAAAATTGTTTAAAAATTCTACATTTGAAATTGGTGAATGTTCAAACAAATTTTACAAGAAGAGAGCTAAATCTGACAACCAGAGGTGGGTTGTTAAGAAAGCTACTGATAGCACTAGCGATGATTTTGATAGGTCAAAATGAGAGGAGCTAACTCCTGGCGATGAATCTGACTCCACAAAGTCAGATGAGCCACAGATTGTTACAAAAAATGAAGCTGGTTTGAAAAATGAAGAATCAATTCCGATTGTGAATGATGAGAACTTTCCATCACTTCGGGCTGAAAACTATAAAAAGAAAATTGGTAAAGTTGAAATTTCTAACCAATTTTATAATGACAAGCAGGAGTTTGATGCTGAGAAGGTCTTTAACCCCAAGGTTAAACATATCTTTGGAAAGATGATTGACCGAAAAGTCAAAGGGATTAAAGAATTTTATGAGAAGAAGAGGAAATGTAAGAAACCGAGTGATGGTGACTCGGTAAAACCCAAGGCTAGTCAGGCTTGGGTGGATATTTTCTTCGACTAAGGACCTGACTTGCCGGAGCTACCAGGTTGGTAAGCGAGGAGCAGGTATCGGCATCTTTCTTGAGAAAATTTTCTTCGGTAATGTCAATCATACAAACGGTAAAAAGGTTTGGTTGTGTTTGTGTTTACAAGTGGTTAGATTAGAGAGATTTGATTGTGCATATGGTAAATCAAGGACATTAATTTGTACTTGCATTTTCCTACAAGTGGTTGACAGACAATATGATGAACCACATCCCCGAACTTATTATTGATAAACCTACAGGTGGTAAAATCAATCAAACTTATTTTCCGGAAAAACCATTTTGATTAAAACAAACTTAAGTGTTTTGAAATCTAAATGGGAAAATAGTTTGTTGATAGGGGGAGTTCTGATTGTTTATGCCAAGTGAATGTCGATTTGATGTGATTTGATATCGGTTGTCATATTTCGGTATAGTTTGTTTTACATTTCATGTTTCAAGTGAGTCAAGAGCTTAGATAATTTTCACTTTTTCTTTAATGTGTTTGCATTTTAGGGGGAGTAGAAAATTTCAGAAATCATAAAACATTAGAAAATTTGAAAAAGCCAAAAACATGATAAAAACAAAAATGAGTTTTGTTGTGAAAAAGAGGAAATGATAGTACATCAGTGGACTATCACAACATGCTAAAGATGTGAAATGTTTAAAAGTGATAAACAATCTTACTGCGGATGTGTCGGTAGATTTTTACACACTTAGTAAGTTGAAACGAGATATAAACCTAAATTCAAACTTGCTTAATTCGTGGGTAACTATTCTTGGATATATGGGTAACCCCCGAAATCTTGTTTGAAAGGTCCCTCTTTCTGAGATACTAGGTCTTTATACTCAGTGATATCTGGGGTATAATTCCGGGACTTCTGCTGTATGGAAATACTAACCTAGTCCCCGAATAATACTTTCTGCAAAAGCTTTGAAATATAAGCTCGCCCTCAGCAATCTGATTAAACAATAAAATTGATAATCTTTGATGTTGTAGAAAAAGATCCTCTAAAGAGGACCCACCAAAATTCGAAGTCGCCATCTCTCTGCGTATACGGAAGTATCGACCTGAGCTCTCACGGCCCTCGCACATAACCCCTTTACAGATATCATCTGTGGTATACTCACTTGTAAGACTGAATATTGGGATCTGGATACAGGAGTATATTCAAGTGGAGTGATACTCAATTAAGCTCAAGTTTCTAAAACATTAATATCAATTTTCTAAAACATTAATATCGTATCTCGAATCAATTGAAATTTGTGTGAAAATTTAAAGTGGACCAATATACTGACAATCTAGGTAAATTGTTTAGAACTTGGTGATTTGTCTCAAAAACTGATATGATCCTCTTACATGAACTCACAAAAATATTGTTTGTAAATATTTCATTTCTGCATCTTTATTTTCTTTTAGAAAATTCAAAAAAGATTTTCGGTGTGTTTTAGCATAAATTTTTAAAAAATTCAAAAAGATTTTCGATGACTGATATTGAAAAACTGATTTTCAGAATTCCAAGTGCTAAACATGATTAACAGATGTTGGGAGAGTGCGTTTGTTTTGATAAGAAAAACGATATTGTTGTAAGTGGCTCATCAGAAATAAATTGATATATTTGTTTGTGATATTTTTAAATGGTGTTTATATGCTTAAATGTATATCATTAAACTTATGTTTGTGGTAGAGTTTTATGCAGGAAAAGTCAACATTTGAGTGGGAGTGCATGTTGGTGATGATGAATTTAAAGATGTCAACATCTAAGAGAAGAAGTTAGTTGGTGATTTAAGAGAAAGAGATGAAGATAGAGAGAGAGAGAGAGAAGCCCGGAGACTGTTCAAGACTGAAGAAATGAAGATACAGTATTGTCGTGACTCGATAATCGACTCATCAACATCTGAGGGGGAGTTTGTTGGTGCACTACATCTGTCGACTTCATCTTGTATCGAGTCTAAGTTTTATATTGTTAAATTAGGGCACGTTATACGAGAAAATAGAATAGCATATATGTCTTAGGAGTGGGTTTCGCTTATAGGGACATATTGGTAGTTTCGCTTATATGGCAACTTGTAGTTTCGCTTATATGTCAGTTGGTGGTTTCGCTCATACGACATGTCCCTTGGAGCGAAACCTGAAGCCCTATATATAGGGGCACATGAGCGAAACCTTGTAACATTCCCTTGTAACTTATACCAAAGTGCTGCCGGTGTGAGATTTGGATGCAATCTGTCATATATCAATACAAAGAAGTTTTAACAGTGATTTGCTAGCTGTTTCTAAGTCAGATACTTGTTTTCCGCACCTGTATCTGATCAAAACTCATCTGAACGACTCGTTCGGGTCGAAACAAGATCCTACACAAACCGATCTAACCATCATCAAACTCGAATCTCGAATTACGCGAACTTTGGTTGTTATTATACGTGTGTGTGTGCCTTATGTGTTACCTGTGCGTGTTTACTTTATGTTTTATGTGGTAATCAAACGAATCAATTGAAACTCGAATCGAAACTCGAACTCAAGACAATGCAATCGAAATCGAATTATGACGAATGGTAATGTAAGGATAGGGTGAAATATAGGTGATTGTATGTTAGATATAGTAGTTGGGACTGAAAGTAATTTGAATAGGAAACTCTACCGTACTCGTATCGTCTTCAATCGAATCCGAAATATCGAAAATCGTCGCACTGAACACTCGAAACAGGCTGTTGATTGATCAGGCTGTCAGCCGATCGAACAGCCCAGCCGATCGGACGGACTGTCCTATCGAGCAGGCTGTCCTATCGGGATGCCTGGCCGATCGGCCAGCCCTTTCCTCTTTTGGAGCCTATAAATAGGGTTCTCATTGTCTTTCTTTCCACTTTTGGAAACTCTCTGACCGGCCAGCTCGTGCCCTCCACCTTTTCTCAGATTTCTTCCAATTTCGATAAGTTTTCATCCTAAATCTTGTACTTTCTTGATCAAAAAATGCTCCTACACCTTTCTATCTTTCCAATCTTGATTTCTAACCGTGAATCATCAAGATCTAGGCATTCTAGGATGATGTCATCATGGTGTTCTTCAAGAACATCATGATTTGGCCTTAATCCACCATGAATAGCTCGGATCTAACCGATTTCCACATAAACAAGCTAAGATCTAGCAAAGATCTAAATATCCTTGTGATGTAAAGGATTGAAAGGAAGATTCCAACTTTCTTTCAACTCTTTTACACTGAATGCCTTCAAACCGGTAGAAGCGGAACTTGAGCCAACTCACCAATTATTCCGATGGTTGTGTGGTTCAAGATTCGGATTCTATCTACGAGGTTCACCGATTTCGGGTTAAACTTCAAACTACCGTTCCGAACCGTTCACCGGCCGGACTTGGGTGATTCCTGTCCGAGCAGGGGAAACAAGTAAGAACGAAGGTTCCATGATTCAGCCCGTTGTCAAACTACCTCAATATAGCATCAAATAATCAGAACAGCCAAGTGCTAGACGAACAGGCCGACCAGGTCAGGATGTTGGTCGAACGGTTAGGCTGTTCGAACGAACAGCCCAACCGATCGGACATACCAGTCGATCGACCATGCCAGCCGATCGGTTAGCATGTGGCCCCACACTTTAACAATTTCATGAAGTATAGTATTGAACGAGATGATGTTCGAATCGAACAACTGTTTGTCAACATTACTCCTCGGATCATGAGATACTATGCTTCAACCCTTAATCGATTTTCAATTCGTTGGACGTATAGGAATGTCACCCTATCGAGCATGCTGTTCGATCGAGTATGCAGTTCGATTGAGTGACATCCTGTGTTGAGGACTGCAACTGAAGTTCCTAACCAATCGGTTAAGCCGGCCGATCGAACAGATCGTTCGATCGACCGACCTGAAAGGTAAGAACACTTCAGTGTTCTCAAATACTACAACGAAAACTTCGAAAGGTCAAACCATCATACACAAACGCATCTCACTCAAAGGAAGAAACAATCCACTCGAACAGTCCAGCCGATCGAGCCTATCGGCCGATCGAACGGACTGTCCGAACGGATTGTCTAGCCGAACGAACAACCTGTTCGATCGAACCTGCCGATCGATCGACCAGGCTGTTCGACCCATTTACACTTGTTTCCATTCTACGTGTTTCTCCTCATTATGCTATCGAACTATTCAGGCTAACCCTACTCTCAAGCGCTCCCTTCAATCCACCAATCCATCACTGTGAGTATACTCGATCCCTTTTTGCTTTTAGCACTTTTGGGTGTTACATACGTTACTTATATCAAAACACAATCGATCACACTACTCAAACTATTTGAACGCTAACCAATATGCATGTATTACGTGACTAAATAAATGCTTGTTGATTGTGTTTACACGTGGAATGTTGTCTACCTGCCTTAACGACGTAGTACTATAGTTTAGACTCAGCACCCGTTCACACGGGGGTTGTCAAGGACAATTACTTGCATGGATTACGGTGGTAATCATGTATTGCGAACTGTCCCGAACGGTTAACCCGCAGTCATTGGTATCGATAGGTCCATGTCGAGAATTAACATGTTTCGTTTTCCTCTGTGTACGTGTTGGTTATGCGTAAACTATTCGAACTCTATATGCTATTATCAAACTTGTATGCTCACCTTTACATTATATGTATTGACTTTATTTTAACGTATGTGACACGTGTTTAAGATGTTTGCTTGCTAGGAAAGCGAGGCTAGAATAAAGCTCTATAGGCCCCCCACAAATAGTTGTCTGTCAAAAAGGAGAAACTAGAGCATAGTTGTCTGTAGATCTTGTCAGGCTGGGTCTTTAGGAGCATTTGAACAATATTATTTGCTTTAATTAAATCTGAGTCGTCGGAACAGAATATTTGACTGGATGTTATCTGTAATAATGTATTGTATTATTTGGGACACGGTATGGGACGTGTCATTTAAACTGAATAGTGATGATAATTGTTATGGAAACTTCTGGACAATTTGTTTCGCTCAGTGCCATGCCCCGATGATTCCGCCATCGGTTGGGGTGTGACAGATTGGTATCAGAGCTATAACTATAGGAAATTAGGCTAGACACGACCTAGTCTGGGTCGCTGTCTTAGAGACCTAGACTATAGTTAGGAACCAACAGACCGAGTTTAGGTGCTACATCCTGCTATTCCTCGCTATCACTGCACTCGAATCCTCAAATAAAAACCAAACGATTTAGTCAAGATTAGGTTTGGAAGCCGCAAACTCTCTACTAAATTGTTTGATCAGTGCTTATTTTATCAATTTATCAATGATTTCCTCATTCTTTTCCATAACGAACGAGGAGAATTATACCAAATCAGGGTTGAAATCCATATTTTGATGAATAAACTCCTCAAGTTTTACTAAAACAAGGAAGAAATTGCTAAGCCAGGGGTGAAACCCGAACCATGGTAACTTATTACAACTTTTACTCATCTCACCGAGTATGACCTAGGGAGTACGTGTTGAATGCCCAAGAATCGAGGCAGAAACGCGATCCCGAAAGTCGAAAGGTGACGACAAGTCTACTGGGAATAGTCGAATCGCTTTGGGTAGTCAATGTCTAGTAGCCGCAGACATGCCATTTCCTCGATTTTACGTGTTTCGATTCTAAGCCTGCAACTGCCGACTCTGATAATCTGTCGATTTTTATGTGTTTTATGTGTATTTACCCTTTTATGTGTTTAATTTTGATGATCGCTGATTTTTGCTATTACTTCGATCAACACACACGACCCGTATTGCTATCCTACCTCGAAACGCTAACAAGTCGCTGCAATTCTAGACAATATTAAGCTACGATACGATTATACTATGCTACTCGATATGCTATACAAATGACACGCGAGCTTTGAATGATAGGATCTTCAGGCAGTCAGAATGCTTTATGTGCTTATATGGGAATTATGTGACATTAACTGCCTCTGTGATTGAATCCCTATGTGCTTATGTGCCTCTGTGTTTATGTGTCTCTGTGCTCTACATGCCTATGTACTTCTATGATTCCGTGAATTTGTGGTTATGTGTCTACATGTTTATGTGATGCATGATTCGACGTATTTCTAAGCTTTAGTGAGCAGTAGACGTGTGAGGTGAGATTCGAATTGTTGTGTCTGAGACATACAACGGTGTCTGTTGCAGACCATGTCGTCATCTGGACACCGAACCCCACTTACTCGCCAAGAGAAGAGAGACAGGCGTCTCGCTACTATCATTGCCAAGAGTGTGGCAAAAGCTGTGAGCAATGTCTTTGAAAACGCCAGCAAGTTATCTGAGGAGTCGCGAATCGATGCTCCTATGGATGCCAACAAGACTGGTTTCAGCTTCAAACAGTTTAAAGCATGCGGACCCAAGGAATTCACCGGAGAAGATGGCCCTACCGCCATGTTTCAATGGTTCGATTCAGTTGAAGTCACTCTGCGCCAAAGCGGCTGTCCTGAGAAATTCCGCACCCTCAATGCTACAGGCGTCTTCCATGCCCGAGCTCTAGACTGGTGGACGGTCGAACGAAACAAGCGCGGAAATGATGCAGCTTATGAGCTGACTTGGGAGGAGTTAAAGGCTAATATGATGGACGAATTTTGCCCTCCCCATGAACGCCAAAAGCTGGAGGATGAGTTTTGGAACATCAAGCAGAAGGACGGAGACAACGCTGCTCTAACTACTCGCTTCAAGCAGCTTAGCATTATCTGTCCGGATCAAGTTGTTGGAACCTGAAGGTTTATACATGTAGGTTTGCATAGTATAGGGGTTGTTTTGTTTATTTCTTTAATGTATGTGTATGGGCCGATTAGGTGTGTGTGGGTTATGTCGCAACCGGGTTAGCTAGTGGGCTTAGGTTTCGGCCTAGTTGATGAGTATTTAAGCAAACCTCAACCTTAGGGTTGAGGTTGTTGGTCATTAGTAGGTTGCGAGTTCAACAAGGAGTTCTTGTATCAGTCTTCGTTGATCGTTGAATGCAAGATCCTTTGGTTTGTGATTCATATTATTCTTTATAATTGTTCTTTATCATTGTTTGTTCTTGAATCATCTTGTGATTGTTTTCCGCACCTTCACAATACATTATTGATATCATTGATAGATCCTGCAAGGGTTTTACAATTGGTATCAGAGCCAAGAAACCATTCTTGGTTCGGTTTTGATATCAATCAGATTCAAGATAAAACTGTTATTACTAATCTGGTTTTTGGTTGTTGTTTTTGCAGTGGAAGACTTAATTTTACCGATCTGTTCTTGGTGATTTTATTAAAAATTGTTACTGATTTGGATCGTGTGTTTTCAGAAATCTGTTTGCTGATTTCTCGGAGTTGATCGAAGAAAATTCAAAGATCTCAAAATCTTTGAATTTTGGAAGTGCTGGAAATACGGGATTACGAGTCAACAGTTCTCATCTATTATTTGTTTTGCAGGTCTCGACTCGCAATCTTGTGTTGTCTCGACTTGTTCTGCTCTTGTCTCGACTCGTAATCGTGTTAAGTCTCGACTTGTTACGCTTTAGTCTCGACTCGCAACCTTTGTTGGTCTCGGCTTGTACTGTTTTTGTCTCGACTCGCAATCAGTTGATCTCGACTCGCAACGTCAAACTGCAACGTATTTTGTGATCTGGACTTGGACTGTTGAACTGATAAAACTTTTGGACCCTTAAAATTAATTGATTAATTAACTATGGCAACAAACAAAGCCGAATTGGCTGCTCTTAACCAACAACAAGAACTGGACTCAAAACTTGGAACCACGACCCGTATTCCAAGGTTGACTGACGCAAATGACTTTCCCGAATGGAAGTGGCGATTTGAACAACATTTAAAGGTCAAGGATTATAAACTCTGGTGAAGCATCCTAAGGGGTCCAAGGGAGATAATGATGGAGAGCCCCACTGAACCAGATGTCAAGATAAAGAAGCCTCGAGATCAGTACACCGAAGATGATGTAACACCCGTTCTTATAAATTAGGGTTTAACGTATTATTTACGAAAAACAATCATGTAATTAAGATTACATATGCATTGGAAATTACGAGTTTATTAAAACTTTTTAAGATTTAAAAAGTCTATAACATATCATGTGTACATTCGTCGTTTAACATAATAACAATACATAGTGCGGAAGCTTATTTCGTAATCGTGTTCGGTTCTTGCTCGACGCTTGATCTTCATCCGTGCACCCTTGACGTTCACCTATGATCAAAACCAACTTAAAAGTTAGTTTTGATAGTCAAATATTTAGTTCATACAAGTACAGGGGTTAAAAATGACAAGAAATTAAAAATTTTCGGAGTTAGGGGCGTCACGTGATGCCTAGGCCCTACGTGTCACGCGAGCCCCCCTTTTTCACAGCAGGTTTCTTCAGCTGTTGCTGTACATTCCCAGCTCAACTCGATTTCACGGAAACGGCCATAACTTCTTCGTTATTGATCCGTTTTACGCGATTCTTTTTCCTACGCGTCCGTAATTAAATCCTCCATCTTATGGAGTTAAAACCCAACATCCAACTTAATAAAATTTCAGACTTTTAATCCTCGGCTTATTACCCTTTATACCGACTTTTAACCCGTTTATGCATTTTATCGCATCAATAAGTTTAGTTGATCGTTAAAACCCAAGAAATTTATTATTTCAATGTCTCCCATCATACTAATCTCGAATCACGAGTCTCTTAAGTAATAAAATCCCGTTTACGCTTAGATGCATGTTTTGACCCGTTAAGGGTAGTTATGCATTTTAGTCTAGAACTAGTGCCTTTCTTTTGTCGCTACAAAAGTTCCATATCTAATTAACTACAATTATTCCACCACAACTATTTTGTGGTGGATTTATCATGAAGAACCCTTTTCCCCAAATTTTTACCCATCGGTTGATCATTTTACGCAAATGACCACTTTTGAGTACTTGACCCGCGAATGTGCATTCCTATGATCTTTACTCATGTCTAATAATTCCATAATCTTTATGCAAGTTCCTAAACGACCCCTATGAGTTTTTTACCCAATATACCCTTCAAGGGTATTTTGGTCAACTTTAGTCCCTCACTTCACGATGAAGGACTTTCGCTAAATATCTTAACCAAAGTTGTATGCTTAACCAAAAAGCTTAGTTATACGTACCTGGCTCAGGACAACAATCGATCCGATTCATACCTCGCTTCTATTATCACATATTCTATGGACGCAAATAACTGAATCGTTAATCGCTCCTGTTAACACAAGACTTGACAAACATATTAATCGATATTGTCAAATGGTGTTATCACGCCATTTGACCCGTTTGGCCTATAAGACCAAGCATCTTCATAAGTAGCAAAACATGGTTATTAATTACTAACTTGTTCATCCGACCCATTTCGGATTTTTGCCACTAGACCCCTTTTTCTCTTAAATTCTTTTCTTATATTTTTACCCGTTCGGCTTACGCCAAGGGTGCCCCTTTTGAACTTTAATTTACTTTAGTCGATACTTGACTAAATTTTCATTATTACCCAATTTCCCATTACTAGTTACGCTATAAAGTAACCTTAAGAAAAACTCTTAAACTCTTAACCATTTCATGTTAATTTACCATTTTGCCTTTTTCACCATTTATCATGGTTTAAAAACGTTTCTATTCGTTCCGACCCAATTCGTTTCGTGTCGGAACCCGTAATTCAAACCAAATCCCTTGTATTTATCGCCTATAAATTAAGTACGTATACTATAAGTAGGTGTAAGTTTTACTTACCTTGCATCCGAACACGCTTTTACTTCACACTTGATTCGTTTGACCCGCTCACTTATCAAGCTTCCACCTAGCCCGTTAGTTGTTAAACTATCATCATAATTCATAAGATGGTTAGATTAGTCATTATCAATTATGACTACTCCATCTAACGGGTCTTATGTCGACTTTATCACTTGATTAAATCATTCGTTAGTTTGACTTCCTAGAAGTCAATTGATCTATCAACATACTCAAATGCACACTTCACATGGAATTTCAACATTTTTGCTTCGTTTAGGCATTTTAACAAACACCTAGTGGGCATAATTTTACATTTTTACTAACTAGTTCATAACTAGTCATTTTGACCAAGATTATCATCAAAATTCAACCTTTATCATGAATGATCAAATACTAAATTTGCAAATTGTTTAAGTTTCTTACTTCAACTATCACTCATGATAATTTCTAGCACTAACATATCATCACTTTCACTTCATAATCAAAACCCATTTGTCTAAAAGTGGTAAATCATCAAATTACTCAAATCATAACAAATTTTACTTCAAATTTCTACTTAGGGTTTGTTCCTAAGCATTCATACTTCATTAATTCGGGTACAGCCTTTACGATTCATGCATAGATCGCATCATGCAAAGTTAACTAATTTTTACAACTTCATGAATGTTAGAAATTCGACATACCTTACGATCCCCTTGACTTGGTAATCGTTAATCCGTGTTCGGTTGTGAATTTAAGCGTCGTTTGGCCCTCCAATTTGATGAATTTGGATGAGCTAGGGTTTGGAGCTCTTGCTCCTTCTCCTGGATCGATTCACGCACACACACACACCAAGTGTGTGTGTTGTGTTTTATTTTTTGTTTTTAATAAACCAAGTTTCCCACTTGGCATTATTAGTTCCTCATGTTTTTCATAGGTTATTTAAAAGGCATTTCAACCATATTTGTTCTATTATGCCAAGACAATAACTAACTAGGTTAATATTCCTAGTTACTTGGTGGGTCCCGGGAGTTATAGCCCGTTTTTATTTTAAGTCCCGTTTACTCGGGCTCTTATAAACTCAATTCCTTAAAACTTTGATTCGCTTATATTTAATACTAGGATTTCTTATTTAAATCCAAATATTTACGGGGTTATTTTTACTACTAACGGTACGTTACCCGTCTTTTAGTATTAATGGAGTTTGATTACCAAACCCATTTTCGGGGTGTTACAAGTCTACCCCCCTTAAAGAGGTTTCGTCCCCGAAACCTTATTTACGCAGTTCCTTGGTTTGATCAAACGAATCTAGTTTCGTTTTCAAGGCATCCGTTCCTTTTAGTCAAAAGTTTTCACTTTTACATTGACGCGTGCGTCTTTCATATGTAGGGCCTCGAGGGCCGTTACTTTCATCTTGTATCCATTATCTTTATTGATTATGTTGTCACTTGACCACTTAGTCTCGTTAGTCTTTTAACAGGTTTATCCCGTGCTTGTGTTATATTAACAAGCGCTTGTATTTGTTGTGACGCTTTCTTAACTTTGAATAGTTTTACCAGCTAGACTAATTAGTCGCCGTCACTTCATACCCCGTAACCCATGTTACAACGTGATCATTTTCTATATTTCTTTTCTTGTCCGTGAGCGTGTCACGTCATGTTTAAGTTTAATTCAACTTTTCCTTATCATACTTCTTCTTTTCGAATGTATCGTCTCGCACCCATCGATGTTAAGACCCATACTCTTTGATATTTGTTATTTCCGAATTCGTCTTATAGTATTCATATTTGTTAGAACGTTATTTCTTACTAAAACTGAATTTTAGTTTAACGTTTTTCTCTTTAACTACGTCAATTACTCATATTAGGAAAATTGACAACTCACAATTTATTCTTTTCCATTCTCGTTTTACGCAGGGAATCGTAACAAGTTCCCTCACCCTACACTATTGACCCGTAGGTTCCTTCACTTAACCTCATAGGTCATTTCCTTAAGCTTTCACCTCTTTAAGGCGAGGCCCTTATGATCCTTTTGCTTCAATTCATAACCCGTGGGTCATTTTGGCCCCGTATACCTTTACACTAATTAATATCCCGTAGGTTATGATGAACCCGTAGATCATCTCTTATTCGAGTCTTTATTCAAATGTGTATACGTTTATATACGCATATGGCGTTAAGGCACTCCTTTTTATGTTTAGAATTATACACTTATACCTTTTGGATTTCATTTGACCTTGACCATAGTCTAAGGCTTCATTGTTTTCTTTCGAATTATCTTTCCGACTTCGTGACTTCTAACGTCAATTACACGTCGGTTAGCCCTACACTTACCGTTACCCGGTTCATACTTATACTCCTTTACAACCCATTACCCGGGTCCTTCTATCTTATTGTTTTTAGCTTTCCGGTTCACCGGTTTGCGTTTTCCTATTATATTAAGCGTTATTACTTAATTGACTCGTTTGACTCGTTTTGGGTGAATTTTCATTGCTTATGAATGTCAAACTTCCTTCTTTATTTGACCCGTCCAACTTTGAAATGGTTGAACGTAATTACCAAACCTTATGTTTGCGAAAATTCTTGTCATCTTTTAGTCTTGACTCATATTCCGAGTCTTTTGACTTTCTATTTCGCGTTCCCGTCTCTCGGTTTACGCATTCATCCACAATTCTACCCGTCCATCGGGTATCTTTACCTTAATCATTATTAAGTAACCATTCTTATATGGTTTTAGATATCATTTTAATTTATTTGGTCGTCTTAGCGAAATCCATCGCTTTAATTCAATTGAGTCCTTTATTTTATTATTTTTTTTAATTCGTTTGACTTGTCCACGTGAATTTCATCACTTATGTCAGTCAAACCTTTATCCCCATGCCTTAGCATTCTTATTAGTTGGTTTGTATTTTCATTTACTTCGATCTTTGTCCCTTCTCTCGGGCTCGTCATTTTAACGTAATACGCTTCCGTCGTCCGACTTGCGTTTACGTTTACTATCAAACATCTTATTTATTTGATTTATTTGGGTACCATTTAAGTTAGTCCCATCCACCCCACCCTTACTACATCAGACGTAAATGTGTCCGCTAGAAGAAGCTCATGGTATCATATGCCACTTCTTACTTGGCCAGAGTAAGAAATCAGCACATGATACACATGACCCTTTTATAGCTTTCACATCACATCCTATGTAAGTAATGCCTCTATTTATTTCATATCTCTGATTTCATTTAGTAAAACTTTATTTAATTGCAAAACAACAATCATTAGTTTTACTAGTTTTACATTTGAACATATAAAATGTTATTCTTTTCTATCGAACTATTATGTAATCACATTTGTTAATGTGATCGCTACTTTTCTCAATACATTATACTGAGAGTTTTCCACTTGGATAATTACCCCTCGTCCAAGTTTCCATATGAACTAATCCTATTATTTCTTTGTTATTCATCATCGTGAATAACACATATTTCTATTAAACTTCTCTTAGAAACATCATCCTGAATAGATATCCTATTCAAGTTTTATCAGATATATGCAACCGTTATCCCCTACGTGTTTGTTGCATATTACTAATTATGCGATTAAATTTAAAAGCGTGCACCTGGTAACGGTTGCCCTAACGGGCTTCTCTTGCTGTGAACTTTGTTCGCAATCATCACGCGATTTAGGTCCTCAATGAGTGTGCTCAGCTTGTCATGCCTCGGACCGTTCCACCGTCATATCTACAATTCATTCAAATGTCGTCATCTTCAGATGCGAGTGTCCTTCAACTAAACATTTACAAATGTTAATAATTTCAACATTAAAGGATGCCCGTATTATAATACAAGGCTTTTCTACTATACGCATCAACGCGTGTAATTTCATTGACTATATCTATTCTATATCGATTTTATTGGTGTAACGTGTATTACACAATAACCATATGTGTTGTTCTCAACACTTTAATCATATTAAACCATTGATTTACATGTACTTACCGGATTTGTGATCAAGCCTCGAACCAAACACCAATCTTTATCAAGAGCGTAAGGTTTAAGTCCAAGCATAGCTTTCCCGCCATACTTGAATCTCTTAAACCAAGGCTCTGATACCAACTTGTAACACCTGTTCTTATAAATTAGGGTTTAACGTATTATTTACGAAAAACAATCATGTAATTAAGATTACATATGCATTGGAAATTACGAGTTTATTAAAACTTTTTAAGATTTAAAAAGTCTATAACATATCATGTGTACATTCGTCGTTTAACATAATAACAATACATAGTGCGGAAGCTTATTTCGTAATCGTGTTCGGTTCTTGCTCGACGCTTGATCTTCATCCGTGCACCCTTGACGTTCACCTATGATCAAAACCAACTTAAAAGTTAGTTTTGATAGTCAAATATTTAGTTCATACAAGTACAGGGGTTAAAAATGACAAAAAATTAAAAATTTTCGGAGTTAGGGGCGTCGCGTGACGCCTAGGCCCTAGGTGTCACGCGAGCCCCCCTTTTTCACAGCAGGTTTCTTCAGCTGTTGCTGTACATTCCCAGCTCAACTCGATTTCACGGAAACGGCCATAACTTCTTCGTTATTGATCCGTTTTACGCGATTCTTTTTCCTACGCGTCCGTAATTAAATCCTCCATCTTATGGAGTTAAAACCCAACATCCAACTTAATAAAATTTCAGACTTTTAATCCTCGGCTTATTACCCTTTATACCGACTTTTAACCCGTTTATGCATTTTATCGCATCAATAAGTTTAGTTGATCGTTAAAACTCAAGAAATTTATTATTTCAATGTCTCCCATCATACTAATCTCGAATCACGAGTTTCTTAAGTAATAAAATCCCGTTTACGCTTAGATGCATGTTTTGACCCGTTAAGGGTAGTTATGCATTTTAGTCTAGAACTAGTGCCTTTCTTTTGTCGCTACAAAAGTTCCATATCTAATTAACTACAATTATTCCACCACAACTATTTTGTGGTGGATTTATCATGAAGAACCCTTTTCCCCAAATTTTTACCCATCGGTTGATCATTTTACGCAAATGACCACTTTTGAGTACTGGACCCGCGAATGTGCATTCCTATGATCTTTACTCATGTCTAACAATTCCATAATCTTTATGCAAGTTCCTAAACGACCCCTATGAGTTGTTTACCCAATATACCCTTCAAGGGTATTTTGGTCAACTTTAGTCCCTCACTTCACGATGAAGGACTTTCGCTAAATATCTTAACCAAAGTTGTATGCTTAACCAAAAAGCTTAGTTATACGTACCTGGCTCAGGAAAACAATCGATCCGATTCATACCTCGCTTCTATTATCACATATTCTATGGACGCAAATAACTGAATCGTTAATCGCTCCTGTTAACACAAGACTTGACAAACATATTAATCGATATTGTCAAATGGTGTTATCACGCCATTTGACCCGTTTGGCCTATAAGACCAAGCATTTTCATAAGTAGCAAAACATGGTTATTAATTACTAACTTGTTCATCCGACCCATTTCGGATTTTTGCCACTAGACCCCTTTTTCTCTTAAATTCTTTTCTTATATTTTTACCCGTTCGGCTTACGCCACCGGTGCCCCTTTTGAACTTTAATTTACTTTAGTCGATACTTGACTAAATTTTCATTATTACCCAATTTCCCATTACTAGTTACGCTATAAAGTAACCTTAAGAAAAACTCTTAAACTCTTAACCATTTCATGACTAATTTACCATTTTGCCTTTTTCACCATTTATCATGGTTTAAAAACGTTTCTATTCGTTCCGACCCAATTCGTTTCGTGTCGGAACCTGTAATTCAAACCAAATCCCTTGTCGTATTTATCGCCTATAAAATAAGTACGTATACTATAAGTAGGTGTAAGTTTTACTTACCTTGCATCCGAACACGCTTTTACTTCACTCTTGATTCGTTTGACCCGCTCACTTATCAAGCTTCCACCTAGCCCGTTAGTTGTTAAACTATCATCATAATTCATAAGATGGTTAGATTAGTCATTATCAATTATGACTACTCCATCTAACGGGTCTTATGTCGACTTTATCACTTGATTAAATCATTCGTTAGTTTGACTTCCTAGAAGTCAATTGATCTAGCAACATACTCAAATGCACACTTCACATGGAATTTCAACATTTTTGCTTCGTTTAGGCATTTTAACAAACACCTAGTGGGCATAATTTTACATTTTTACTAACTAGTTCATAACTAGTCATCTTGACCAAGATTATCATCAAAATTCAACCTTTATCATGAATGATCAAATACTAAATTTGCAAATTGTTTAAGTTTCTTACTTCAACTATCATTCATGATAATTTCTAGCACTAACATATCATCACTTTCACTTCATAATCAAAACCCACTTGTCTAAAAGTGGTAAATCATCAAATTACTCAAATCATAACAAATTTTACTTCAAATTTCTACTTAGGGTTTTTTCCTAAGCAATCATACTTCATTAATTCGGCTATAGCCTTTACGATTCATGCATAGATCGCATCATGCAAAGTTAACTAATTTTTACAACTTCATGAATGTTAGAAATTCGACATACCTTACGATCCCCTTGACTTGGTAATCGTTAATCCGTGTTCGGTTGTGAATTTAAGCGTCGTTTGGCCCTCCAATTTGATGAATTTGGATGAGCTAGGGTTTGGAGCTCTTGCTCCTTCTCCTGGATCGATTCACGCACACACACACACACACACCAAGTGTGTGTGTTGTGTTTTATTTTTTTGTTTTTAATAAACCAAGTTTCCCACTTGGCATTATTAGTCCCTCATGTTTTTCATAGGTTATTTAAAAGGCATTTCAACCATATTTGTTCTATTATGCCAAGACAATAACTAACTAGGTTAATATTCCTAGTTACTTGGTGGGTCCCGGGAGTTATAGCCCGTTTTTATTTTAAGTCCCGTTTACTCGGGCTCTTATAAACTCAATTCCTTAAAACTTTGATTCGCTTATATTTAATACTAGGATTTCTTATTTAAATCCAAATATTTACGGGGTTATTTTTACTACTAACGGTACGTTACCCGTCTTTTAGTATTAATGGAGTTTAATTACCAAACCCATTTTCGGGGTGTTACAGATGAAGTTCTTATAACTGAAGAAGATGACCGAGCACTTTCATACTTAACTATGGGATTGGGCCCTGATATTGCTATAGGTTTTCGCACCTGTAAATCTGCCAAAGAACTGTGGGAATCGTTGATCGAAGTTTATGAAGGAAATGAAGATATGAAAGAGAGTCGTAGGAATCTGCTACAACAAAATTTCAACAATTTCAATCACATTTATGGTGAAACTGTTGATAATCAGATTCAGAGGTTTGTAAAGCTGGTAACCCAAATGCAAATGGAGGAAATTCACACAACAAACGCATCCACTAACAGACAGCTTCTCAATGCACTGCCCAAGAGTTAGGATCATCATGTAGCTATGATCAAGAAAACTAAAGACCTTGCAAGATGTACTCTGTCAGAGATGATCTCACATATCAAAGCTTGTGAATTGGATGATAAACAGCGAGAGACTAACTACAAGAACAGTATGCTGGCTGCAGGCTTCTCAATTGCTCCGACCCCATCTAACAATAGCAACACAGCTCTGTTGTCTCAAGGAGGATTCCAAATGTTTCGCAATGCTGCATCTGCTAAAACTGCTCCCACTTCAGCAAATGTCTACAGGTCAGGGTCATCCAGTCAAGCTGCCTCTCCAGTTGATTCAGCTTCCATTACAAGTGCTGGAAAAGTTTCTGCTGCTGCTTCTGCCTCCGTTGCGAGCAATGAGATGATTGCCTTTTTCTCGAAACAGTCAAAAGAAAATCTTGAAATAGCAGCTTCTGTCATTAACTGTCTGAATGCCTTTGCTTCAGGAAACCTTGGTCCTCCAAAGTTTTCCATGGATGATTTGGATCAAATTCATCCAGAAGATGTGGAAGAAATGGATATAACTTGGCAGATGGCTATGGCAGCATTTAGAGCTAAAAACTTCGTGAGGAAAAACAGGGAAAAACAAATGGCAAGGTCTTACTTTTTCGGGACCCGCAAAAATGCCATTTGAGTTTCGTTGCTATAACTGTCATGAACAGGGCCACTTGGCTAGGAATTGTACTAAACCCAAGGTGAATGGTGAACAAACTCCAGCTCAGCCTGCTGCTCCAGTTACACCCAATCGAGAAAGGGCTCTTGTGACTACCTCTAGTGTGTCTGCTGATGCTGTCAACAGTGGAAGCCCACAACCTTTGGGATTGGCTCAAGCCTTGGTGGTTCAGCCTGATTCGCCTTTTGACTGGAATTCAGAGATTGAGAGACTTCACATCTCAGCTCCTAAAAATCAAGCCAACTCGAGCAATATAGCTTTCATGGCCAGAGATGATCCATCTCCAGTGAATGCAGATGAGAAGGTAGCACATGAGGAGGAGTCGTCAGCTGAAAACTTTGCCTTCATGACTCAAATCCTGTCAGCACCTGTCAAAGGTCTCACGAAAGAAGAGGTAATTTCTGTTTTCTGCACTCCTGAATGTAGAGAACGAGTTGAGGCTTATAGAATTCACAACGCTGAGCTAATCGAAGACTATAATGAAATTAAACGAAAAAATTTCACTTTAACGAAAAACGAAAAACTTTTCAAAGAGAAAATCGAAGCTCAGCGTAAGGACGATGTTAGTGTAGCTACGGCCCAACTCATCATAGTCAAAGAAAAACTGTGTGAGGTGACTAAAGAACTGGAGAATGTTAGGGATAAATACCAAATAAATCAGTTAAACATTAAAAAATTCGATTCCTCCAGTAAATTAGTCAAAAATCTGTGCAATCAACAATTAGCATATTCTAAAAGGAAAGGGTCGGGATTGGGCTATAATCAGACTCCTCCTCCGTACAATAACAATTACACTTACTTGCCTATGACCGAGGAGGAGATGTTGAATGAAAGTAAAATGACATACGGACCAAAAAATAACAAGACCTCAGTGAATGTCGAAGGTCCCAAAAATAGCAAGCCCTCAGTAAATGTTAGATTTGCTGAAGAACAGGTAAAACCAGAAACGTGTTTTGTATCAAAGGGTACTTTTGATCCTAACAGTTCTTCATCATGTGCAGATAAAGTACCTGAAGTGATATGGGGAGATTTGTTTGGAAGTGAACAAGTTTTAGACTTTGATTCTTCTAAAACTTCTTTTGATAATACTAATTCTGGTTGTGTGTTTGGACAAGCGTTTTTGAACTCATTTCATAGTTATGTTTCGTCTTCTTTTGGGCCTGATGTTTTGGGCAAAACAGTAAATGCTTGTGATGAACCTTTTGAAAATGCGTGTGATGATGAATGTTTTACAACTGCTGAAAACTGTGATTTTGATGTCTCTGACTCTCAAGGTGAAAATAGTGTGACCAATGAGGTTCCTCAGGACACTTTCAGTGAAACCACCGAAACTGCTTCACAAGAGAATCAATCACACACTGATTTCTCGAATGAATCAAGTTCAGTGGACGTTTCTACTGCTGAATCTAGTGGGACCTCTTTGGATGGCAACGATGAAAAGGGATCATTATTCGTTGATGACGTCTCAGCATCTATTGAGACTGAAACTAAAAATGATCTACAAAAGGAGAAAGAAGTCATTTCAAATGAAAATTTGAAAGAAAATTTTTGTGAAGAAAATCCTAAACCAACATCTGAAACACCAGCTCAAAATGGTTTTAATGAAACAATAAGAAAAGATAACTCTACCTTTTCAGAATCTCATGCTTGTGCCAGTGCTAGTTCTGATCCTCAGGTATCTACAAGCTCAGAGAAGGCACAAGCAAGTCAACCAAAACAGAACAAGCAAGCTCCATCTTCAAGACCCAAAAGACCCGCAGCCACTGTGAATCATCAAAACTCTTCCACGTTGAAACGACAAACTTGTTTCAATTGTGGGATTGTCGGGCACATTGCCAGAAACTGTGTTTCTTTTTCTTCCTCTGTGCAGTCTAAAAATCAACGTGCACAAAATCAGAAAGTCAAACCAAATCGGTTTGGTTATTCTAAGTCCATGACGACTGACAAGTCTAAGACAATGAAGAATAACCATCGTAGGGTCAGGCCTTCTGATCAAGATTGGAATCCAGCCAAACGTAGAAATAAAAATCAGCAAAATCATTTTTCAGAAAACAGATTCAAGGCGTTTGGTAATTATACTTACAATTGGTCGAAACAATATTGGAAACCTAAATCTAGAGCCATGCATTCCAACTTGCCTCATACACTTCATAAAAATTCTGCCAATGAAAATTCCTCAAAGCTTTTAAATAAAGATAACCTGGTATGGCAGAGAGTCACTTATATTGATGCAAAGGGACTACCCAGATCCACTATGGGCTGGGTACCTAAATCTAACTAATCCCGCTAATCGTGCAGGAACAGCTGTGGAGGACTACCGTGCGCCTCTGGTACATGGATAGTGGCTGTTCCAGGCACATGACAGGAGACTTATCCCAACTTGTGAATGTCAAAGAATTTAATGGAGGATATGTCTCATTTGCGGGAGGCGAGTCTGGTAGAATCACATTGAAAGGAACTGTTCGAAACGGTGTTCTAAGCTTCGAAAATGTTAATTATGTTCCAGAACTGAAACACAATCTGTTAAGCATCTCTCAGATTTGTGATCGAGGAAATTCAGTTCATTTCACAAAGAAAGGGTGTTATGTTCTTAAACCTGGGATTGTTATTCCAGAAGACTGGTTCTTGATGACAGCTGAGCGAAAGGGAAATGCATATGTTATTGACATGAACAAGAAACCGTGTGAAGAGATCACTTGTCTATTTTCAAAGATTTCAGAGCATGATGGTCTGCTGTGGCATCGTCGTCTTGGGCATGTGAACATGAAAAACTTAAACCGCCTAGCTAAAGGTCAACTGGTACGTGATCTTCTAATCAAGGATTTCATGTTGGTGGAAAAGTGTGTTGCTCGTGCGAAAGGGAAAGCTCATCGAAAACCTCATAAGGTTAAACCAGCTCCTTCAACAAAAGCTGTTCTCGAACTACTTCACATGGATCTTTTTGGCCCAGTGAATGTGCTGAGTATTGGGAAGAAAGCTTACTGTCTGGTAATTGTCGATGATTACTCTCGCTACACCTGGGTGTACTTTCTCAGTCATAAAAATGAAACTGCTGTATTGGTGAAACAATTTATCATTTTGGCTGAAAATCAAGCGAGTACTAAAGTGAAGATCATTCGATCAGACAATGGGACAGAATTTAAGAATATTACTTTGGATACATTCTGCAGTGATAAAGGAATTGATCGACAGTTCAGTGCTCCTCGAACTCCTCAACAAAATGGAGTAGCTGAAAGAAGGAATCGTACTCTCATTGAGGCTGCGCGAACTATGCTCGCTGATTCGAAGCTTCCTAGCTTCTTTTGGGCTGAGGCTATTAGCACGGCTTGTTACATCCAGAATCATGCTTTAGTAAACAAACGTCATATGAAAACCACCTATGAGATTCTGGAAGGACGTAAACCTTCGGTTTCACACTTTCGTATCTTTGGTTGCCCATGTGTATTATTACTCATGGACTCCAACGGAAAGTTTGAAGTCAAAGGGGACGAATGTTTCTTTGTTGGATATGCTAAGGGCTCTGCTTATAGAGTATACAACAAAGTAACTAAAAAGGTCGTCGAGTCGTGCAACATTGAATGGCTTGAAGAGAATGCTACGGATGCTAGAGTCGGTCCAGATTGGTTATACGATTATTCTGAACTGTTTAAATCATTTAACACTTTGTCAAGTGATGTTTCAGCTGCAGGTGTGTCCATTCCCAAACAACCATTGTCATTTGAAGACACTGAAGACGAGGAACAGGTGCAAGATAGTGTGAGGCATCATACAATTGATCCACCGGGAATGCTGTTTACACAGCATCCTACGTCTCCGCAACTGTCAAATCGATCCCCTGATGGTGTCCCAACTGGTGGTTCTGCATCAAGCAGTTCTAGCTCTGCATTGTTTCCTGAAACGATTCCCGAGGATTGCATTGTCACCACTCCTTTGGTTCATCATACTGCAGCACCAAATGAGGGGGAGTCTAGCAACACCGCCACTGAAGAAGATATCGTGGCTGACTTGGCAATACCTACGAGTGTTCAACGCAATCACCCAATAGAGAATGTGATTGGTCCTCTAAATGCAGGGATTTTGACCAGGAGCCAATCAGGAACCATTAACACTTGCTTATATTCTTGCTATCTTTCTCAAATCGAACCTAAAACTGTTGACATAGCTTTGCAGGAACCAGGCTGGGTAGATGCTATGCACGAAGAGCTGAACCAGTTTGAAAAACTTGGAGTATGGAAGCTCGTCAAGTTGCCAAAAGGAAAGCGTAAACTTGGAACTAGATGGGTATTTCGAAACAAGCAGGATTCTGCAGGAGTCATTGTTCGAAACAAAGCAAGGCTGGTGGTTCAGGGATTTCGACAGATTGAAGGTCTTGACTATGATGAAGTATACGCTCCGGTTGCACGACTTGAAGCCATCCGGATCTTCTTAGCTTACGCGTCATATATGGGGTTCATTGTTTATCAGATGGACGTCAAGACCGCGTTTCTCGATGGGGATGTGAAGGAAGAAATTTTTGTCGAACAGCCACCAGGGTTTATGCATCCGGACCATCCTGAGTATGCCTACAAGCTAGACAAGGCGTTGTATGGTTTACACCAAGCTCCTCGAGCTTGGTATGCCACCTTAACCGAACATCTTTTGGCTCATGGGTACACGCGTGGGACTATAGACCAAACTCTGTTTATCAAGAAAGTAGGAAGTGATCAAATCTTAGTTCAAATCTATGTTAATGATATCATCTTAGGATCTACAAGTGAGGATCTTTGCAAGGAGTTCGAGAGAGTTATAAAGAAGAAATTTGAAATGAGTGCTCTCGGGGAAATGACACTGTTTCTGGGTCTACAAGTCAAACAGAGTTCGCAAGGGATTCTCATCCATCAAGGGAAGTATGTGGATGACGTGCTGGCAAAATTCAAGTTTACGGACGCAAAGCCTGCTGAAACACCAATGGCAGAGAGACCGCTATTGACTGAAGATGAAGAAGGGGACTCTGTAGATCAACGTCAGTATAGGTCTATGATCGGGTCGTTGATGTATCTCACAGCAAGTCGTCCGGATATCATGTTTGCCGTCTGCAACTGTGCTCGTTATCAGGCTAATCCTAAAACTTCCCATCTTATTGCTGTTAAAAGAATCTTTCGGTACCTCAAAGGCCGACCTCGGTTTGGTTTGTGGTATCCGAGGGATTCTAATTTTGACTTGTTTGCTTTCTCTGACAGCAACTTTGGAGGTACTGACAGTGACAGGAAATCTACATCTGCGGGATGCCAAGTTTTGGGGGATAGGCTCATTTCTTGGCAATGCAAGAAACAACAAACAGTGGCAATATCTACAGCTGAAGCTGAGTATGTTGCTGCTTCTGCCTCTTGCTCTCAAGTGGTGTGGATGCAACATCAATTGCAGGATTATGGTTTGACTTATCTTAATACTACTATCTACTGCGATAATGATGCTGCAATTCAAATTGTTCGGAATCCTGTCTTTCACTCCAAAACCAAGCACATTGATATTAAAGTTCATTTCATCCGAGACTGCTTTGACAGAGGTCTTATTACTCTTGAACAAATCGACACAGATGCAAATGCTGCCGATTTGTTCACCAAACCTGTCAGCAGCTCGAAATTCAGAGTGCTTGTGGATTTTCTGAAAATGATCCGTTTTACTGACTGAGCATGTTTGTGTTTCGTAGGTAAATTTGTTCATAAAGTTTTTCTATTCTTAGGTAGTTTTTTATTTATGCACAAATTTAGGGGGAGAAACATTAAAAAATTGAAAAACACAAAAACATTAAAAAAATTGAAAAATACAAAAACATTAAAAATTTTAAAAATTCAAAAAAAGGTGTTGCAATGACTGGGAAATGAAATGAACTTTCACATTATGGTCAAGGGCTGACCCATGTAAGACCAGTATTGAAACAGTTTGACTCTAGTAGTGATGTGTTGGTAGGCTCTCTTCTTTAGACCGAAAACATTAGCTGTCTCTGTTTAGAACTAAAATAGTCCATGACCTCAGGAAAGAAAATCACTTGGAATTAGTGCATATCTATTTGAATGTTTGTATGTTGTCCCGATATACACAATTCTGATCTGACTCTGAAATCTTCTCTAAAAAAACTCGTGTACCTCCTCTGCTGCATCCAGATACATGCTGACCTGGAGGTGCTAGGCAACGACGGCTTCTGCTGCATCCAGATACATGCTGACCTAGCTGTACGTTGTCGCGCTGTAGATCTAAACACCCGAAAGAGGCCCTCTAGTGCCCAAAAGAAACCCAAATAAACCTATATCAAATTGAGAAAACTCATTTGATCTGTATATTATATCATCTCTGCAAAAGATCTATTCTGTTCTTTTCTCAACCTATTCCCAGTTAAGCTTTCAGAGATGTGGATTGGACTTGTGAAATATGTGGTAGGGAAGATACCTGCATGATAGTGTGTACTGTCTATATTTCCAGGATTTGACCAGTATTTGCCTGAGTGTTCATCATTAAGTAATCAAAACATGATAAAATTGTTACAGGCAGTTGTATGGAATAGGTCTGGGAAGATGAGTTTAGGTGGAAAAATATACCTGCAATCGCCTAGATCATTCGGTAATAGATCAGTGTTGATAAATGTTGTCAGGCCCGAAACCTCGTGATTTGATCCCTGAGTAATCTTTGTTATTTTCCTGTTTATTTTTGTAAATAATAATTTTTTTTTATTGTTCATTTTTGTTTTAGGTTTTTATAAATCATGCTCAGAAAGTTTAAATGGATTGTTAATTGATTAAAAGTTTTGATGAATGGATTTAACTTGATTAAATCTTATTTAAAAAAATTTGAAGAAAATCCATTTAACTGTTTCCCGGTCCAATAAGCCCAATGTTTGGCCCAAGCCCATTTGATGGGTTTGTGTATAAAAGCAAGGTCTCGAGTCGAGACCTCATAACTCACTCGAGACCTTCAAGATTCTCTCTCAAGGATTCCGGCGACTATCATCTGATCTCCGGTTTCGAGTCATATTTGTGGCGTTTTCCGGTCTCGACTCATAGCATTTTCCAGTCTCGACTCATAAGTTTGAAAGTATTTTGATGATCTGTTTGAAGATTTGCAGGTGATATGATGATCTGATGATCATCTGATGAAGATTTGAAGAACTTAAAGAACCCTAAGTTGAACATAATGTGGTCTTCAAACATTTTCAATTATGTTGTGGATTTGATCCAAAGTGGATAACAACAAAGTGTTTATGTGGTTTCGACTCAGGAAATGGATAAGGACTCGAGACCAGTTGTTGCGATTCGCAACCTTGTAGTAGCGACTCGAGATCTGTTGTCTCGACTCAAGGTCTCGACTCGAGATCTCGGTTGTAACCTTTGGTTGCGACTCAATACTTCTTGTTGCGACTCGTGATTTCGAGTCAACAGTATCTGGTTTCGGGTTGACATTTCTGAGTTGTTGACTATATATGTTTGTGACACATTTTTGGTTTGTGCAGATCATGGATTTGAAGTTTATAGCAACTCATAATCAGGCAGGATATTTGGCACCTCCACCAGAGAAACATCGGAGATTGTATGCCTCGCTCATGAAAGGTCTAAACAGCTGCCGTATTGTTCACGCATTACGAGATAATCCAGTTATTTATGAAAGTCTCATTCAAGATTTCGGGAAGAACGCGAAGATGGAGGTGGTTGATGGAAAGGGAGTTATTGTTTCTGAGATTCAGAAGACGACAATTACTGTGACAGAACAGATGATCCGAGAAGTGTTGCAGTTTAATGATCAAGAATCTGATTTGATAGAGGTTCCAGCTGGTACAATTGAAGCTATTCTTCGTAGACTGAGTTATGAAGGGAGATACCCACCCTTGGTTAAGAAATTCGTTCATCCGTATTGGAGGCTCTTATTGCACATGTTTCTCTTATGCATATCCGAGAATCGGGGGGAACTGATCAGCTGAATAGTACACAGACTGCTGCTCTGGTTTGTGTGATAACTAATGAACCATTCAACTACTCGAAATATGTTTTGGAGGCGATGAAAAGGAATGTGCTGGGAGTCAGGAAAGATAAATTTCTTATGTATCCAAGGTTTCTGCAGATGATTTTCAATGCACGTTATCCTCAGTTGGTGAAATCTGGAAACACATTGGAGTTGAAACCAATGGGTCCTGCTTGTTTTGGTGCTCTTACTGCAAAGAAAGGCACTGAAAAGAAGTTTGAAGGGCTGATTCCGCTGGAGAAGTTTGGTCAATTCGCTGAGACTGAAGATGTTGCTGCTGAACCGATCATAGCTCAACCTGTTCAAGCTGATGTTGGGCCTGCTGCTGCTATTGTTGTTGAAGAACATGATGTTCCGAGAGGTGTTCAAGAAGAACCTGAGGATGAGTTTGTTACAATTGATTCTGATGATGAAGGTGTTGAGAATTCGTATGATTCTGATGTGGATATGGAACTTCTACCTGAAGCTGGAGTTACTGATGCTGTTTCAACTGCTCCACCTGTGATTTCTGCTGAAAGTTTGGTTCAGTTATTAAAGTCAGTGACTGAAAAGATGGGAAATCCTCCTTCTGATCTTTCAGTTCCAAATGAAGAGTCTAGTGCACGCCCAAAGGATCCTGATTCCCTACCTGTGAAGCGGAAAAGGAGGGAGCCTCGGCTCGGTATGTATGTTGAGAAAAACAAGGATCAACCCTTAATTACTGAGGAAGATGATGAAGGTCTTTATGATTTTGATTTTGAGAAGAATGTTACTGATACTACCACCAACCCCTCCGAAGACATCTTTGAGTTTGATGTTGACGCTCAAAGAACTGATATGGACACCACCAATATTGCTATTGAAGCTCAAGCTGCTAGTGTTGTTACTGAGCCTGTTGGTACTGTATCACTTGGTGTTTCTGATTCTGCTGGTCCTTCCAATGTTGTTCATGATATGCCTGGTAGTTCAAGTGGTAAAAGGCCTGAGGAACCAGTGAGAATGCCTTTTGACGATGACTCAAGTGATGAAGATGAATTTATCAGTATGAGAGAGATGAAAAGAAGGTTAGTTGTTGTTGAGCAAGACTCAATTCACAAAGAAGCGAAGATTATCCAACTTGAAGACATCATAGTGAAGAAGGATCAACAGATTGAGCAACTTCAAGGAAATGTTAGTCTATTATTTTCTATGGTCTATGATCTACGTTGTAAACTTGAAAAGAAGTTTGGGCAGGAATTTTCTGACCCTACAGACGTTGAAAACAGAAGGAAGGCCTTTGAAAAGGATAATGTTGAAAAGAATGCTGCAATGGAGAAATACTTTGAGAGAGTTACTGATCCAGAAGCAGATAAAGCAAAGGCAGAAAGAATTAAAAGGAAAAGAGAGTTGGTGATTTTGAAGAACAAGAATCTGAACCCAGATGATGTTGATGCTCAGGCTACTCATCATCTGATGGATGTTGGTGAAACTCTGTATGATCAAGTTGGAAATCGCTCAGGTGTGGTAAGCTGGGGTTATGACCATGATAGAAAAAGATGGTGGATCAAGAGGAAAGTTGGTCCTGTGGAATGGTATAAACATCCTGGTCAGTTTCAATCATTTACAAAGGTCGATCTGACTGAATTGTCAAATGCACCTTATGTTGATGATAACCCTGGAGGTCCCGGACACATATTTTTCAAAAGACTAAAGAGGGAAGTTCAGCATAACTTTCCATCGATGCGTACAGCTGAATCTTTCGTTAAACCTCTTAAAGGTGTTAGGGATCCATTTACGAAGAAGCGAATGAAAGTGGTGCACTGGCCTGTGACAGACAAAGAGAAGATGATACCGTTGGTAAAGAAGATTCCTCAAGGTGCTTTGAAGTCTTTACATTTTTGGGCTTATGATGAGCGTCTTGGTCAGGCAGTGTTCGTATGCGATGGTGATGTCAGTTTTCGTTTAGTCGATCAAGTGGATGTGCTCAACATTGCTCTTGAAGATTTAGAGGTGTTAGCTCAAAATCAGATTCGAGCAACTGAGAAGTATGAAGACATTGCAAAGGGTTGGACCGCAGCTGTTGCTTCTGCTATTCACATTCGGAAAGTTGGATTTGGTGGTCTTCGAGATCGATTGGGAGGTGGTCATGACGCTTGAATCATCGAAAACCTGTATGTATAAACCAAGGGGGAGATTGTTGGAACCTGAAGGTTTATACATGTAGGTTTGCATAGTATAGGGGTTGTTTTGTTTATTTCTTTAATGTATGTGTATGGGCCGATTAGGTGTGTGTGGGTTATGTCGCAACCGGGTTAGCTAGTGGGCTTAGGTTTCGGCCTAGTTGATGAGTATTTAAGCAAACCTCAACCTTAGGGTTGAGGTTGTTGGTCATTAGTAGGTTGCGAGTTCAACAAGGAGTTCTTGTATCAGTCTTCGTTGATCGTTGAATGCAAGATCCTTTGGTTTGTGATTCATATTATTCTTTATAATTGTTCTTTATCATTGTTTGTTCTTGAATCATCCTGTGATTGTTTTCCGCACCTTCACAAGACATTATTGATATCATTGATAGATCCTGCAAGGGTTTTACACAAGTCAAGATGTCAGACATGGCCATCAAGAAGTATATTCGAGCCCTACCCGATTGTGTTGCCGATTTTGTTCATGCTGCCAAGCCATCATCGATCGAAGAGACCTACCTGCTTGCCGCTGAGATCAATGACAAGTGGGTAAAGTCTGGTTTTTGGGATAAGCATACCAAGTCGCTGCACCACGCCACCGCCACATCAACCGTCGACACCACCACTGCTCAACCCTCCAAGTCACCAAGAAGAAATAAGAAGCACAACAACAACAGCTCCAGCAACAAGAATTGTGCTTTGACAACAAATGCTGCCCCTCTGCAAGCCGTACAGGCTCAGCAGCAGTCTCACCACCGACAAGCTCCAGTGATCAATGCGCCGCCAGCTAAGCGCGCTTACATAGGTCCCCACCCGCTCTGCCCGACATGCTCATACCATCATCCGGTGGGAATCGTCTGTCGTTTCTGCGCCCACTGCAACCTCTACGGGTATTTCACTACGAATTATCGCTATGGTCCCCGTCAAGCCCAGTTCAAGCCGCCGCTCATCAAACTCTACTTCCAGCCCCTCAAGGCCAACCAGCAGCTCAAGCACCTGCAGTCAATGCTCGAGTTTGCTTTGCATGTGGTGACCCTAACCACTTTGCAAACATGTGTCCGAACCCCCTTGTGAAACATGAACCCCAGCAGCAGCAGCAACAGCAGCAGCCTCAGCAGCAACAGCAAGCAGCCCGCGCCAGAACTTTTAACATCAACGCTCGTCAAGCCCAGGCTGACAACAACGTGGTTAATGGTACGTTTCTTGTGAATGGTATTTATGCATCATGTTTGTTTGATACTGGAGCCGATAACTGCTTTGTGTCGTTTGAATTCGAGAAGCTCCTTACTCGTAAACGTTATTATCTCCCCACGTCATTCGAAGTCGAAGTTGCTACTGGAAGAACCGTCGCAGTTAACTCTGTTCTTCGTGATTGTACCCTCGAGCTCAACAATCACCTCTTCCTAATTGATCTCATCCCCATGCAACTCAGAAGTTTTGACGTTATAGTAGGCATGGACTTTCTTCGCGAAAGCCATGCTGAAGTTGTGTGCTTTGAAAAGATGATTCGATTCTCGCTCGCGAATGGTGATCTTTTGTGTGTGTACGGTGAAACAGCTTCAAAAGGCCTCAAACTCATGTCATGCATCCAAGCTAGCAAGTATCTCCGCAAGGAATACAGAGCTTTCTTGGCCAACAATGTAGTAGTAGAGGAGGAAAAGAAAAAGAAGGTTGAAGTCAAAGACGTCCCAGTGGTTCGTAAATTTCCTCAGGTGCTCCCTGATGATCTCCCCGGACTACCGCCAAGTCGTGATATCGACTTTCATATCGACCTCATTCCTGGAGCTAACCCTGTTGCCAAAGCCCCTTATCGACTCGCGCCATCTGAAATGAGGGAACTCTCGAACCAACACCAGGAGTTACTTGAAAAGGCTTCATTCGCCCGAGCACCTCTCCTTGGGGCGCGCCAGTCCTTTTCGTCAAAAATAAGGATGGGTCGTTCAGGATGTGCATCGACTACCGGGAATTGAATAAGCTAACCATCAAGAACCGTTATCCTTGACCTCGAATCTATGACTTACTTGATCAGCTGCAAGGTGCCAAGTGTTTCTCGAAGATCGATCTACGTTCGGGCTATCATCAGTTGCGCATCCAATAGGAAGATATACCCAAAACAGCCTTTCGCACTCGATACGGCCACTATGAGTTCGTTGTTATGCCTTTTGGTCTAACCAACGCACCCGCTGTTTTTATGGACCTGATGAATCGCGTGTGTAAACCTTATCGTGATCGTTTCGTCATCGTGTTCATCGACGATGTCTTGATTTACTCCAAGTCGAAGGCCGAACACGCGCAACATCTACGTTTGGTTCTCGAGTTACTCCAGGGGAACCAACTCTACTCCAAGTTCTCCAAGTGAGAATTCAGGTTGGAGGAGGTTCAATTTCTGGGTCACATCGAGAATAGTCAGGGTATTCATGTCGATCCCGCGAAGATTGAAGCAGTTAAAAGCTGGATTATGCCAAACAACCCGTCTGAAGTCCGATCATTCCTTGGATTAGCGGGCTATTATGGAAGATTTATCGAAGGGTTCTCTAAGATCGCCGTGCCGCTTACCGCTCACACCCATAAAGACAGGTCTTTTGTTTGGGGAACTGAACAAGAGTTTGCTTTTCAAATCCTTAAGCGCAAGCTCAGCAATGCTCCTGTTCTCACATTGCCGGACGGAAACAACGATTTCATTGTCTACTGTGATGCTTCCAACCTTGGTCTTGGATGTGTTCTCATGCAACAAGACGGTTATAGCTTACTGATGCGTGTTAGCGTGTATATATTTTTAATGTATATTTTAAGCCCTTTTTACGCTTTTAGCCAAGTTTTAAATTTATACAACACGATATTTACTAACATTAAACACACATATGGGCAAGTGCACCCATCGTGGACGTAGTATAGTGTTGGTAAGATACCGAGGTCGCCCAAGGACACAAGAGCTTTTAGTACCGGTTTATCCTCAACGTTTAATCAAATCAAAAAGTTAGAAAAGGTTTTTAAACTAAGAAAATAAAAACTAACTAAATGCTGAAAAATAAAATAAAAATAAAAACAGATAGACAAGATGAATCACTTGGATCCGACTCGTGTATTAGTATAACGTTTGATTATTTTCGCACTTTTGCACTTGTTTAAGAGATTATCTTAGTTATTGTAGTAGGCCCCTCTTTTGAAGGCGACGTTACCCTCAACCCAGTAGTTTGAGTCAGCAAGGATACAATCCTAAAGGGTTGGATTATTGGAAGATAATGAATTAAGTTATTAATGCAAATTATGGTAGGCCCCGCTTTTGGCGGTGATGTTGCCCTCGGCTAAGTAGTCTGATTCAGCATGGATACAGTCCTAAATAGCCGGGTTATAGTATTAATAGTAGTTAACTTATGAGGGGGTCAAAGAGTTTGGATCCCAGCCATCCAATACCTATGGGCATTGAAGGAGATCCTACTAAATTTGACTGAGGTCCCTTACAGGACCTCTAAACGCTGAACAAGGGCAAGACCCTTACTAAACCGTTCCCTTAACCCCCGACCAGGTAGCCAACATACCTCCATATAGACCGTGGAGATATGAATGGTGAAAATCTTTTATTTTATATAGAGAGTAAAATAATGCCAAGACACCACGGACAAACGATAAGGAAAGATCACCTTCAACATAAGCAACTAGTTATTAAAGTCATTAATACAAAACCAAATAAAAAGTGCAAAAGATTAAAAATAAAAAGTATTATACTAAACACTTGTCTTCACCAAGTGATGTAAGAGACTTAGGCAAACATGGCCTTGATTGTCAAGAACTCTTACGATCAATCTTGGATCCCGAGACGACTCACACACTCTTTGATGGACAATGGATGATGGTGGTGGATGATGGTGTTATGGTGGTGGTGGGTGGTGGATGAAGTGTGAGAGAGATGGTGTGCCAAGGGATGAGTTGAAATGAAACCAAGCACTCCTTTTATAGGCTGAACAGAAGGCTGGGCACGGCCCCGTGTCCGCTGGACACGCCCCCGTGCCTGTCTGACACTCTCTCTCTTCATTAATTGGAATTCGCAATTACAATTAATGCGCCTGTTGTACTTTCGCCACGCCCTCGTGTTCGCTGGACACGGCCCCGTGGTGGGCAATAGAAGCTTCTATAGGTTTGTCTTCTCTGCTGCTTCTTGGGCACGGCCCCGTGCTGGCTGAGCACGGGGCGTGTTCAGTCTTCTGCCTTCTCTATTTTGCTTGGGAGGATGCTGTTGAGGGGTCGGGCAGTCCACTTATGTTCCTTTTCTTGTATTTATGTTAGATTTAGCTGTCTTTTTGCTTCTTTTGTGAATTTGATCTCATTTCATCCTCAAAATACAAAAGGAAGACAAAAACACTCTTTTTCCAACATTAGTACTTAAAAAGGGTTAGTTTTATTCCTCATTTGATGTAATTTTTATGTTGCATTTTACACACATCAAATACCTCAACACTTGAACTTTTGCTTGTCCTCAAGCAAAACTCTTTAATATGTGGCTTACACTCCCAAATGGAATGGGTAGAAGAGAATATTTTTGGCTTGTCATATAGTGTTGAGAATCCAAGATCTTTTTGGGTTTTATTTTTATTTATTTACAATCCTATTCGTTATGATTTGTTTAGAACGTTTCATAGGAGAAATTACTTATTTGGGCATAACATGCCTTTTTTTAAAATTCCATTCGTATACAAGTTCACATACCTCACGGGAGAAATCACTCACACTCGGCCGAAGGTGTATTTTTAGTGAATCACTCGAGAGCGGCATGGGACTTATTCCCACCATAAGCTTACCAAGCAATCAATCCTCCTCCTTTTTAACTTGTTACCTTTGTAAATATCAAGAGGACTTTTTTGGGTAAAGGCTTGTGCTAAAGGTAGGTGAATGGGTTAGTAGAAAAGGGCAAAAAGCGTAAAAAGCGTCGGTTTTCGTAAGTGACTTTCGAAGTATTTCTTCAAACAAGCTTTTTGTTTTAAGAGCTTTGTTTGTTTATTTCTAACTTCACCATTTTTTTTAGTCACACAAAAACCGAGCTTGTTACTAAAATAAAAAAAAATAAAAAGGGTTTTTGGTGGGTAAAATGGTTTTAGGGTAAAGAAATGAAAGGTTTAGGCTCAAAGGGGTTAACTAGGGGGATTTTGGGTATGTGGTAAAAAAATTGAAAGATAATGGTGTAGAAAGAAAAATGGTTAGTCCTAATGCCTCCATCATTTACTTACTTGGATTTAAGTTGGTAAGGACCGGGAATGAATCGTCGTGGCAAGTTCTAGAGTCGTAAGAACCAAGCGACTATTCACACAAGAAACGAAAAATGAGCATTTAATCTAAATATGTAAATTTGTATGCTCAATAAAGGCTCAAAACTCACTTTTTGTGGGAATGGGTTTTTCTATGTGATCAAGTATATATAATCAAATTTTAGCTAAGCTTGTCATGCCTTTTCATAATTTTCCTATGTTGGTTCTTATTATCACGACGCTCTTGGTTGTAAATTTGTAAAAATATAACCTTATTAATCTTAGGATTCCTAACTTAAACTTTAGACAAGTAAAAAAAAGAAAATTTTTGAAAAAATTTGGGGTGTTTAGCGGTTCCAATAGAGTTTTGTGTAAGGCTTGTTATTAGAACTTGCAAAATTTCAAGGTTTTAGCTTCCCCCCCCCCCACACTTAAATTATACATTGTCCTCAATGTGTCTCAAAAATAAATTTTTAGGTTGATTAGATGTGTAATATGGTGTTAAAAGCAAAGATTTGTGTTACTGGTAGTCTGGACACGGCCCCGTGTCCGCTGAACACGTCCCCGTGGCGAACTGCCAGTAACGAAAACTTACAGAAAGCGGACACGGGAGCATGTTGATTAGGCACGGCCCCGTGTCTAACAAAAACTTGCAGGAAAGTAGCCAAACAAAGGTCTGGGCGGTGAGCACGGGGGCGTGTCGGCTAGACACGTCCCTGTGTGGACAGTCTGTAAGCCTGAAAACAGGTTCTTTCTTCCGTTTTTTCATCCCGGCCTTACGAGTGCTAAGGCTTAGCACTCTAAGCCTCGGTTTGTACCTGTTTCATCACTTAATACCACACCAAGCAACACAAACATCCTACATTACCATAGTTAATTGTTCCAAGCATAAAGTGAAAGAAAAAAAATAAAACGGAAATAAAAGTAGTCAAGGAAAGTAAATTTTTCAACACTTGGCACGCAGACCATAAACTGTTCGATAGATAAAGGGACTTAAACCTGTGGGCTTGCCATCAATCTGCTTCTGTTCCTTCAAACCACTAATCCATGTCTTCGTCGCTGTCATCACCTCCATTCCCCTGACCCGCCATATACTCCCAGATGCTACCTATATCGTGTTGTATATCGTTGATGTTTCGTTCGATAGCTCCGACTCAGTGGTATGTATTGTTGGCAAGGTTGTAGGTGTTCCTGGTACACATGCGGTTTTCCTGCAAAAGATCATGTAAGCTTTGAAAGTTAGGAAAACCGCCTCCTTGTGAGGAGGATTGACCCGGATCACCATGGGGTTGATACTGGTAGTGAGGGGGTGGTGCGTGAAGAACTAGGGCCTCCTGCGGGTTCCATGCATGGCCTTGCATTCTTTGGAAGCTCACTGACCCGTCTTCCGCCTCATAAAGTAAGTTCATGGCTCGGCAAATGTGGTAGTCAACTCGTCCTGACCATGGGCTTCTTTCAAAGGACCTAGGGATGTGCGTGAAGTGCTTGAAGAGGCAGTACACCCATCCTCCAAAGAAGATAGGCGTTGGAGCACGAGCAAGGCAGTTGAGATGCAAGTTTCGCAGCAAGAGATATGGAACAACGAGAGGCCTTCGGTTGTGGATGTAGTGAAGGACCACCAAATCTTTCAACCCTACAACGCCACTACTGTCGTGACGTTGTCTAAGAGAGTAGGTGAGGAGCCTGTGAATGTAGCGATAGAGCGGATCCCTCAACTTAGTACTCTTGGTGCTGCAAGGGTTGTAGATTCCTTCACCGATTTGAGCCCATGCGGCATGACGTTCATTTTCATCCAAATCTCGTAATCCCCCGGTATTTTCCTCGTTTCCTGATTCCTCTTCTCCGTACAATCCCACAATTGCTCCAAACTGCGCCATAGAGATCGAGTACATTGTCCCGCCACAACGAAATGCAACCCCATCATTGTCGAACGGGTCACACCTTGAGGTGAAGGTAAAAGTACTATAGAACTCCATGGTGCATTGATGCACCGACCGAAGCCGAGTGGTCAATGCAACCCTTAGTGGTCCCGTAACGATGTTGTTGAATCGGTCCAGCTGGTTTACCAAGGTTAACAAGTCCGTGCATGCTCGCCTGGGGTACTCCTCGGGCCTTGTTTGAAGTATTTTGTATCTTGCCCTAGCATCGAGCTCACTTGCATTGAACCTTGTGAACTTTGCCATCTGAAAGAATACACCAAAAATTAGCACGAAACAATGAGATTTTTAAAGAAACTGCAACCAGTATGCTGGACACGGCCCCGTGTTCAGCGGGCACGACCACGTGTCCAGATGTCTGTAACCCAAAAACTTCATTTTTCGTCCCGGTCCCGAAAATCTGAAAATTTTTGGCCAAGTAGGTGCGGTTTCACCCGAAAATGAAACCCTAAGTGTCGTTTTTCACAAAACAACCCATTTACCCTTCCAATTTCGTCTTTTTCGGTTCAAAAACAAGGGTTTGAGGTTTTAGTGAGAAATCAGACAAATCTATCAACAATACAAGTGTATATACTTCCCTTAATACTAATCTAAACTAATACTAACAGATTATATCAAAAATTTGGAGTTCGATCCGGATGAACTTGAAGAACCCTAGATTTTTCCCTAAATTTTTGATGTTTAACTACATGCAAGTAACTAATCTAACTACTAATGATGATAGAATCATACCTTGATGTTGTTAAACGTGGAAGTAACGTCGAAAATCTGTGGAAAATCGCCTTGAACTAGAGCGTTTTCGGCAAAACGGGGCGTGTGGAATGAGGTAACTGTTATGAAAAGAGGGTTTTATCCCGACAGTTGCCTCGACACGGCCCCGTGTCCAGCGGACACGGCCTCGTGCCGAGCAAAAGTTTTAAATTTTTTTTGTGCTCGTGTGCATGCCCTTATTTTTCTGAAAATATGGTTAGAAGACTTACCGGTTTTGATGCATACTCGCTTGTTCGTAACATGTCGGGTATGATGTGGATGCTTTTCATTCGTTAACCGTTTGAAGCGAGATCTCCTCTTCTTCATCCTCAATGGACCCTCGATAGAGTTTTAGCCGTTGGCCATTGACTTTAAATGGTGTACCATTTCGAGTTTTAATTTCTACTGCACCGTGAGGAAAAACATGGGTGACGGAAAAAGGTCCTGACCACCTAGATTTTAGTTTACCCGGAAATAATCGAAGTCGTGAGTTAATCAACAGAACTTGATCTCCTACCCGAAATTCATTAGACTTAATATATTTATCATGTAAATTTTTCATTCCTTCCTTATAAATTTCGGAGTTAGAGTATGCGTAGTTCCTTAATTCGTCTAATTCATTCATTTGACAGAATCGATTTTTACCTGCAGTTTCTAAGTCTAGGTTTACGTTTTTTATTGCCCAGTAGGCCCTGTGAGCTATTTCTACCGGCAAGTGACAACTTTTTCCATAAACGAGCTTATATGGGGTTGTGCCTATAGTGGTTTTATAAGCAGTTCGAAAAGCCCATAAAACATCGGATAATTTATCAGCCCATTCTTTTTTATTTAAACCTACAGTTTTTTCAAGTATTCGTTTTAAACCTCGGTTAGTCACTTCGGCTTGCCCATTTGTTTGAGGGTGATATGCTGTTGAGACCCGGTGATAGACCCCATACCTTGCTAATATTTTTCGTGTTGATGATTGCAAAAATGGGTACCTCTATCACTTAGCAAAGCTTTCGGTGTTCCAAAACGAGAGAATAATTTTTTCAGAAATTTTACCACTACTCTTCCGTCATTTGTTGGAAGAGCTTCGGCCTCCGCCCATTTAAACATGTAATCGACTGCCACAAGTATATATTTGTTTCCTTTTGATGGTGGGAAGGGTCCCATAAAATCGAGTCCCCACACATCAAAAATTTCACAAACGAGAATGCCGTTTTGAGGCATTTCGTTTTTGGAAGAAATATTACCTGATCTTTGGCAAGCGTCACATGTCTTTACAAGATTTTGGGCATCCTTGTAGATGGTTGGCCAATAAAATCCTGAATCAAATACCTTTCGTGCGGTACTAGTGGCACCATGATGTCCTCCGTATGGACCTTCATGACAATGACGGAGAATCCTTCGTGCTTCATTACCATGGACACACCTTCGGATGAGTTGGTCGGCACATATTTTAAAAAGATAAGGGTCTTCCCAAAAGTAATGCTTTACATCAGCAAAGAATTTCTTTCTTTGGTGATGCGGCCATCCTTTGGTGACTATACCGCTAGCTAAATAATTAGCGTAGTCAGCATACCACGGTTCTTGTCTACTCTCCATCATTTCCAAGGACTCTGTAGGAAATTTTTCATTGATCTGCTCGTCCCTGGTCGCCTCCAAAGCTGGGTCTTCTAGGCGTGAAAGATGATCTGCAGCAGTGTTTTCTGTTCCTCTTTTATCTTTGATTTCAATGTCGAACTCTTGGAGGAGTAGAATCCATCTGATCAAACGGGGTTTTGCGTCTTGTTTCTTGAAGAGGTATCTGATAGCTGCATGATCTGTATAGACTACAGTTTTAGAAAGAACAAGGTAAGAACGGAATTTATCAAAAGCAAATACCACAGCTAGTAATTCTTTTTCTGTAGTTGTATAATTTTCTTGTGCATCGTTAAGTGTTTTACAAGCATAATAAATTGGGTGGAAATGTTTTTCTTTTCTTTGTCCCAAGACCGCTCCAACGGCAAAGTCACTTGCATCACACATGATTTCGAAAGGAAATTTCCAATCTGGCGCTATCATGATAGGTGCATTGACTAGCATTTCCTTGAGGGTTAGAAATGCTTGATTACATTCCTTGTCAAAGATGAAAGGTGCATCTTTTTCAAGTAATTTTGTTAGAGGTCTTGAAATTTTTGAAAAGTCCTTGATAAACCTTCTATAAAATCCGGCATGCCCTAAGAAACTTCTGATTGCTCTAACGGAGGATGGTGGAGGTAATCGAGAAATAGTTTCTATTTTTGCTCGATCAACTTCCATACCTTCGCTTGAGATTTTATGACCGAGTACTATTCCCTCTGTTACCATGAAATGGCATTTTTCCTAGTTAAGGGCGAGGTTAGTTTCCTCGCATCGAGATAGCATTCCTTCAAGGTTATCGAGGCATTGGTCATATGAGTCTCCAAAGATAGAAAAGTCGTCCATGAAGACTTCCATTGTCTTTTCTATCATATCATGGAAAATGGCCACCATACAACGTTGGAATGTTGCAGGTGCATTACATAGACCGAATGGCATGCGTCGATAGGCGAAAGTTCCGTAGGGGCATGTGAAAGTTGTTTTCTCTTGGTCTTCAGGTGCTATCGGTATTTGAAAGTAACCTGAAAAGCCATCCAAGAAACAATAAAATTTATGACCGGATAGTCGTTCTAACATTTGATCAATGAAGGGCAAAGGAAAGTGGTCTTTCCTTGTTGCTTCATTTAATCGTCTATAGTCTATACAAACTCTCCATCCTGTGACGGTTCTTGTCGGTATTAATTCATTTTTCTCATTAGTTATTACCGTCATACCTCCTTTCTTTGGGACTACTTGGACGGGACTTACCCATGGACTATCGGAGATAGGATAGATTAGTCCGGCGTCAAGTAGCTTGATGACTTCATTTTTTACCACTTCTTGTACATTGGGATTTACTCTCCGTTGTGGTTGACTTACTGTTTTGTAATCATCATTCATTAGAATTTTGTGCGTGCACATGGAAGGACTTATTCCTTTAATATCTACAAGCTTCCAAGCAATCGCATTTTTGTGTTTTTTTAGAAGATTAACTCATTTTTCTTTTTCTATGCTACTTAATCTAGAAGAAATAATTACAGGTAAATTACCATCTTTGTCTAGAAAAGCATATTCCAAACCTTTAGGAAGTTCTTTGAGCTCAATTGGTGGGTCTTTAGAAGACACCTTATTTTGTGGCTCATTTAGATCAAGAACCTTAAAGGTTTGTTCTATGGCGATCTCTTCTTCAACAAAGTGGTCATCTTCTTCAATTGTATTGGGTGGCTCATCTTCATCTTCAATTAGGGGGTCATTATTGCCAAAAGGATATTTCATTGAATGCTCAAGATCTATGCTCCTTTTGAATGCCCCTAATTGAAGAGGTAGATTGTTGAATTTCCAGTTTTTCAAAGCTTTGTGACTTTGTACAAAAGGTTTTCCCAAGACTAGAGGAGCGTCATCTAGGATGACAAAGTCGGTTGGGATTAACATTTGATTTGCTTGAACCAAGACATCATCAACTACACCGATTGATTTTATCACTTTCCGATCGGATAGAAAAATGGGTATTTGAAGTGGAGAAAAATCACTAATACTTAATTTTTCAAAAATGTAGTTAGGCATTATGTTAAAACAAAGATCTTTATCAATTGTGATATTAATAATAAATGAATTTTGAAAGAAACACGGAACCGGTGTAATGTTAATTTCAAAAGGATCTTCTTTTATTAGCGAGGTTTGATCGTTAGTTAACTTAACACTTACCATTTCTTCAATTTTAGTATTAGTGTTTAGCTCTTTTAAAAGCTTAGCATGAGGGGTTACTAAACAATGATTTTCGAAAGTAGGTGACAAGAGCTTAATCTCTTCAAAATTAGCCTCTTCTTGAATTTCAACGTTATCGGCCTCACCTTTTTCGTTGTTTAACTCATGTGTCGGTTCTTCACTTTCTTGTTCTTCCAATTTTACATTTTCAACTATGCTACGTTATTATTACAACCTAACTCTCCTCTTGCGTGGGACTCCTCTTCCCTTGCGCGAGATTCTTTTATGCAACATTTGATAGTTTTAATGTGTTCTAATATCCTATTGGTCACTTCGGTGAGAGAAAAAGAATTGGGATCCTCAAAGCTTGAATCCGGTTGTTAGATCCTTGGTTCCTCATAGTACTCATATGAAGTAGATGGTTCACACCATTGTTCTTCACTGTAAGTATATGATGGATAAGGGTCGAAACTTTGTTCTTCATAGTACTCATATGAGGTGGGTTGTTCACACCATGGTTCCTCATAATAAGCGTATGAAGGTGGTGGCTCATATCTTGAATCTTCAAAGTATGAGTATGAAGGCTCATACCTTGGTTCATCAAAATATGAGTATGAGGGAGGAGGTTCATACCTTTGGTCTTCATAGGGTGTGTATGAAGTTGATGGCTCGTACCTGGGCTCCTCATAAGGGTTGTATGAAGTGGATGGTTGAAACAAGTTACAATATTGTATCGAGTGCGGGTTACCACAATTAGTGCAATAGTCTCTCATATAATCATCCTCCTCATAGGTGTAGTTGTAACCTCCTGAGTATTATTGATCCATAAGAATCACTCAGCAGACCACAACTGAGTCTCGGGACCAAAAAACAAAAATAAAGATGGAAACAGAAGCTGGACACGGCCCCGTGTCTGGTGAACACGGCCCCGTGTTCAGGATCTGTATCTGGGCGTTTTAATTAAAGTTATTGGTCACGTTGAGCACGGGGGCGTGTTCAGTGAGCACGGCCCCGTGTTCAGACTCTGTATCTGGGTATCTAACTAAAAATATGCAGCACGGGGGCGTGTTCAGCGAGCACGGCCCTGTGTTCAGGTTACTGTAAATGCAAACTAAACTAAAATGCAGAAAAATGTGCGCGCGTTTTAAAAAAAAATTTGAAAAACTAATTAGGCCGTCGATTTTAAGCTTTCTTAAAATCCTTGTGTCCCCGGCAGCGGCGCCAAAAACTTGATGCGTGTTAGCGTGTATATGTTTTTAATGTATATTTTAAGCCCTTTTTACGCTTTTAGCCAAGTTTTAAATTTATAAAACACGATATTTACTAACACTAAACACACATATGGGCAAGTGCACCCATCGTGGACGTAGTATAGTGTTGGTAAGATACCGCGGTCATCCAAAGACACAAGAGCTTTTAGTACCGGTTTATCCTCAACGTCTAATCAAATCAAAAAGTTAGAAAAGGTTTTTAAACTAAGAAAATAAAAATTAACTAAATGCTGAAAAATAAAATAAAAATAAAAACAGATAGACAAGATGAATCACTTGGATCCGACTCGTGTATTAGTATAACCTTTGATTATTTTCGCACTTTTGCACTTGTTTAAGAGATTATCTTAGTTATTGTAGTAGGCCTCTCTTTTGAAGGCGACGTTACCCTCAACCCAGTAGTTTGAGTCAGCAAGAATACAATCCTAAAGGGTTGGATTATTGGAAGATAATGAATTAAGTTATTAATGCAAATTATGGTAGGCCCCGCTTTTGGCGGTGACGTTACCCTCGGCTAAGTAGTCTGAGTCAGCAGGGATACAGTCCTAAATAGCCGGGTTATAGTATTAATAGTAGTTAACTTATGAGGGGGTCAAAGAGTTTGGATCCCCGCCATCCAATACCTATGGGCATTGAAGGAGATCCTACTAAATTTGACCCAGGTCCCTTGCAGGACCTCTAAACGCTGAACAAGGGCAAGACCCTTACCAAACCGTTCCCTTAACCCTCGACCAGGTAGCCAACATACCTCCATATAGACCGTGGAGATATGAATGGTGAAAATCTTTTATTTTATATAGACAGTAAAATAATGCCAAGACACCACGGACAAACGATAAGGAAAGATCACCTTCAACATAAGCAACTAGTTATTAAAGTCATTAATACAAAACCAAATAAAAAGTGCAAAAGATTAAAAATAAAAAGTATTATACTAAACACGTGTCTTCACCAAGTGATGTAAGAGACTTAGGCAAACATGGCCTTGATTGTCAAGAACTCTTACGATCAATCTTGGATCCCGAGACGACTCACACACTATATGATGGACAATGGATGATGGTGGTGGATGATGGTGTTATGGCGGTGGTGGGTGGTGGATGAAGTGTGAGAGAGGTGGGGTGCCAAGGGATGAGTTGAAATGAAACCAAGCACTCCTATTTATAGGCTGAACAGAAGGCTGGGCACGGCCCCGTGTCCGCTGGACACGCCCCCGTGCCTGTCTGACACTCTCTCTCTTCATTAATTGTAATTCAATTACAATTAATGCGCCTGCTGTACTTTCGCCACGCCCCCGTGTTCGCTGGACACGGCCCCGTGGTGGGCAATAGAAGCTTCTATAGGTTTGTCTTTTCTGCTGCTTCTTGGGCACGGCCCCGTGCTGGCTGAGCAAGGGGCGTGTTCAGTCTTCTGCCTTCTCTATTTTGCTTGGGAAGATGCTATTGAGGGGTCGGGTAGTCCACTTATGTTCCTTTTCTTGTATTTATGTTAGATTTAGCTGTCTTTTTGCTTCTTTTGTGAATTTGAGCTCATTTCATGCTAAAAATACAAAAGGAAGACAAAAACACTCTTTTTCCAACATTAGTACTTAAAAAGGGTTAGTTTTATGCCTCATTTGATGTAATTTATATGTTGCATTTTACACACATCACTTATGCATCTCATCAGCTCAAAATCCACGAGAAGAACTATACAACCCACGATCTCGAGCTAGGGGCAGTTGTTTTTGCATTAAAGATTATGCGACACTACCTGTATAGTACCAAGTGTACGATCTTCACCGATCACAGGATTTTACAACACATCTTTAACCAGAAAGAACTTAATATGCGTCAACGCCGATGGGTAGAACTTCTTAACGATTACGACTGTGAGATTCGTTATCACCCGGGCAAGGCAAATGTTGTAGCCGACGCACTCAGCAGACGGAGTTATTTGCTCAGTATTCGCAATACCCAAGCCCAGCATGATCTCAAAGCTCTCATCCGCGAAGCCCAACATGCTTGCTTTAATGAGCTAACTTTGAAGAAGGAGAGAATCTATCACGATAGAGCTCAGCTTGTAAGCAAGGCAGATGGGATTTTCTATTATCTGGATAAAATGTACCAGGATCTTCGCTACAAGTACTGGTGGCCGGGTATGAAACGGGATATCGCTCTTTACGTTGGAAGTTGCCTGACTTGTGCGAGAGTCAAGGCTGAACATCAACGACCTTCTGGCTTACTTGAGCAACCTCCAATCCCTATATGGAAGTGGGAGAGTATAGCTATGGATTTCATAACCAAACTTCCGCCCACGCCATCAGGTCACGACAGCATTTGGGATATAGTAGATCGTCTAACCAAATCAGCCTACTTTTTGCCAATACGGGAAGACTACAAGGTAGAACGACTAGCCCGAATCTACACTGACGAGTTCATTTTTAATCATGGTACGCCACGTGACATCATTTCAGACCGCGATGCTCGGTTTACTTCGCGTTTGTGGGAAACGTTTCAAGCGGCCCTTGGTACGTCGCTTAACCTGAATACTGCATTCCACCCAGAAACTGACGGACAGACTGAAAGAATGATCTGTACTCTTGAAGACATGCTCCGCACGTGTGTTATAGACTTCGGTGGTAGTTGGAACAAATACCTACCGCTAGTCGAATTCTCGTACAATAACAGCTATCATGCCAGCATACAAATGGCACCATTCGAGGCTTTATATGGAAGAAGATGTCGTTCGCCTATTGTATGGCATGAGATCGGGCATTCGCAACTAACAGGTCCCGAGTTACTACAAGAAATGACTGGAAAAATCCTCCAGATTCGAGAAAACTTGTCGAAAGCCAGGGATAGACAGAAAAGTTACGCCGAGAGAAGACGCAAGCCCCTTGAATTTGACGTTGGCGACAACGTACTCCTAAAGGTATCACCTTGGAAGGGCATAGTCAGATTCGGCAAGAAAGGGAAACTAGCGCCTCGATATGTTGGACCTTTTAAGATTCTGGAAAGGATCGGAAAAGTCGCCTACAAACTCGAACTACCGGAGGAACTAACCGATTTCCACATAAACAAGCTAAGGTCTAGCAAAGATCTAAATATCCTCATGATGTAAAGGATTGAAAGGAAGATTCCAACTTTCTTTCAACTCTTTTACACTTAATGCCTTCAAACCGGTAGAAGCGGAACTTGAGCCAACTCACCAATTATTCCGATGGTTGTGTGATTCAAGATTCAGATTCTATCTACGAGGTTCACCGATTTCGGGTTAAACTTCAAACTACCATTCCGAACCGTTCACCGGCCGGACTTGGGTGATTCCTGTCCGAGCAGGGGAAACATGTAAGAACGAAGGTTCCATGATTCAGCCCGTTGTCAAACTACCTCAATATAGCATCAAATAATCAGAACAGCCAAGTGCTAGACGAACAGGCCGACCAGGTCAGGATGTTGGCCGAACTGTTAGGCTGTTCGAACGAACAGCCCAACCGATCGGACATACCAGCCGATCGACCAGGCCAGCCGATCGATAATTAACATGCTTCATTTTCCTTTGTGTACGTGCTGGTTATGCGTAAACTATTTGAACTCTATATGCTATTATCAAACTTGTATGATCACCTTTACATTATATGTATTGACTTTACTTTAACGTATGTGACAGGTGTTTAAGATGTTTGCTTGCTAGGAAAGGGAGGCTAGAATAAAGCTCTATAGGCCCCCAACAAATAGTTGTATGTCAAGAAGGAGCAACTAGAGCATAGTTGTCTGTAGATCTTGTCAGGCTGGGTCTTTAGGAGCATTTGAACAATATTATTTGCTTTAATTAAATCTGAGTCGTCGGAACAGAATATTTGACTGGATGTTATCTGTAATAATGTATTGTATTATTTGGGACACGATATGGGACGTGTCATTTAAACTGAATCGTGATGATAATTGTTATGGAAACTTCTTGACAGTCTGTTTCGCTCAGTGCCATGCCCCGATGATTCCGCCATCGGTTGGGGTGTGACAGGATGACATTCCCCTGGAATCTCCTCTAGACACCTTATAAGAGGTTTCGGTGGAAGTCGCACCTCCTCCACATGAGGAAGACAATGAGCCCGCTTTCCTTCTCCCCCAGGAGATAGAAGAATGGCTTAATGATGTGTGAGGGGCCCCTTAAGAAAGAAGTTCTAAAAGCCTTATTCAACTGAAAGAGTCATTTTTCCGAAATTTTGTTTCTCTTATAATAAAAATCTAGGCTAGGACTTCTTTGTGGTTTAATATTTCTTGCATTCTATGACCTACTTATCCCGTTTTTAGTTTGTACTTTCTATTTTCTAGGAATTATGTATTTCACACTTTAATGAATGATGGTTTTTAAGTATTAAATAGTGTTTGGATGATGTTGTAATGGTTAAAACACACTCGAAATGTGGAGGCTACCAAGGGAACAAATAAACCACACCCCATGCACAAAAACAGAGCCTCCCGACAATTTTCCATCATTACAGCAAGTTCAGCACGGGGCCAACACGACCCCATGCCCGAGGTTCTGCAGAAAATGCCCAGTTCAGGTAACTGGACACGAGGCCGTGCTCACTGAACACGCCCCCATGCCCAGCCTTCAGTTTATTTATGATACTAGCAATCTGACCACGGGGCCGTGCCCGGACCAACACCGGCCTGTGGCCAGACGCCCAGTAACAGAAAACTTTGTTTTTAAACACCTTTTTACACATTCAATCAACCTAAAAACTTATTTTTGGGACACATTGAGGACAATGTGTAATTTAAGTGTGGGGGATGCTAAAACCTTGAATTTTGCAAGTCCTAATAACAAGCCTTACACATAACTCTATTGGAACCGCTAATCACCCTAAATTTTTTCATAAAACTTTTCATTTTTTTACTTGTCTTAGTTTAATTTGGGAAAAACAAGTTCTAAAAAGGTTATATTTTTACAAATTTACAACCGATAGCGTCGTGATAAAAAGAACCAACATCAGAAGAAAATTACGAAACGACATGACAAATCTAGTTTAAATTTGATTGTATATACTTGATCACATTATAAACCCATTCCCACAACAATTGAGTTTTGAGCCTTTATTGAGCATACAAGAATACATCTTTAAAACTAAATGCTCATTTTTCGTTTCTTGTGTGAATAGCCGCTTGGTTCTTACGACTCTAGAACTTGCCACGACAATAAATTCCCGGTCCTTACCAACTTAAACCCAAGTAAGTAAATGATGGAGGCATTAGGACTCACCCATTTTCCTTTCAACACCATTATTTCTCATTTAATTTATCACCTACCCAAAATCCCCCTAGTAAACCCCTTTGAGCCTAAACCTTTTCATTTCTAAACCCACAAAATAAACACCTTTACCCACCAAAACCTTTTTCTTTTCAACCCTTTTATTTTAGTAAAATGCTCGCTTTTCTTGTGACGTTTCTTTATAAAAAAAGAGAAAAAGAAAAATGAAGTCTAGCAATAAACAAACAAAGTCCTCAAAGAAACTTTGTTTGAAAATGCTTAGTTTAAATAAAAGTCACAAAAATGAAAACTTTTATGACGATCGACGCTTTTTACGCTTTTAGCCCTTTTTACTAACCACTAACCCAAAACCACCTACCATTAGCCCAAGCCTAACCCTTTACCAAGTCCTCTTGATATTTACAAAGGTTTATAGTTAAAAAAGAGGAGGATTGATTGCTTGGCAAGCATATGGTAGAAGTAAGTTCAATGCCGGTCTCGAGTGTTTCACAAAAATACATCTTCAGCCGAGTGTAGTGATCTCCCGTGAGGTGTGTGAACTTGTATATAAATGGAATTTTAAAGAGGCATGTTATGCCCAAATAAGTAATTCTCTTATGAAACGTTCTAAAAGAATCATAACGAATAGGATTGTAAATAGTATAAAAATAAAACCCAATAAAGATCTTGGATTCCTGAAACTGAAGGCAAGTCCAAAACTTCTCTCATACCTATTCCATTTGGGTGTGTAAGCCACATAATAAAGAGTTTTGCTTGAGGACAAGCAAAGATTCAAGTGTGGGGGTATTTGAATTATGTAAAATGAAACATATAAATTACATCAAATTAGGCATAAAACTAAGCGTTTTTTAATACTAATGTTGCAAAAAGTGTGCTTTTGTCTTCCTTTAGTATTTTCAGGACCAAATGAGCTTAAACGAACAAAAGGAATAAATATGCAGCAAAAACTAACATAAATACAAAGAAAAGGAATAAACGTGGCTTGCCCGACCCCTCGACAGCATCTCCACAAGCAAAAGCAAGAAACAGAAGGCTGCCACGGCTCATGCCCACGGGACACGGTGGTGTGGTCAGGTGTCTGCAGAAATGGACAAAGCTGTGGAAGCTTCTACGCCCACCATGGGGGTGTGCCCAGCTCAGCACGGGGCGTAGTCAACGTTAAGATTTACAAAATCTTGCAAATCTAGATAGTACAGATACGCTTCTGCACATGTGGTCGTGCCCAGCGAACATGGGGTCGTGTGGAGCGCAATGCTGAAAAATGCAATTAATGAAGGAAGAGAAAAGGGATGGCCACGGGGGCGTGTCCAGCGGACACGGGGCTGTGGCCGGGGCTTCTGTTCATGCTATAAATAGTGGTGCTTGGGTCTCTTCAAAGGCATCGCTTGGCAAACCACCTCTCTCCCACTTTGCCACCTCTCCACCACCACTACAACACCCACATCCACCACCATCATCCATCATCCATCTTAGAGTGTGTGTAGTTGTCTCTGGATCCAAGATTGATAGTAAGAGTCCTTGTCAATCAAAGGTCTTGTTTGGCTAAGTCTCTTATATCACTTGGTGAAGACAAGCATTTAATGTTTTACTTTTGATTTTTAATCTTTTCGCACTTTTTATTTGGTTTTGTATTAATGACTTTAATAACTAGTTTCTAATGTTGAAGGTGAAACTTCTTTATCATGTGTCCATGGTTTCTTGCCATTACTTGTCTATATAAAGTAAAAGATTTTCACCATTCATATCTCTACGGTCTATATAGAGATATGTTGGCTACCTGGTCGGGGGTTAAGGGAATGGTTTAGTAAGGTTCTTGCCTTGTTCAGTGTATAGATCCTTCAAGGACCTGGGTCAAGCTTACTAGGACCTCCTTCAATACCCAATGGTATTGGATGGCAGGGGTGTGAATGGCTTGATCCCCTCATATATAAACTACTACTAATACATTAAACCGGCTACTTGGGATTGTATCCCTACTGACTCAAACCACTTAGCCGAGCGTAACGTCACCTTCAAAAGAGGGGCCTACCACTTTTCGCATTAATAACTTAATTAATTATCTTCCAGTATTCCGACCCTTTGGGATTGTATCCTGGCTGACTCCAACCACTAGGTTGAGGGTAATGTCACCTTCAAAAGATGGGCTTACTACTATAACTAAGATAATCTCTTAAAAATTGCAAAAGTGCGGAAATCATCAAAGGATACATTAAAGGCGAGTCGGATGCAAGTGATTCATCTTGTCTATCTGTTTTATTTTTATTTTTAATTCAACATTTTTAGTTTTTATTTTTCATTCTTAAAAATCTTTCTCAAAAATTTTAGCTTGATCAAACGTTGAGGATAAACTGGTACTAAAAGCTCTTGTGTCCTTGGACGACCTCGGTATCTTACCAACGCTATACTACGCTCACGATGGGTGCACTTGCCCATGTGTGTGTTTAGTGTTAGTAGAATATCATGTTTTATAAATTTAAAAATTGACTAATGTGTAAAAAGAGCTTAAAATATCAATAAAATCATAAGTCACTCGACACGCATCATCCATTTACACAACGAAAAGGAAATTTATGGTGCATGAAGAAGAAAAGGATGAGAAAGATATTCCTGCACCAATTCCTATATCCACTGCTCCATTCATCCAAACTTCACCAGAACCATTCATACCACCTCCATCAGCAACATCAAATCCACTTACTCAACCACTCACTGATCACAACCCTTCACGAGACATACCACTAGAAGTAACATATCCTCTAGAATTGGCTGCAGTTCAAAATGAAATACTACAATTCTATACAGAGGATGATCCATCCAAAAGAACCTGCCCATCTCTTCATGGCTTCAGAACTCCAAGAAACATTGATGAGTATCTGAAATTGAAAGCCAAACAAGTTGAATACATAGCAAAAGAAGAGAGTAAAGGGAAAGGTGACACCAACTTGTCAAATCGAATGCAGCATGGGCTAAGTAAAGTCAAGAAACTGGAAGACTTTGCAAGAGACTTAAGCAAGAAGATATCAAATCTGTCACCTAATGGTGATCTTCAAAAGGAGCTAAGGAAAGATCTCATAGAACGTATCAGGAGAGACAAACCATACCCTGCTCAATAGCATTAGTTCAAAGACTGGGCTCTCACAGCTCTCAAGGAAGAAGCAAACAGATGTGAAAAAATGAAGAATGATCCTCAAATGAGGAAGACTGCTCCCAACTTGAGCAAGTTTAAGAAATCCAGTGCAGATCTTGCCTTAGAGTACAAGAGGAAGAGAGCTGAGCTTGTAGCTGCCAAGTATGGGTCTGCAAGAGCTATTGGAAGATGGTCCAGGTAGTATGTTGATCAAATATATGATTTGGAAAAACTAAGAGAAACATATCCTACAGTTCCTAAGAATCCAGTATACAAAGATCAAACCACTGATAAGCCTCAACAGCAGACCCTCTCTCTTAAAAAGATGTTCACATCCTCTGATGTATCCATCGAAGTCTTAAATCAAAGAAAAAGACATCAGCAGATGGATAAGGAAGATGAAAAGAGAGAAGCTGATATCATGAAGCTGGCTATCAAGAATCAGTTGTATATGGATTGGATGATGCTTCACTAAAACTTCAAGCTCAACTTGCTAAAACTGTCAAAAGGTTAACAAGCATAACTCCGTCCCAAAACTCATCACAAATAAAACTTCTCCCAAGAAACCCATTGGACTCAAAAATACTAAGGTGGAAGTCTAACAAAAAGACCCACGTATTGACACTACTCAAGTCCAATGGTAGAGTTGAACATATATCAAGGGAGGATGCACTAGGTCTGGGTGCAGCTGATCTCCAACATCTTTAAGACCTTCAACTTCATAGGGATTAAGATGATGAAGATTCCTTGAGTTACGAGCTCCAATTTAAAGGGTAAATTCGGGAAAAACTGTTGAGAGAATAAAGATCATCAATAATGAAGTGTTTTGGCATCATCTGTTCTGGGGGAGATCATTGTCCATGCAATCAGTACTTGAAGAATAGATGATACAGAAAGCCAAAACTGGTTCTCAAAAATTGGTCAAACAATAAGCAGTGCATGAATCTAAGTCCCTCCAATGGCAGTGGCTCTAACAGCTGGTGATACTAAAGTCTGATCTACTTAACAACTGTTGCTCTAAAGACTGCTGACTACAAAGACTGATGAAGACCTATTAACTGTCGATTATCAAAGCCCTATTGAAGTCCAAGTAATGTTGATTCAAAGGCCTGATCAACCTAAGAGGAAAGCACTGCTCAGCAACATCGGTGCTTAATCATCAAAAACGGATAGAAGCATCGGTTTTTTACTTATTAGTATTTTAATGTAACAGTGTTTTATATGTATCAGTGTTTAGAGGTTGTTAGTCTGTTAGATGTCACTATCTAGGTGACGTCAGCCAAGATGCTCAGTGGTTAGATTTGTACTATAAATAGAACAGTACTTGTATTGTTCTATTAGCTCTTTTGCACACAATCATTCATCTTGTACGAACTACTAGTGAGCTCGGGCTGAGGGGGAGTTTAGTATAGACGCATGCATAGTTGAACTTTTGTAATTGATTCAATCTTTCGAGTAAAGAAATCATGTGTGTTTGAAAACTATTCTTCTTTGATTGTATTACAAAGTTTACTTTCAATTTCCGCTGCAATTATTCTCTGATCTACCTTCTTTCATTATTCATTTTGTTAAACAACACAATCTAGACAAACTCAGATCCTAACAGTAGATAAATCTTGTCTTTGTAGATCGAATCGACGAACAAAGTTGGTTGTCCTACGTAGACTTCCTTTTTCACTTTGTCGTAGAGAAAAGCAGACTTGACATCCAATTGATACACATGAAACCTTTTAAAGAAGCAAAAGCGAGAAAGATCTGTATCACTTCAAGCCTTACAACTGGAGCATAGACTTCAGTATAATCTATTCCTTCCTGCTAGCAAAACCCTTGTACAACTAACCAAGCCTTGTTTCTCTTTAACACTTGAAAACCTCGATCATCTCTTTTAAACTTGAAAACCCATTTTGTTTTAACCATCTTGTGATTCTTAGGTAAATCCACCAGTTTCCATACTCCTAAATTCTCAAACTACTGCAACTCTTCTTGCATAGCATTCACCCAACTTTCTTCAGATAATGCTTCTTTATAAGTTTTCGGTTCTATCTGAGAAATAAAACATTCTAAGGAAAACAAATTTTGTAAAGGAGCAACTTTTGAATAAAAGAAACAAAAGCCATGATTTATCTGGCTTCGTGTCTTCACCGTGCTTTGTAATTTCGCCAATGACATACTCTGTAGGATAATATGACATTGTTCTCGGTATTACCTCGTTGGAAACAATTGCTTCTACCTCCAAGTTGTTCACATTTTGTTCAGCATCACTTGTAAAACATTTGATGCAGAATTTTTGATTTTCAGAATTATTTTGAGCCCCCGGTTGAATATCAACATTAATTTAATCACCGGATGCTGACCCGCCATCTTCATCATAATAACTTCTGGTTCAGAATCATCTGACTTATCGAAACTTGGGTTGTCATCATTCACTATTGGTTCTTCCAGATTATTGGTTCCTTGATCATTCTGGTTAACATTTTGATTACTAGATCCTGCTCCAACATTATCTTCTCCAGATTATGTTGGTGAAATGACAATCGGCCTTGGAATCTGATCTTGAGCAAATGCTTGTTGTTGTTGATACAACATAGCAAGCTCTACTTCATTAGGTTCAGCAGGTAAATTGTATGACTTCCAAAGACTTTCATAATCAAACATCCAATCATCTCCTGGTTTCTGAGTTGGAGCAGTATATTTCTGACAACCACATGTTGGGCTTGTACTATTCGGTTGATGCTCGGTAAGTATACACGACATAAAGGACTAGCATAACCCACAAAGAAACCTTCTAAACATTTTGCTCCAAATTTTCCTTCAGGATCTATTACAGTGCACGATGACCCAAATAGTTCTAGCCATTGAAGATTGGGCTTCCGTTTGTTTAACAGCTCAAAACATGTTTTCCCGTACTGTTTGACAGTTAAGACCCGATTCAGTGTAGACGCCACCGCCGCTTCGTTCCAAAAACTCACCTGTAACTTTGAATTAGCTAACATAACACGAGCAATCTCAATTAAAGAGCGATTATTCCTTTCTGAACCCCCATTTTGTTGTGGAGTGTATGGTGCTGAAGAATGCCCTTTTCATTGTAGTTTTCAAGCGTCTTATTATTTTTGAACTTCGTGCTTTTATGAAGCTTCATTGCGGCCATCGGTTTCATATAGGGTTGTCCAAACTGCTCGACGATCGAGGATCGCCTGACGATCGAGGATCGCCCGACGATCGAGGATCGCCCGACGATCACTCGAAAAATGCTCGTTCGATTCCCGCTGAGTTTTTAAATGAGCCACTCGGATTGGTTCGATTCAAATTCAATCCAAGCATGAGCAAAGGTCCGCTCGCTCGTCGATCGCTCGGTTTCGCTCTAATTATTTTCATTAATATATATATACATATATATATATATATTATAGATTTTAAAGATTAAAAGACTAAAAAATATACTAGCCCAAAAAAATTAAATGCCCAAAATATATACTAGCCCAACTTATAGGTTATATGTTGATTTGAAGTTGAATTTTGTGGATGGAGATGATCAAGCTTAAGGAAGAAGTTTATGGCTTTTGAACTATTTGACAATTTATATTTCGCACTTTATTTTGTGCTTCTTGATATGGTTAAGAACATTTTTAGAATCATGATTTTAGTTAAGTATTGCTTTTGTTAGTAAAGTGTTGGACATATTTTAATTAAGTTAGGATTTGTTTTTGTTGAACGCAGCCTTATAATTCAATCGATTCGCTCGATTTTAGTTAGGATATTATAAAAACCGAGCCAAACCGATCGAAAACGATCCGATCGATTCAAATTCAATCCGAGCATGAGCATCACTTTTGTGCTCGGTTTTTCAAATTCGATCCGATCGGATCGGTTGTAATTCAATCCGACTCGATCGGATCGGATCTTCTCATGAACACCCCTAGTTTCATATATGTTAGTTAATTGTTTGAGATTGTTGGTTTGATTATTAATTTCTCGCGATTAATGGGATTGATTGGAGTTTAAGATGCTTGTGATGTTTTGGATGAAAATTAACTTTATAGGGATAAATCTGAATTCATACAAATCAGGGACTAATTGGTAGGTGATTTCACTATTTTTGCAAATAAAAAAAAAAAAAGAGGGTTATTATAATTCGGGATCTTGGGTTTTGGAGATTGAGTAGTGATTTGGGGGTTTATTCATATCGATCTTTCAATATTTGTATACCATAATTTGCTTTTACTGTATAGCATGCGTTGTTATATTAGATGCATTGGTAGTGCAAACACCAATGTATACTTAAATATTGTTGTTTTGAATAAGTTTCTGTTAGTTGGTTCTATTTTCATGGCATAGAGCCGTTGTCTTTTTCAGTATTTAAGAATGTATTCTGTGATAGTTTAATCATCACATTCAATTTTCACGTTCAATAAAAGCTTGAGAGAACTTTGGCACATTTACTGTTTTATCAATTATACTGATTCATCAATGGTATCAATTCTAGTGCTTTCTTAATTGTTCCTTGTTCTCATTCTATCTATCCAATGGCCGATCAAACAAGTACCCTACCCACTGCACCGACTCCAATCCTTGTATTCAAAGGAGAAGGTTATGATCATTGGAGTATATGAATGAAAACTATCCTCAACTCAAGAGACTTTTGGGATCTTGTGGAAACTAGAGTGAATAATGCAGAAACTGATGCTGGTAAAATCAGGAATCAAAAGAAAAGAGATGCTCATACTATGGCCCTCATTAAACAGGCTATACATGATAATCTCTTCTCTCGTATCGCTGCTGCTGAGTCTGCTAAAGAAAGCTGGGAGATCCTCAAAATGGAGTACCAGGGTGACACACAGGTTAAAGCTATCAAGCTTCAAGGCCTTTGTAGGGAATTTGAGAATCTGATAATGAAAGAAAATGAGCCTGTGGAAGATTACCTCTCACGGGTCATGGCTATAGTTAGCCAGAAAAGATCTTATGGTGAAACTGTCACAGATCAAACTATTGTTGAAAAAATCCTTAGGAACTTGTCTCCTAAATTTGACTTCATTGTTCCCTCAATTGAAGTCTCATTTGATCATTCAAAAATGACTCCTGTGAAGTTAATGGGGTCACTTCAGTCCCAAGAGGAGAGACTGAATAGCAGACTGCCTGAGAAGTCTAAAAAAATAGAAGAACATGCCCTCCAAGTGATGCAAGACATACACTCCTGGTTCAAGAGGAAAAGGAAGATTCAATGCCAGAGGAAGAGGCAGGGGTCTAGCAATAATACAACAAGTAATACCTCAACTGCCAAGTTGTGGCATCAAAGATTTGGGCATCTAAACTTCAACAGTTTGAAGGCTCTTCATGACAAACAAATGGCTAAAGGCATTCCAAAGATCAAGGGTTCAGAATTGTGTGAAGGTTGCATACTTGGAAAGCAAACCAAGCAATCTTTTACTTCTCATTCATGGAGGGCAAGTAAGAAACTTGAACTTATTCATATTGATCTTTGTGGTCCTATGCAAGTCCCAAGTCTCGGTAAAAGTATGCATTATTTTCTGCTTGTTGATGATTATACCAGAATGTCTTGGGTTTATTTTCTTAAAAATAAATTTGATGCATTCTCTAAGTTCAAAATGTCCAAGGCTGCAGTTGAAAAACAATCTGAACAAGTCATTAAAGCCCTGAGATCTGACAGAGGTGGTGAATTCTACTCAACAGAATGTAATACCTTTCTTGATAAAGCAAGAATTAGGAGAGAATTGTCACCTCCTCACACACCACAGCACAATGGTGTTGTGGAGAGGAAAAACAGAACTATTATGGGTGTGGTCAGGAGTATGCTGAAAGACAAATCTCTTCCTAACTTCCTGTGGGGAGAAGGAGTTGCCACTGTTGTCTATACACTCAACAGATCTCCAACATCAGCACTTGATGAGAAGACCCCCTATGAGCTATGGTATAACCAGAAGCCTGATGTCTCACTTTTGAGGCGTTTGGGTGCGTTTGTTATGGCCATACATATGCTCGAGGAAGAAGAAAGTTGGACGGGAGGGCAAACAAGAGTGTTTTTATTGGTTATTTTTTGCAGGGTACAGGTTATAGATTATATAGTCCTGAATCAAAGAAGTTTGTGACAAGACCAAGAGAAGATGTGACAATTCTAGAGAATGAAAAATGGGACTGGGCTGCAACCTACAGATCCACGCCTGATCACTATGAAAGACTGTATGTTGACTCATTCCCAAGTGAAGAAGAACCAAATGAAGAAGTTATTTCTCAAGACACTCAAACTCCTGCAAATGAAGAACCACAAACACCTCTGAGCAATATGCAGTCCAGTACCGCAGAACAAGGATCCAGCTCAAGCGACTCATCTGGACCCAGCAGGATCAGAACAATTGATGACCTACATGCTACAACACAGGTTGTGAACACTCCTCACTGTGATTTTATGAACTTACAATTTGCATTGAGTGTGGCAGATCCAACTGTGTTCAATGAAGCAGTGAAGAAGGCAGAATGGATTCAAGCTATGAAGGAAGAGATAAACTCAATTGAAACGAATCAAACTTGGGAGCTTGTATCACTTCCAAAAGGAAAGAATGTAGTTGGACTTAAGTGGTTGTTCAAGACAAAAATTGGTCCAGATGGGAAGATCTTGAAGCACAAGGCCAGGTTGGTGGCAAAAGGTTATTCACAGAAGAAAGGCATAGATTTTGAAGAAACTTTTGCACCAGTTGCAAGATTTGAGACAATAAGACTTGTATTAGCAGTTGCAGCTCATTTTGGTTGGCTTATGCATCAATTAGATGACAAGTCAGCCTTCTTGAATGGTGATTTGCAGGAAGATATATATGTGGAACAACCAGAAGGGTTTGAAGTTCAAGGCAAAGAAGATCAAGTTTAAAAGTTAAGAAAGGCTCTCTATGGATTGAAGCAGGCTCCAAGGGCCTGGTATGCAAAGATAGATGGTTACTTCCATGAGCATGGGTACAAGAAAAGTCTCAATGAGCCCACATTATATGTGAAGAAGACAGGTAAAGATAATATCATCTATGTGTGTCTCTATGTGGATGATATAATCTGTACCAGCTCATGTGATCATCTGATTAAAGAGTTTAAAGAGGGTATGAAGCAAGTGTTTGAAATGACAGACATGGGTCTGTTACAATATTTCTTAGGCCTTGAAGTGAAGCAAACAAGTGCTGGAATCTTTGTATGTCAGGAAAGGTATGCACTGAACTTGCTAAATAAGTTTGGTATGAAGAATTGTAGGACTGAAAGTGTTCCTATGAGTCCACAAGAAAAGCCTGTGTTGAATGATGATGATTGAAGGTAAATGAAACAGAGTACAGAAGTCTAGTTGGGGCACTAATCTATTTAACTCACACAAGACTAGACTTGTCCTATTCAGTTGGTGTATTATCAAGGTTCATGCAAAGTCCTTCTAAAATACATTCAGGAGCAGCCAGAAAAGTGTTAAGGTATATTGCTAGAACAAGTCACTTCGGGCTTTGATTTAAAAGAGGTGCTCAAATCAAACTACTTGGCTACACCGATAGTGATTGGGCTGGGAGCTCAGATGACAGAAAGAGTATTTCTGCCAATGTGTTCATGCTGGCAGCTTGTGCTATATCCTGGTCGTCCAAGAAGCAGTCAACAGTGGCTCTATCTAGTACGGAGGCTGAATATATTTCAGCCACTAGTGCTACTTGTCAAGCCATTTGGCTAAGGAGATTGATGGAAGATTTGGATGTTACTCAAACTGAAGCTACAAAGATAATTTGTGATAATAAATCAGCCATAGACCTGTCAAAGAATCCAGTCTTGAACAACAAAACAAAGCACATTGAGCTGAAACATCACTTTATTAGAGATGTCGTTTCCCAAGATCAAATCAATATGGAATATTGCAGCACAGATGATCAGTTTGCAGACCTCCTCACAAAAGCACTTGCCAAAGAAAAATTTGTGTATTTCAGGCATCAGATCGGAGTCAAGGAGTTTGTATCAAGGGGGGGTATTGAAAATGATCCAAACTAAGTCCCACGTGCATGCATGAAGATCGCCAAAGTCAAGCTATCCGTTTGTTCTCTCCTAGTTTTCAGATTGACTAGTATTTTGTTTTGAATAAGTTTCTGTTAGTTGGTTCTATTTTCATGGCATAGAGTTGTTGTCTTTTTCAGTATTTAAGAATGTATTCCGTGATGGTTTAATCATCACATTCAATTTTCACGTTCAATAAAAGCTTGAGAGAACTTTGGCACATTTACTGTTTTATCAAACTATTTCTTCTGATCCATCACAGTAGGTGGTATCTTTGTTTGCTTTTATGCATTGGCTAGAAACTGTAGATCTTCTGATACACACTGAAGTGGAAGAAAAGTTGGGGTGTAAGTTACAGTTTGTGCTTTCTTTGATAATGAACATATGACTCAAATTCCTCACCAAAATTAATTGTACTCTGTCTCTTAATTTGTGTTGTTTGGATTTCCTGCTCTTACATTTTGGTTTAGTGTTAGAAGGCGGAGCAGTGACTTTCGGGACGAGTTAAATAAGAAGAAGATTGGTTTGTTGTATATGGAAAAGATGGAGGGATTGCTAGCTATGTCATGTATGTTGACACTAACTGCTGGTACCATTATCAATTAATTTTCTTTTTCAGTCGCTTACGTTATGTTTATGAATCCTTTTCGACTATTTAATGATATTTTGCTATGAAGGCGGTGTTCATCAGTTTGCCAATTTTAAGCTTTGTTTGTAGACTTTCGTATTTGATTGCAAATTGTTTTACCTTTTCTCTAAGCTTACATCTTTGGCATATTGCAGAGGGCTCTTTATGCTGAATTTTTCATCAAGTAATCAACCATTTATTTTTCAACCATAATGATGGTCGGTCCTATAATAATTAGGTTGATCCGGGTTATGTATTAACTCTATCTAGTCAAATAGTAAAAGAACTAGCTTAACGAGAAACCGGAAGAAAGTCGACCAAAGTGTATTTTAGCGAAGGAAAGCAAGGATTTGAACCGTCTCATAGTTGGCATTCGTAATCTTCTAAGGTTTGATGTAAATATATTGATTTTTAGGGTAATCATAGCTGACTTTTTGGTCAAAGTTTAAAAAAGTCAATGGCAATCAACCAGTGAGGGTTAATGGGGTTAACAAGTTGTTGGAAGTGGAAGATATTTAATCAAGAAATCTTATTAAATTTAGTGATTTTAGAAGTCAAGTATAAAAGTCAAGCCTGTATATATAAAAAGTCAAATTGTGCAGAATTTGGAAGGTGATAATTAAGGAAAACACTTCTTTAGTTAGTTAGTTAGTTAGTTAGAAAACAGTTATTTAACCGTCATATTAAAAGGGTGTAAATACCCTCATTTGTATGACATTTGTCTGTTTGAAATAGAAGTATTGTGTGTGTGTTTTATTGTCTCTGTTTCACCATATTCATGCATGGGTTCTCTGCACAAGTGCAGAACCCACATCATGTTCACAGTAGCGGATGCAGTATTTTATTGTAATGGGTTTCTTTTGGTAATTTTTTTTAATTCTCACTATTTTTTTCTAAATTCTACAATGTTGTCACTAATTTTTTGCGTTTTTTTTTTTCAAACGCGCTGGGTTTCTGGGAACCCACAAATTAGGCTGGATCTGGCCCTGTATGTTTTCCAATAAATGATCCTAAATATGGTGATTAATCCTGGGCAACACAAGTGTGATAATCATTACATTCATGATAAAATTGACAGTGGTTGCTTATTATTTTGGGCCTGGGATTTATAGTAGTTACTAGAATTATGTTAATTTGGTCCATACTCTTTCATAGGCTAAGTCGTGGATTGGGCTGAATAGTTATTTTTGAAGGGAACAGAATTGGGCTATTGGAATAAAATATCGGTATAAATCATGTGTGGGAAGTGCAGTTTGAATCGCAACATCGCATGCATGCAAGCACAAGTTGTAAAGTGGTTTTTTATACTTTTATGCAACCACATTATCCATCTTTTCAGATCATGCAAATCTAAATGGATGAATAAAGAAAAAATATAAATGAATGTGCGGGGAGGATCTCCTGTAACACCCCAAATTTCGTATGTTATAAAATAATAATATGCTTGTGATGCTTAAATAATAGAAAACCGGTAAATATAGAATTGTACCGTAAGAAAATGATGGTAAGTTTAAAATATATATTTATAACCTAATTAACCAAAGGAAATATGACCAAGTTAGAATGTGAAGTGGGAATGTGGCATGATTTAAAAAGAGAAGGGGCTGAAAATGAAAATATGAAATAAGAATTTCATAAAACAAAAACTTGGTCTGTGTTTGGTGGGGGTGAGCGTACGATCGAGAGAGAGAGCAAGGGATGAACCAAAACCCTAACAACATAAATCCATCAAATTGAAAGGGGAATTGAAGGCTATTTGGATGCATGAACCAGGAATGTTAATTACCTAAGTGTTTCTAACATCAAGTAAGTCGAATTTGGGTTTTTTGTGATGTTTGATTTAAGGGGTTTTGTGTAATCCGTGAATGTAGTGTAAAATAAAGCATGAATGTTAGTTGTTATGAATATGTAGATGTTAAGATATGTTTAATCTTGTCTATAATGATGATTTGGGGAAAACCCATTTTTATGTTGTAGAATGATTAAGATTAGTGGTGTTTTATAAACAAAAAAATTAATGTATTGTTGATGTTTGAAGAAATATGATGATGATAAGTTGATGAGTATTTGATGTAGAGCTAAATGTACATAGTTAGAATGGTAAATTATGAAGTTAGGGATTTGTTATGCTAATCAATGGATGAAATATGGAAGATGAGCTTAAGATATATGTACATTATGCTTTGTAGATAGTACGCACACCACGTGTTCGATGAAATGCCTTAATTGGAATTTATTGTGATTTTACATGAATACTTGCTAAGTTAATGTAATATGATGATGGCAAAATGTATGCGAGTAATTAACATCAATATGTACATCAAAGAATGTCTAAGTAATGAAGTCATAAGAAAGCTAAGTGTATGAAGTTGTGACATGTAGGAACAAAGAAAGACGAAGGAACAAGTCAATCCAAGGCGCTAGAAACGCAAGATTTCGGTAAGTTCATATGAACTTAATTCTCCCTTCATGTAGATTTACAAACTTTAGTTTTGGTAAATGAATTCTAGTGTAGCGTTGTATGATTTTTCATGGTAGAATTATGATATGTTGAATATTGAAAAATGGATAGGAAATGCAATAGTAATGGAATGTATGAGGAAATGCGATGTAGTCGAACTGTATGAACGGGTCGTACTAATGGAATGTATGAGGGAATGCTATGTAGTTGAACCGTATGAACGGGTCGTACTAATGGAATGTATGAGGGAATGCTATGTAGTCGAACCGTATGAACGGGTCGTACTAATGGAATGTATGATTGAATGCTATGGAGTCGAACCGTATGAACGGGTCGTACTAATAGAATATATGTTGGAAAGTCATGTAGTCGAACCTTGTGAACGGGTCGAATTAATGGAGAAGGTTAGAAAGTTAGACGGGTCTTGGATCAAGTCTTAGTGTGTGAACTTGGTTTAATCATAAAGACCCGTTAAATGGAAAAGTATGTTTTGTTGCATACAAAATTTAAATTATAAATTTGTTTATAATATGATAATCGATCTTTGTTAAAAAGGCCATGGTGATTAGTAAGTAACTAGCAAATCCCTTGCGGATTGGTTGTTATGAGAGTTATAATAAGCTATGCAAGTCGACCGGTTCTAGTGAACAAGTCGAGTAAGAATAAGCTACCATCCGTTTTGAACGGGTGGTTTTGAATGCTATAATGAATGCTAGAAGCTTAATCCGTTAGTTGGATAGAAAGAAGAATTTATGTTGAAAGCAAATAACCCAACTTAATGGGTCGAATGTGTATGCTTAACTCTCATTGAGAGTGTTTATGCCAAACCCAATTACTTGGGTAGTCGAATGTGTATGCTTAACTCTCATTAAGAGTGTTATGCCAAACCCAATTACTTGGGTAGTCGAATGTGTATGCTTAACTCTCATTGAGAGTGTTTATGCCAAACCCAATTACTTGGGTAGTCAAATGTGTATTGTCACACCCCCAAATTACCACCTAGGGTATGTCCCTATTGGAGGTGCAACGATCCAACAAAGAGCCACCAATCATATCAAACACAAGTTATAATGTATTAAAATACCCAATTGAAATAAATGTAACGTTTGAAAAGTTTAACCAAAACCAAAGTATTGAGCGGAAGCATAAAAGTTTAAATGTATAAATGTATCGAAACCAAATCAAAATAACTGTTTATTATGACCACAACCACTCCAGCAGCATCAGACAGCAAGCTCCCCAGTTCCTTCAATAATTACCTACAAGCATGTAAACAAGTGTGTCAGACTACGCTGGTGAGTTCAAGGTTTGTGTTTGTTTACCAAGTAGTGTTATCAATCAGATGAGCAAAACAGTTTACATGACGATAGGTTGTTTGTTGTTAAGATGTTTGATGTTTCGATGTTGTTATTACTCGATTACCGAATGGCCATATGATATGTGATTGCCAACCCCAATGCCTCTATCAAAGCATTGGTCATGTTTTAAGGTAATTAGTTCACGCCCGTTCTCCTCGAACGTCGTGAGGGTGCCAAACCTAATAGCGCTATCAACTAATAACCCCCGTTGCCCTACAAGCAACGACCCGGTAGATGTAGTGGTCTTACAATGATAGAAAACTGAGTATGATAACCAACATCCCATTACCCATGCATTCCTCCTCGGAACGTTACCCGTTATCCCTTCCCTGGGATCCATGCTTGAGAAAAGAGCAATGAACTCACCTTCGGTTGCTCGGTAAGACCTAGTTACTTGTTTTCAGTTGTTCAATCAAATCCTATCGTGGTTACCAGAGACAGTCAGTTACACGAATTCACAACCCACATATCTAGTTACATGTACTACTCAAGCAACAAACAAATAAACATATAGCATCCTGTATATCCTACTAAGCATCCAGGTCATGGTCATGATACATCTACAACACTAGTTCATGTCTCATATCCTATTTTACGTATTTAATAGTGAATACCATTTAACGCATTGCAAATCCACATAGCAGGTTAGTCCTACCCAATTCCCCGGGTTCGGGTACCCATTACCCGCCCCCTATGCGGCCCATGTCACACAATTCTTCATAAGGTATGAAATTCAACAACATGCGGCACAATTTCACATATCAACTTAATGTAGTCCAGTAACAACAGTAATTAGCGGCCCACTATTAGTAGGCTTGATCCAATAATTCACACCTAAACAATCAGGTATGTTTATTTAATCCCTCAACCCGATCTAGTATGTCAAGTCCATAACACTTTACGTTACAACTATATTTGTAGTCCCAACAAAACAGGCCCGGTCATCACCAGCCCATCTTAATTATTTTAGTGTATCACTGGCCCAACTAAATCTATTTTCATCTAGGAACTCTAGGAACCCAGTTAGCCTAATCAGCTAATCTATTTATTGAATTAATCCTCCTATTGATACCCCATGATATCAGCCAATTACTGTGCATAGTCCATATCATCAAACAATCATGCAGTCAAGATTACCCAATACAATTTCACCTAATATTACTAGCAGCCCAACTGTTGTGTATTTGACCCATACATACATGTGAAACCCAGTGTATTTTCATATTCATACTTCTAGTGATTCGGCCCAACACCAACCAAATCTCATCCCTTATGTTATCAGTAACATTGAACCAGAATCCATATATTATATTCTTTATTACCATAACCCTATGCAACATATCCCACTTTTACCATTTAAGATTACCGTTCAAGAGTAAATTGACTACATATCCTATTTGATTAAAACTTCAAGACCTCCATTAGTTTCATCAAGATATATATGTATATATTCGTTCATGCTCTACCATATAAACACAACCAGAAATCAGCGAACACACGCATATGTATATATATACCTAAACGCCGAATGCACCAAATATTATCACATCACACAACAATTTCAGCTGCACGTTTATAATTATATCGGGATTATTAGAACACATTATTCATGAAGATTCACTAAACAAGATTATATACGTACCCCTTTCATGCGATCGAGATTACACAAACAAGACTATAAAATCAGCTTAACAAAATATTAAATTACTAACCAGGGAAATCGTTCGAATGCGATGATATTGCCTCGAATGGGGGGGGGGTCTCTACTTAAATCGAGCGATCAAGAGATTGGTAGGGTTTGTTTTAGTTTTAAGCTAATCGGAATTAGATTATGAGTACAATACGTGTGCTCATAACTATATGGATTAGGGTGTTGGGCCAGTCTAAACAATAAGGATGTTGGGGCCGGTGGTACATTTAGCGAACAAGATATATGGGCCGGCTCCCTTCATCACTTATTACTGAATTGATATTGGATTGGGTCGAGGCTTAGGTGCGGCCCTATGTCATGCGTGGCCCTGACTTGCTTACCCGACCCACTCGCTAAAGCCCATAAGGTCTGATTGGCCCATACACAAGTTAAACTTAAGTAGTCGGGTATGTGAGATCCAACAAGTGATTTCAAGTGCACACTTCGCGTTACACACTTTGCACACATAGTATTTCCAACACACACGTAAATAAATGAATTTGTAGGATCGCGAAATAAAATAAATAATTAGATACCGAGATGCGCGTCAGAGGTTGTGGAATCTAAGTCATACTAACCTCAGAATTACGGGTTGTCACATGTATGCTTAACTCTCATTAAGAGTGTTTATGCCAAACCCAATTACTTGGGTAGTCGAATGTGTATGCTTAACTCTCATTAAGAGTGTTTATGCCAAACCCAATTACTTGGGTAGTCGAATGTGTATGCTTAACTCTCATTGAGAGTGTTTAAGCCAAACCCAATTACTTGGGTAGTCGAATGTGTAAGAAAGAAGAAAGCTCATATATGGACGAAACTAAAACGAAATAATTATGATTCGACAATTGAGATGACTAACTTTAAAAACCTTGTTGTGTATGTAGGTAAATCCTCACTTTAGGCGATTTGGAGATTTGGAGCGAGCACGGGTCCATGTTATGTTATATCAAAGGCTTCCGCTAGTTTATGTTCGTCCTTATGGTCCATGACTTGTTATTTTGTCCAACTTTGTTAGTAGTAGTATTTTTTTTTGCAAAACTTGTTGTCTTTGTTTTGGATAGTTTAATGTTAAAAGGGTCGTAGATTGTTGTTAGTTTATTGTGTTAAAAACAGGGCGCATGTTCGTTTTACGAACGAGTCATGCGCAATTTTTTTAAGATTTTTTTTATGTATCAAAGTTGGTATTTTGACGTCTTTAAATTATTTTGTAAGTAAATTATTATTATGGAAAAGCGGACCTTACATTCCGCACAAGGTCTATAATTTCGAGGGGCACACGATTTAAAAAAACACCAATATATATATAGGGAGAAGATCATGCGAGAACCACCTCTTATTGTGGGAACCGCGAGAACCAATGTGAACACACAAAAAATGCCTAAGAATGGAAACATATCACTTAGTTTGGTGAGTTTAGGGCTATGTACGGGGCGGTTCAGTTTTGAGACATAACCAAAACCAAATTCGCGATGCAATGGAAAACACAACACTTGTTAGTAATTCTAAGGGTGTGCATGACATTTCCTGTGGTATGACCGCGGACATCGCCTTCAAACCGCAAAGGACGACTAAAACTAAGAACAATTGTAAAATAAAAACGCGAATTTATGCTGTCACGTAATCTATAAAACATAGGCAAATACAAACTTATACGGCAAACTAAACATATACAAACTTACTTTAAGGCAAAAAGAATGGAGGGAAAAAAAAGAAATCACTATAAGAAAATAGCAATAAAAGAAAAAAGATGAAGGCCATTATTCTTCATAAGATAATAAGAGGCTGTTATTAGATAAAATTGCGGTAGCCCATGTATCTTATGTATTTATCATGTTTCTTATGTATCAGTCTTCATAGGCTTTAGTTATATCATTTCAAGTTTTCATTTTGACATATTTTCTTCATAACCTATATATATTAAGCCCAATACAGTAAATATATTTTGTTCAAATATTAATGCATTTATTGAATAAGCAATATGAAATAAAGACTACCTAAAATAAACTGATGAGGGCCTCGTTAGAATCAATCACTCTATGTTCCCTCCCATCTCACCCTTCCATACTATACATAATGAGTGGGATATTACTTGGTACGTTTCTTTCTTAACCTTATTTTATTATCTTGTAATTCGGTTACACCTACAAAACTGATCAGGTGACTCATGGTTGATCAATATGGAAAAACTCTAAATTTGTCATGGTATCGGAGCATCGTTGTTTAAAAAACCAAATCAGACATTTGTCCTCGATTTAAAAAGCTAGAACAAAAGTCAAAAGCATAGATGAATAATCCGAATGAAGAAATAGAACCATGTATGTACTTAGAAGGATTTGGAAAAGTATGTATGTACGTCTGTGAAAATAAAACCAAGAAATTTGAAAATCGATATAATAAACTATTTTCAAACACAAAAATAAAAACAAATCAACCACCACTAATCCACTATAAAAGTAGATCAAAAACAGACAAAACACAAATGAAATCTTTATTCCCAAACAGCAACTAAGCATAATTAATTATAAAATCAGACGTATATACAATCATATATGAACATTAATACCATCATCTCCACAAACACAACATTTTTATATAGAGAAACAAGCATTTGGATCAACATTAATCAATCTCAAACACCACAGATCTTAAAACACTTCAGATGTAGGTATTAATATGTAAAGTGAAATCTCTAATCCCAGCACCTTCCCAACCCATCCACTCTTCCCACATGTCCTAATCTGGATCGCCCATCCCGCTCATCGGCTCGTCGATCCCTGCATCCGACGGTCCATACATATCCATCTCGCCCACACTCGTTTCGTCTCTCAGATTACTCATCATAGTCTACAAATCATCTGTCAAATGTTAGTTCAAAAATTGTTCAGGTTTTGGTTTTGATCAATAGCTATTACAGATCATTAGTTTCAGATAAAAAGTGAATTAGAATCAGTTCAATAATTATACAGTTTTTGATCCATTGCTATTATAGATTTATTGATTTCAGATTAACTTCAGGCCAGTTATCAAGCCCAGTGAGACTCTATAGAGCCCATAACTGGGGCTTTGGCAGTAGCGTCCAACAACCAAACCCACCCTAATATTGGGCCTTCGACAGCCACAAAGGGTCTGAGCCCAACCACTCTAAACAACTCCCAGCCATCCAATCTCCAAATATTCCAACATGGTCATCAAATCCACCCATCAAAAGATAGAAATTAAACTCCTTTTTGGTTAAAATTAGATTATCAAACAACAGATTCAGTATAAAACAAACCGTACCCTTTAAGACTGCCAGACTCGTAATCTTTAGTAATATAAATCCTTGAGACCTCTCCGTATTTAGCAGATTATAAAAGCAGGAAACATGTTAAACTAAAAAAGAAATTTTACACAACCTTATCAACATCAGGGTGAGCAGCCAAATGAGCACCTGCTTCAGGACCCAATCCCGTCACAATATTGAGAATACCAGGGGGCAGCCCCACCTCCCTGCATACTTCGCCTAATTCCAGGCATGTGCTGGAAATATATTAATAATTGATATATATAAGAATATCATACACCGTAATGCAAAAAAAAAGAAACAGAAAATGATAAGATAGGACTTACACAGATGCCGATGGCTTAAGCACTGCAACACACCCAACAGCCAGTGCAGATGCAGCTTTCCAAATAGCCATTAGCAAAGGATAATTCCTATAGAAAACAAATAAAACAGACTATAAGAAAAATATTATTAGAAAATACAAATCATTATTACAGTAGAGGTAGAGAGTACCATGGAGTAATCAGCCCAACAACTCCAATTGGTTCCCTGAATCCTGATGATATGGAATTTAAAGGTATCCATTGGAAGATTAACATATACATTTAAAGGTGTCTTTCGTTTTGCATCCAAAGCTTCAGCAAAATCAGCATTATATTCAAAACATCCAGCAACATCATCCTGAGTAATAACATATACATTAGCTGGTTGTATGCTTAGTTAAGAAAATATAGCAAAATGATTATATGCAATGGGCATACCATATCCCATGCTACTTCATTAAGTGGTTTTCCAAAATCAATGGCTTCAAGCTTAGCGAACTTTTCCTTTTTCTCAGTAACCTATGCATAATTGAAAGCTTTAGCATATTAACGATAGAAAACAAACCGAACCCAATTTTAGAATATCATCCAGAAAATCCTTACCTTTGCAGCAATAGCACGAAGATACTTTACACGATGAGCCCCAGAAGCTGATGCCTATTCTTTTCCTTCATCACGTTTAAGAGCTCTGCGTGCTGCTTTCACATCAATATCAATATCCTCCACGGTAGCTGACGCTGGTATATCCCCTGCAACCAAATTTTTCAACACATGCAAGTAATGTCAGCAAATCAAGACATGAACATACCAAACAGTTAAGAATCAAGAACATCAGGTAGTTGATATGAATTCCTGAAACAACAGAGAGCATTTAATTATATGTTTTACCTTCACAAACGCTGATCAAATTTCGCAAACGTACGATTCAACATTGAGTAACAAAAAGTTAGATGTGTCAAAATGAGTTAGTTGAGTTACTGGTCAAAAAGGTTAATTTTTTTTGTATGGATGGGGTTGACCGGAAACACCTTTGTCAAAGAACATAAAAATTTTATTATTATCACCATATTTGGCTAAAACTTCCGTTTCAAATCAGTAAACCGAGGTATGGTATTTAGATTCGTGATTCCCGCGAAGGAGGAAATTATTTATAATAAGATACTTTAAGGGATCAATGGTTTTAATAAGATATTTTAAGGGATCAATGATTTTAAACTTACTTCTTTTCTTTTAACAAACACATGCTGCTCTTGCTCTGCCCTAATAAGTTACCCTGCACCATTTAAACCGTTTTGATGCATTAAAGACCTCTTGAGGTCACTTTTGACTCATTCGACCCGCTCAGTTATTCTAATAAATCAATTAAAAAGTTGACCACGTCAACAAAACCAAACAGTAACAAATACCTGCAACTGTAGAAATCAACTATCTCCAGCAAACAGCCAACATGATGCTCACAAAAGAATGAAGACCCCACGGTCTTCATCTTCAACTGTATTCACATTTCAAGAAACAAAAACGTAATCAATACAAAAATATATACTCTCTCCGTAGATCCATTCACAAAACATTAAAAAAACACAAAACCAGCACAGATCTGAAAGTAATATAATAGATCTGACAAAGATGTTTATAAAAAACTTAAAAGATATAAAATTTAACAAACAAAACTATAGATAGGGTAAAAAACGGTACCACTAAGGCTGAATTTGAAGGTTCTTGAACCAAGCCGCAGTGTTCTCTCTTTCACCTGTTCATCGGTCTTCGTCTTCAACTATATTCACATTTCCAGAAAACAAAAACCCTAATCAATACAAAAATATATACTCTCTCCGTTGATCCATTCACAGAACATTAAAAAAATCATAAAACAAGCACAGATCTAAAAGTATTATAACAGAGACAAAGATTTAAAAAAAAACTTACAAGATAGGGTAAAAAAAGGTACCAATCTGGCCCCCAACCAAGCCTTGTGTCATCCTCTTCCACCCACAACCACAGATCTGGCGTCTTATAGAGAGATCCGGCCTCTGATATTATCGTCAAGACAAACCCTAGATTACTTCTGATCGCCAGAGAGAGAGAGAGGAGAGGCGCAGATGGAGAGAAACCCTAGATTACTTCTGTTCGTGTGGTTTTGTTTGAGTGAAGTAAGGGTATTATCGCCAGAGAGAGAAGGATGGGGACGGATGTGAATGAAATGAATATTAGGGTTTAGATTGAGTGAAAGAAAGTATATATTGGATCCATTTGGGTGAAATGGGTCAAAGAGATCCATTTGAGCTGCTCCGCGTGTTAAGGATTTTTCAACACCTTCATGCTTTAAAGGTTGTACAATGGGCTTCAAATGGTTGTAAAGTGGCAAATGACCATTTCTGTCCTTCCAATATGCTTTATAAAGTAGTATATATATATATATATATATATATATATATATATATATATATATATATATATATATATATATATATATATATATAAGGGGAAGATCATGCGAGAACCACCTCTTATTGTGGGAACCGCGAGAACCAATGTGAACACACAAAAAATGCCTAAAAATAGCTAAAAATCACACACAAAAAAAAAAATTTTTTGGCTTCTAAAAGTAGCGATTTTAACATAAAAAATATTAAAAAATTCAAAAAAAATTTTTAGATTTTTTTAGGTTTTTTGGGGGTTTAGTTTTTAGCATTTTAGCTTGGGGGGGGGGGGGGGTTAGGTTTTTGAGGGGGTGGGGGACGGGGTTTAGGTTTTTTTTTTTTTTGGGGGGGGGGGTGGGGGTTAGGTTTTTTTAAGTTTTTTTTAGGTTTTTTTAGCTATTTTAGGTTGTGTTCACATTGTTTCTCAAGGTTATCACAATAAGGGTGGTTCTCGCATGAGCCCTCCCTATATATATATATATATAGGGAAGGTTCATTGGGGAACACTAAAAAAGTGGGGAACAACGGGGAACCGGCTCAAACGAACTCCGATTGGACTCATTCCAGCGGCGTTGGAACCCGCTCGTCGAACCCTAACTAAGATCTTCTAACCCTAAACCCTAAATCCTAACTCCTAAACTCTAAACCCTAAAGCTAAAAAATAAGGCTAAAACCTAAGCTAAATCGTAAAATCTAAACTATAAACCGTAAAAGCTAAACCCTAAAGGCTAAACCTAAAGCTAAACCCTATAGCTAAACCCTAAAGCTAAACCCTAATCTCTAAAGCTAAACTTTAAACCCTAAAACTAAACCCTAAAGCTAAACCCTAAGGCTAAACCCTAAAGTTAAACCCTAAAAGCCAAACCCTAATATATTTAGGGTTTAGGGTTTATGATTTAGGGTTAAGAGATCCTAGTTAGGGTTCGACGAGACGGTTCCAACGCCGCTAGAATGAGTTCAATCGGAGTTCGTTTGAGTCGGTTCCCCATTTTTTTAGTGTTCCCCAATGAACCTCACACTATATATATATATATATATATATATATATATATATATATATATATATATATATATATATATATATATATATATATATATATATACATATGTGTGGGAGTTCGTTTGAGTCGGTTCCCCATTGTTCCCTATTTTTTTAGTGTTCCCCAATGAACCTCACACTATATATATATATGTTAATCTTTTTAAATAGTAAACACATACCAATTCCAATATAGGCTCATTTATAAATATTATTTTATGGTTTAAAATCATGTTGAAGATGAGTGTGGGTAGATAAACATACTCGTTTATTCTCTTTATTCACCCTTCCAGTTTTTACGAAACTGAATCCTGTATCCAATTTATAAAAGTCAAACATATATACAAATCTTTAAATATTATATTTCTTATTTAATTTATTATTCATATATCCAATATAATAAAATAACAAACAAAAGAATCACATCCCAAGTACAATTATGCAATACAAGGACTTGATGTAACAGTAGTGGTGTGGTGCCACACACCACATACACTTGATACTTTTTTTTTTCCTTCAACATTTGTGTTTAACTCATTCTCATAATTCACAAACTTAACCTATGGAAATGGTCATGCTTCACATACTTAACATGTTCAACGATTTTCGAATTAGAATTTTTTAATAATTTTCCAAAGAACATGATTTTAAAGAGGTGGGGCAGCCTGATGTTGCCTATGAAACCCACCCCCCCCCCCCCGATCCAACTATTATTACAATAACAAAAAACAAACTATAAATACACATTCATATACTAACTTTAAACCCGTGGTGACAATGAGTAAGGATGTGCGGTATGGGGTACGTCCCCATATCCGTCGAGGACCGGCGCCGCCTTCACACCATCCCGATTCCCGCCCCCCGTCCCCGTCCTCTCAGTCGACATCACGACGTTTGAGACGGTCCACTAAAGGACAAATTTTTGTGAGGAACGATGCGAAGTGTGACCATTTGATAATATACATATATATATATATATTATGTATGTGAACATATGTGTGTATTTGGTATTATGTGATTTTATGTAAGTGTGTCAAATAAGATTAAGTCAGGATGTTTCAAGTTGAAGCTGTACATCATCGAAAGACAAGACAGAAACCTGCAAATACATACATGAGGCGTGCCTTAACAGCAGAAGTAAAAGGACGGAAATGTCCCTGATACAAAAACGGTTATAAATCGTTTGTCTTGGCGCCAAAAATGGAACGGTTATGTTCTAGAAGCAGCTACAACGGTTGGAACATTTGTATCTAGTATAAATATGTATCAATGTCTTAGATTGTAAACTACCAAGATTGTGTTATCCTTAATTCAATCCATATATTCTCTCTTCGGTTATTTCATTGAGCATCAAGTGTCAATGTTTTATAGTTCGATCATATTGTTCATCATTGTGTTGTTGTTCGAAGTTGTTTGTTTTCTGTTCTGTTGTTTATCCGCTGGCAACATCGACGCTACGAACCAAATTGTCAGTCTCGTTGCTGCCGCAACACGGTGTAAATTTTGGACCCCCCACTAGTGATATGTAATAAGAACTGGCTACCACGTAAGCACATGTAAAATTGTTTAGTTGTTGCATATAAATATCATCATTAACTTAGCAGGGTTTTAAGTGTCCTCTTGGGCCTGTTTGAGCCCTGTAGTAGCAACGTATCATTAAACAGCAAGGTTCTTCTACAATGAATATTGACACTCTTTTCATAGAAGAAGCTAACAACTTTCAAATATGATACATCGACATCTAAACTGAAAACTGTCACACCCCCAAAATCCACCTGCGGATAACACCCGCTTCGAGGGCGTGACTGACCAGGATCCAGCCACCAATTATACTGAATAATTAAGTTGATAACAAAAGTAATACTTACTAATCGTAAGATTAGTAAATATCAAGTTCAGAGTTTAAGGTTTTAAGTTCAAACAGTTAATAAGTAGCGGAAGCATAAGTAAGGCAGTTTAAACAAAGTTCATAATTCAAAATAAGGTGACACCCAACACAAGGGTGAACAGACACTACACGTTCCCAAGCAGCAAGCTCCTTCGTCACGGGTTACCTGCAAAGCATGCAGTAAGGGGTCAACAATAATGCTGAGTGAGTTCACTAGTTGTCCAGTTTTAATTTCCAAAAACTTTTTTCACCAGTTAATTTATCCGTTTATACATGCCATGGGGAGCTACCCCAAAAGTTAGCGACTAAACTGTTTTTCCAATACCGAACACTAGGTAACCGTTGCGTTTCCGCAGGATGCCCCGATGTCAATGTTCTATCATCATTGACGGATGCCTGAGTACATTAGTTCACGACCGATCCCAACCAGGGCACGGTGTGAGGCTGGTAAACACCTAAATAGCGCTATCAACTAATAACCCGTTCGCCTGACCCCGGCGACTAATCGGTATTTGTAGTAGGGACTTGAGTGATAGAGTTTCGTTTAGTGCCGTTAGTCGCAATCCGTATAAACAGTAATTAACCAAAAGGTTTCCCAATACCAGGGAAGGAAAGTAAGTTTTGTTCCCAATAACTAGGGAAGGTATGTAAATGGTATCCCCTTTTCAAGGGGATAGGGTTGTTTTAGTCTCGTGTCCCAAACCACCGGGACGCATGCTTTTAAGTTGTGAACTCACCTTGGGTTGCTCGGTAGATTTAGGTTACTTGGTCAAACACGCTGGTCACCACGTTCTAACATGGTTACCGGTATAGGTCAGGTTCGGTATACAAGCATTCACGTAAAACACATACTGGCACGTAACATACATACAAATAAACAGTCGTGGGGTTATTGGGCCGGCCTAAACAATTAAGCAGTCAACAGCAACACATAATCCAGTCAACAGATAGCCCAAGTTAAACACATATTAGCCCAATAACCAAAATGGACAGCCCACTCGCAACCAGGCGGTCTCGAGTCGCAACCAGGAGGTTTCGGCTTGTCACGTTGTGGTTGCGAGTCGCAACCGCGTGGTCTCGAGTCATCACGCTGTGGTTGCGAGTCGCAACGGTCGTAGTCTCGAGTCGCAATCTCGTGGTTTCGAGTTGTCCTGCTATGGTTGCGAGTCGCAACCGTGTGGTTTCGAGTTGCCATGCCATGGTTGCGAGTCGTAATATGTCCCTTTCATGCACACGTGATGATGCAGATATGACAGTCGAATTTGTACCAAGAAATCAGACCCAGATTAGGAAACAACCAATAAGGTTCCTACTAACACTTTGCCTAATCTGAATATTAGTAAACTTAGATCAAACTTTGCCATTTTTAAATCTTCAAACCACATTCAAGAAGTTCATCCTATATTCAAAGTTTTCTAGGGTTTTCATGTCAAATATAACTATATTTTATGAACCAAAACCATATGTTTTTAACAAGATTATCATGGCAAGAACAAAGAACATACAATATATAGCCGAAATCTTATGTTTAGCATTATCATTTTGCAAGAAACAATGAAGCATAGTGTGTTTAGCCATAATCATCCTTAGACTACCATTTGTTAGTCATTTTGAACATGTCATCAAGCATTCAAACATAGTGGTTTACACATAATGCCAAACTTCACAAAACATCCTAAAAATCATGCATAACATTACTAACCAAGCATTCTAGTTCATGAACATTTCATAAATCATAAAGTTAACACTAACCGGTTATGAAGAAGAAGGAGGAGCCGAAAGAAAAGAAGAAAATAAGAGAAGATGAAGTGTCCGAGTGATGATCTTGACCGAGTTCTTGTCCGAGATCCTTGCTTGAACCGTGATTTGGAAGAGATGGAATGTTGTTTTGGGGTTTCTAGTTGAGAGAGAATAGGAGAAGTGTGGTAACTAAAGAATGAAGAATGAGGGGGAGGTTGGGTTTATATACAAGGTTCCAACATAAGCTTAGGGGATTTCGGCCCAAGCCGGTTACGGCCCAAGGGCCCACTCGAGACCGAGTGGCCCACTCGCAACCGGGTGGTTGCGAGTCATGGTCTCGGGTCGTGGTCTCGGCTCTCATACATATATATATATATATATTACATACATTCAACACATATCATGCACAAAGGTCACGTTTTCATTTAATAATATTTATATATACACAAAATATTACAAGGTGTTCGTTCGGAAAAACCTAGAGTGTCACATTATCCCCAAGTTTTAAGAACTTTCGTCCCGAAAGTTGAAGCAGCCACTGCCAAGCTAGCGTGTTTTAACGGGGTGTCACATCATCCCCCCGTTAGTTTGGAATTTCGTCCCGAAATTCAGTTGTAGCTTCAGTGCTGGGGGTTTCGTTTGGGAACAACTGGGGATACTTGGACTTCATCTGGTCTTCCCGCTCCCAGGTAAACTCTGGGCCGCGTCGTGAGTTCCAACGAACTCGCACAAGGGGTATCTGGCTACGTTTGAGGGTTTTGATCTCTCGATCCGTGATCTCAATCGGTTCCTCAGTAAAGTGTAGCTGTTCATCAATAGTGAGTTCCTTGAAAGGAATTATGAGCGTTTCATCTGACAGGCACTTCTTCAGATTAGCCACGTGAAAAACGTTGTGCACTGCACTCAGCTCTGCAGGCAGGTTCAATCTATAAGCAACCTTACCGATTTTCTCGGTAATTTCGAATGGTCCAACATATCGTGGATTCAGCTTGCCTCGTTTACCAAAACGAACCACACCCTTCCAGGGTGAGACTTTAAGTAGAACCCGGTCCCCGACCTGGAATTCTAACGGTTTCCTACGCTTGTCAGCGTAGCTTTTCTGACGGTCACGAGCTGCCGCCATGCGTTGCCTGATCTGGGAAATCTTTTCCGTTGTATCTACCACCAGTTCTGGGCCTGTGAGTTGACTATCACCGACTTCCGCCCAGCAAAGAGGTGATCGGCATTTACGACCGTACAATGCCTCAAAAGGTGCCGCCTGAATGCTAGTGTGGTAGCTGTTATTGTAGGAGAATTCCACCAGCGGTAGATGCTTCTCCCAGTTCTTGCCAAAATCGATCACACATGCCCTAAGCATGTCTTCCAGGGTTTGGATGGTGCGTTCAGACTGCCCATCCGTTTGCGGGTGATAAGCGGTGCTCATGTCCAAACGTGAGCCAAAGGATTTGTGCATAGCTTGCCACAACTCGGAAGTAAAACGAGCGTCTCGGTCGGAAATAATAGAAGTTGGCACCCCGTGCCTGGAGACTACTTCCTTTAAATAGATTTCTGCTAAGGTAGAAAACTTGTCTGTTTCCTTAATGGCCAAAAAGTGTGCAGACTTAGTCAATCGATCTACTATCACCCAAATAGTATCATTCCCGCGTTGGGATCTAGGTAGTCCTGTAACAAAATCCATGGAAATTTGCTCCCATTTCCACTTCGGGATTTCCGGTTGCTGTAGTAGGCCTGCTGGTTTCTGATACTCGATCTTGACTCTTGCGCAGGTCAAACATTTGCCAACATAGGCTGCTATGTGGGCTTTCATGCCAGGCCACCAGTATGTGGTTCTTAAGTCGTGGTACATCTTATCTGAACCAGGATGTACTGAATAACGGGACTTATGGGCTTCGTCCATCACAAGCTCTCGTAGATCTCCGTAAAGTGGGACCCAAATGCGCCCTGCCACATAGTAGGCGCCGTCTTCTTTCTGTTCTAGTTGCTGCCTCGATCCTCGCAGGGACTCAGCCCTGATGTTTTCCGGTTTCAGAGCTTCAATCTGAGCATTTCGAATCTGGGTAGGGAGACTAGACTGGATGGTAAGTTGTAATGCTCGCACGCGCTTTGGTACAGTGTCTTTCCGGCTGAGGGCGTCTGCCACAACATTGGCCTTGCCCGGATGATACTTGATGGCGCATTCATAATCATTCAGAAGTTCGACCCACCGGCGTTGTCGCATGTTTAATTCCTTCTGCTTAAAGATATGCTCGAGACTCCTGTGATCGGTGTAAATGGTGCACTTGGTACCGTACAGGTAATGTCTCCATATCTTAAGCGCAAATATCACCGCTCCTAGTTCCAAGTCGTGTGTTGTGTAGTTCCTTTCGTGTGTCTTGAGTTGTCGGGATGCATAGGCAATAACTTTCTCGCGTTGCATCAACACGCAACCGAGCCCATGAATAGACGCATCGCAGTACACCACAAAGTCGTCCGTTCCTTCAGGCAACGAGAGAATAGGAGCACTGCAGAGGTTATCCTTTAGTTTCTGAAACGCGGTTTCCTGAGCTTCACCCCACTTATAAACCATACCCTTCTGAGTAAGAGCCGTGAGAGGCTGAGCGATCTTTGAAAATCCCATGATAAATCTTCGATAGTATCCCGCCAGTCCCAAGAATTGGCGGACTTCAGTCGGAGTCTTAGGGGTAGGCCAATTCTTTATAGAGTCGATCTTTGCAGGGTCGACGTGGATTCCATCCTTGTTAACCACGTGCCCAAGGAAATGGACTTCTCGAAGCCAGAAGTCGCATTTCGAGAACTTGGCATACAGTTGCTCATTGCGAAGGAGTTCGAGGATAAGGCGTAGGTGCTGTTCATGCTCTTCTTGACTTTTCGAGTAGATCAAGATGTCGTCTATAAACACGATCACGAACTTGTCGAGGTAGGGTTTGCATACCCGGTTCATGAGATCCATGAACACTGCAGGGGCGTTGGTCATTCCGAAGGGCATAACGAGGAATTCATAATGACCATAACGAGTTCTGAATGCAGTCTTGGAAATATCTTCACTACGGACCCTTAACTGATGGTAGCCTGATCGCAGGTCAATCTTGGAATAGTAGCTCGATCCTTGCAACTGATCGAATAGGTCGTCGATTCGAGGGAGAGGGTAACGATTCTTGATGGTGACCTTGTTCAACTCACGATAGTCAATGCACATTCGGAACGTGCCATCCTTCTTCTTAACAAAGAGTACCGGTGCTCCCCAGGGCGATGAACTAGGGCGGATAAATCCTTTATCCAACAGTTCTTGTAGTTGCGTCGAGAGTTCCTTCAATTCCGCGGGGGCTAGACGGTAAGATGCACGAGCTATAGGCGCTGCTCCGGGAGCTAGCTCGATTTGGAATTCGACCTGACGATGGGGAGGGAGTCCAGGTAATTCCTCAGGAAATACCTCGGGGTAGTCACGCACTACTGGAAAGTCTTCAATCCTCTTTTCCTTTTCCTGCGTGTTGGTAACAAGTGCTAAGATAGCGGTGTGCCCTTTTCGTAAACACTTCTGTGCCTTCAAGAACGAGATAACGCCGGAGATTTCTCCACCTTTGCCACCTTGTACAATGAGGGGTTTGCCAGAACGGCGAGGAATACGAACTGCTTTCTCTTGACAGAGGATCTCAGCGCGATGCTTGGATAACCAATCCATACCAATAACGACGTCGAAGCTTCCAAGAGTAACAGGGAAAAGGTCGATGCTAAATGTCTGACCAGACAACTCTAGTTTGCAGCCCTTGACAGCATGTGAGGCCTCGATGTTTCTACCATTAGCTAACTCGACGATATGAGGAGAACTTAGTAACGAAAGCGGACGCTTAAGCTTCTTACTAATACGTAGGGATACATAACTAGCATCGGCACCAGAATCAAATAACACAGAAACATAACGATCATCGAGTAGGAACTTACCCGCCACGACATTGGGGTCATTCCTTGCTTCTCCAGCTCCAATCACGAAAGCTCTTCCCCTTGCATTCCCAGCATTGTTGTTTTGATTGTTGTTCCCAGCTCCCTGATTATTGTTGCGGTTCTGATTCAGTTCAGGGCAATCCTTCTTAAAGTGCCCTGTTGCCCCACATTTAAAACACGCTCGGTCGTTCCCTTGCTGCTGTTGCTGTTGGGGTTGTTGCTGATTTTGTCTTGCTGGGAGCTGACTTCTACAATCCTTGGCTTCGTGCCCCATCTTGTGGCATCGCTGACACTGGCCCTTGTTACATGCCCCATTGTGGTGCCTGTTACACTTGTTGCACTTAGGGTAGCTTCCCCGGTAGCCACCCTGTTGCTGAGTGCCCTTGTTGTTTTCAGTTTTCCTTTGCGGTGCTGGGGCCTGAGTGGGGTTAGCATCCTTGCTTTGATTTCCTTCCCACTTACGCTTGTTGTCACTAGAAGTTCCGACGGTAGCACTGATCCTTTTGGGCAACCGGCCCTCTTCTACGGCCTGATCAGTAAGTTTGTGGGCAAGTCGAACGATCGGCTGAATGGTAGTGTGGTTGGCTGAAGTTACATGGCTTCGAATTTCTGGAGCCAAACCCTTGATGTACAGTTCGATTCTTCGATACATAGGTCGAGACATGTTTGGGCAAAGAGCAGCATAGTCATTAGACAGCTTGGTGTAAGTTTCAATTTCCGACCCAACCATCTTGAGCTCATAGTACTCATTCTCAAGCTTGTGGATGTCATCCCGGTGACAGTATTCATCCTTAATCATATCCTTGAAATCCTCCCACGCAGTAGCATTTGCAGTTTCCAATCCAAACATCTGAATCTGCGCCTTCCACCAAGAAAGCGCGCTTCCTTCAAGCGTAGCAGTAGCAAATTTCACCCAATTCGCAGGGGGACATTCGCAAACAGCAAAAACAGCTTCAATTTTCTCAATCCAATGCAGAAGACCTATGGCACCCTCAGTGCCGTTGAAAGGGAGAGGCTTGCAATCCATGAAAGTTTTGAAAGTACACACTGGTGGTTGCGCAGGTGCATGCTGACCTATAGGGTGAGAAGCGAAACGTATAGGTTTAGAGGCGAAAAGTCGATGTGGCGGTAGGATCTATACATCCTAAAACAACGAGCTTACCTATAGGGTGAGCTGCGAAAGCTGCAGCCACTGTGTTGAGTAGGTTAGTGAACTGAGCCTGAGTCATGTTGATGTTTCCCCTTCCGCGTCCACTCATTGTCTTCATAACCAGAAAACACAATATGAGTGTGATGTCGTAGTGTAGCGAGAATGAGATAGAAGAGAGAGGTGTATCTATCTGATTTAGGCATACTAGTACGTATAGCAAATCAGGAAACATAAGCAAACAGGTAAACACTGGTCCGAGCTATGAGGTTAAATGTGTCGAGCCTTGCACTTGGAGTGTAGTGTCGTTACGAGTCACGGGTTATAGTCTGGTTTTCTCCAAAAGATTTTTCCCTTTTTAAAACCAAGTTCACTATAACCAATGGCTCTGATACCAATCTGTCACACCCCCAAAATCCACCTGCGGATAACACCCGCTTCGAGGGCGTGACTGACCAGGATCCAGCCACCAATTATACTGAATAATTAAGTTGATAACAAAAGTAATACTTACTAATCGTAAGATTAGTAAATATCAAGTTCAGAGTTTAAGGTTTTAAGTTCAAACAGTTAATAAGTAGCGGAAGCATAAGTAAGGCAGTTTAAACAAAGTTCATAATTCAAAATAAGGTGACACCCAACACAAGGGTGAACAGACACTACACGTTCCCAAGCAGCAAGCTCCTTCGTCACGGGTTACCTGCAAAGCATGCAGTAAGGGGTCAACAATAATGCTGAGTGAGTTCACTAGTTGTCCAGTTTTAATTTCCAAAAACTTGTTTCACCAGTTAATTTATCCGTTTATACATGCCATGGGGAGCTACCCCAAAAGTTAGCGACTAAACTGTTTTTCCAATACCGAACACTAGGTAACCGTTGCGTTTCCGCAGGATGCCCCGATGTCAATGTTCTATCATCATTGACGGATGCCTGAGTACATTAGTTCACGACCGATCCCAACCAGGGCACGGTGTGAGGCTGGTAAACACCTAAATAGCGCTATCAACTAATAACCCGTTCGCCTGACCCCGGCGACTAATCGGTATTTGTAGTAGGGACTTGAGTGATAGAGTTTCGTTTAGTGCCGTTAGTCGCAATCCGTATAAACAGTAATTAACCAAAAGGTTTCCCAATACCAGGGAAGGAAAGTAAGTTTTGTTCCCAATAACTAGGGAAGGTATGTAAATGGTATCCCCTTTTCAAGGGGATAGGGTTGTTTTAGTCTCGTGTCCCAAACCACCGGGACGCATGCTTTTAAGTTGTGAACTCACCTTGGGTTGCTCGGTAGATTTAGGTTACTTGGTCAAACACGCTGGTCACCACGTTCTAACATGGTTACCGGTATAGGTCAGGTTCGGTATACAAGCATTCACGTAAAACACATACTGGCACGTAACATACATACAAATAAACAGTCGTGGGGTTATTGGGCCGGCCTAAACAATTAAGCAGTCAACAGCAACACATAATCCAGTCAACAGATAGCCCAAGTTAAACACATATTAGCCCAATAACCAAAATGGACAGCCCACTCGCAACCAGGCGGTCTCGAGTCGCAACCAGGAGGTTTCGGCTTGTCACGTTGTGGTTGCGAGTCGCAACCGCGTGGTCTCGAGTCATCACGCTGTGGTTGCGAGTCGCAACGGTCGTAGTCTCGAGTCGCAATCTCGTGGTTTCGAGTTGTCCTGCTATGGTTGCGAGTCGCAACCGTGTGGTTTCGAGTTGCCATGCCATGGTTGCGAGTCGTAATATGTCCCTTTCATGCACACGTGATGATGCAGATATGACAGTCGAATTTGTACCAAGAAATCAGACCCAGATTAGGAAACAACCAATAAGGTTCCTACTAACACTTTGCCTAATCTGAATATTAGTAAACTTAGATCAAACTTTGCCATTTTTAAATCTTCAAACCACATTCAAGAAGTTCATCCTATATTCAAAGTTTTCTAGGGTTTTCATGTCAAATATAACTATATTTTATGAACCAAAACCATATGTTTTTAACAAGATTATCATGGCAAGAACAAAGAACATACAATATATAGCCGAAATCTTATGTTTAGCATTATCATTTTGCAAGAAACAATGAAGCATAGTGTGTTTAGCCATAATCATCCTTAGACTACCATTTGTTAGTCATTTTGAACATGTCATCAAGCATTCAAACATAGTGGTTTACACATAATGCCAAACTTCACAAAACATCCTAAAAATCATGCATAACATTACTAACCAAGCATTCTAGTTCATGAACATTTCATAAATCATAAAGTTAACACTAACCGGTTATGAAGAAGAAGGAGGAGCCGAAAGAAAAGAAGAAAATAAGAGAAGATGAAGTGTCCGAGTGATGATCTTGACCGAGTTCTTGTCCGAGATCCTTGCTTGAACCGTGATTTGGAAGAGATGGAATGTTGTTTTGGGGTTTCTAGTTGAGAGAGAATAGGAGAAGTGTGGTAACTAAAGAATGAAGAATGAGGGGGAGGTTGGGTTTATATACAAGGTTCCAACATAAGCTTAGGGGATTTCGGCCCAAGCCGGTTACGGCCCAAGGGCCCACTCGAGACCGAGTGGCCCACTCGCAACCGGGTGGTTGCGAGTCATGGTCTCGGGTCGTGGTCTCGGCTCTCATACATATATATATATATATATATATTACATACATTCAACACATATCATGCACAAAGGTCACGTTTTCATTTAATAATATTTATATATACACAAAATATTACAAGGTGTTCGTTCGGAAAAACCTAGAGTGTCACATTATCCCCAAGTTTTAAGAACTTTCGTCCCGAAAGTTGAAGCAGCCACTGCCAAGCTAGCGTGTTTTAACGGGGTGTCACAAAAACCTACTTTTCTCATGACCCACTTCACAAATACACCATATAAATAATCAAAGGGTAAATCACGATGGTCAAGTTCAAACCAAAAAGTGTTAGCCTATGGAAATGGTCATCCTTCACATACTTAACATGTTTAAGGATTTTCGAATTAATTTTTTTTTTAAATTTTTCGATGAACATGATTTTACATACCCTATATACACTTTACATAACTTAGAAATAAGTTTCGAAGGGTTAGGAATGGCGAAAACATGTTTATTCAAGTTCAAGGACTATTTTCGACAAACTACGAAGTCTGCCGATTCTCATATTTCCGAATACGAACCCAATATACGAATCCGGATATTTTTGTACTCAATAAAATCTTGTATTTTATTGATAAGAATGCAAAAATATCATTCATTGCGAAATTTCGACCGTTTTCCTATTCGTTTAGGCGTTTGACGCTATTTAACGAAAAACGCGACCGTACAAGCGAACGAACCGCCTTCCACGACATATCTGGGCATAATTCAAGTCTCATATGCTTTAGGGTCCTTATAAAACCTAAAATTCGGGTTAATGGGGGTTAAACGCGTCAAAAACCATCAATTCATGTGCCAGGATTAATTCAGCCAAAACTCGAAACTGACATGGGGGTGGCGTCACGCGACAGCTGGGGGTCATTCTGGTCGCGGGGCGCGACGGCCTTCTCTGGGCAGAAGCTTCTTGCCAGCAACAGTTGGTTGCAAACTCGAAATTTTTGATATTTTATTAACCTTAGAGCCCATGATGAGTGTTTTCCAAGCCTTTTAATCAGTTCCAACACTTGTTATGATCTTGTGAATCCTTGCTACACACTACATACACATGTCATTATACTAAGGCTCCTAAACTAGTATAAATAGCAAGGCACTTGTTCCATTTCATTTGCTCATTTCCTTCTAATCTTCTCCCACAGTCTTGGAGCTTGCCTCCATCCTTTGGAGGCCTCCCACCTGAGATCCTGAGCGTTTCCAAACACAAGTAAGTTCTCATCCTAGTCTATTTTAATTCTTTTAGCTATTTTGAGCTAAAAGTCAAACAGTTTGACTTACTGTTTGACTTTCGGTTTTGACCATAATTGGTCAAGTCAAAGTTCAATTGAACTTTGCTACGTGATTGTAATCACGAAGGTTATAATCCCTTGTGAATATACCTACTGATTACCACGTTTTCTCGTCGAAGTGACGAGTCAAAGTTTCGGTAAAAAATGCGCATTTTTGGCATTTTACGACGGAACTATTTTCGGGTATCAAAACACTAAGTTTTGATACCAAATCAGTTTTGCAACTTAATTAGACATGTCTAACTCGTCACTTCTAGTTTAGTGCTTGTTTAGGGTCGTAAGTCGAGCGGTCTTCACCCGCATTGACTTTTGAATCCGACCCGTTTGGTCGACCTTAGGATTCGACCAAACACATATTTGTGACCTTTCTTGCACAGGGAATAGCCTCCTGAGGTTATACCTTATGGTCACTTCGTTTGGTTAGTTATATGATAAGTCGTTTATATATGCCTAAAAAAGACCAAAATGCCCTTTTTGCGCATATAGTCATTTTAAGCATATGTAACCAACTTTTTGACATATAAACTGATGTTGCAACTTTATTAAACTTGTTTTGGCATATAAGACTTATCATAGGACTTGTTTGACCATCCGAACGCGTTTTTACGCAAACGACACGTTATAGTAGCGTAAACTAACTTAACGGGTCATAACGGGTCAAAAGCACTTAGGTTTCAATCCAAATCAAAATGTTAAGTTTAGTAAACCATTTCATATGAGTCCAATACTCATTTGGTTTATAAAACCTCATTCTATCTGTTTCATCGATTTATGTACCGTTATACTAACATAGTATCCGAAACACTAGGAACCACTTCAACATTTGAACTCTTGATCCTTCGAGCTTTGTTTTATCATTTAAACAAGACTTAAACGCAACCCCAAGTGAGTACATAGCTCCCCTCTTTTACGCTTTTCAAATGTTTTGGGGTGATTCATATGTGTAATCAATTTATTTTCAAATGTATGGCATATATGTATTTATAAGCGCGTTTTGTGTATTATTCCGATTATGCAAACAAGATGATTGAGAACACATCCTTATAGGATCTATCTATCTTCATAGTTAGATTCTTGTAGGATATTTGAAGTACAGTCTTAAATCTTACTATTTCATAGTGAGATTTCTAAGAAATACTTTTCACAACTATGGTTATTGTTTATGTCTAGAGATTGTTGGTGATTTAGATAACGAAACTAGAGTAAATACAATAAGGACATGGTGGATAAACGGCTGATACTTCTTATATATAAGTTTGCTTATTGTATTACTCTTCGTGGCGTTATCCCGAATCACCATTAGGATTTAGGATGTTACGATTCAATGATTCCATGAGACCAAACCAAATCCTTATAGCATCTATCTATCTTCATAGATTGATTCTTGTAGGATGTTTAAATAGCTAATTTGAAGCCCTTGATTGGATTTAACTGTGTACTTTAATGCGTATGTGACATGACGATATGGCAAACTGGATCCTTGTAGTATCTATCTATCTTCATCGTTAGATACTTGTAAGATGTTTAAAGTACAGTTGAAGTCCCTGGTTGGATTCTTTGTGTACTTTAATGTGTGTTTACAAGTTGATGATTATGTGTTTATGTGGTTAGTACTGATTTAGATAACGAAATGAGTGTAATACTATAAGAACATGGTGGGTACGCCACTGGTACTTCCTATATATAAGTGTTCTTACTGTATTACTCTCGTAGCGTTATCCGGATCACTTTAGGATTTATGTGTTTAATTGAATCAATGTTCAAGTATCCAAATCCTTGTAGAATCTTCCATATTTTCATATGATAGACTCTTAGAAGGATATCCAAAGTATTATTATAAATCATTGACTTGATTTCTAATAACACTCACACGAGTTATGACCGATTTCAATAGTGTTATTATTAATCCTTTATTGGATTTCTAATAATACTCTCACAAGTTTGATGACCAATTTCAATGTAATTACAAAGATCAAAGTACAATTTTCAATGGCATAAAAATTACCCAGTAATAATCATATTGTCATATACAAAACTTTTTTGTCACAAGTTTTCACAATCAAGATAATGCATTGCAATACTAAACCTTTTCGCCATTCCTTGGCTTCAAAGATTTCATTTTCAACTGACGACTTTTGTAGTTGTCAAAGTATTCCAATACGAAAGTTTTACCATTTATATGGTTAACAAAACCTATATACTCACTAGCTTTTATGCTGACTCTCATTTTCACATATGTTTCAGGTTTTCAATTATTCAAGCATGCAACTGATGCGCGTGTGGTGTCGTAGGTTTTTATATATATATTTTTAGCCCCTTTTACACGTTAATCAAGTTTAAAATTTATAAAACACGATATTTTACTAACACCAAAAACACATATGGGCAAGTGCACCCATCGTGAGCGTAGTATAGTGTTGGTAAGATACTGAGGTCGTGCAAGGACACAAGAGCTTTTAATACCGCTTTATCCTCAACGTCTAATCAAATCAAAAGTTTAGAAAAAGATGTTAAACTAAAAAATAAAAAAACTAAAAATGCTGAAAAATAAAAATAAAAGTAAAAACAGATAGACAAGATGAACCACTTGGATCCGACTCGTGTTTAGTGTAACCTTTGATTATTTCCGCACTTTTACACTTTTTAAGAGATTATCTTAGTTATTGTAGTAGGCCCCTCTTTTGAAGGTGACGTTACCCTCAACCCAGTAGTTTGAGTCAGCAAGGATACAATCCTAAAGGGTTGGATAATTGAAAGATAATTAATTAAGTTATTAATGCGTAATGTGGTAGGCCCCTCTTTTAAAGGTGACGTTACCCTCGGCTAAGTAGTCTGAGTCAGCAGGAATACAGTCCTAAGTAGCCGGGTTAAAGTTTTAATAGTAGCTTACATATGAGGGGATCAAAGAGTTTAGACCCCCGCCATCCATTACTAGTGGGTATTGAATGAGCTCCTACTAAATTTGACCCAGGTCCTTGCAGGATCTATACACTGAACAAGGCAAGACTCTTACTACACCATTCACTTAACCCCCGACCAGGTAGCCAACATATCTCTTTATAGACCGTGGAGATATGAATGGTGAAAATCTTTTACTTTATATAGACAGTAAAATAATGCCAAGACACCACGGACAAATGATAAGGAAGATTCACCTTCAACATAAGAAACTAGTTATTAAAGTCATTAATACATAACCAAATAAAAAGTGCGAAAAGATTAAAAATAAAAAGTATTACACTAGACACTTGTCTTCACCAAGTGATGTAAGAGACTTAGGCAAACATGGCCTTTGATTGTTAAGAACTCTTACGATCAATCTTGGATCCCGAGACTACTCACACACTCTATGATGGATGATGGATGATGGTGGTGGATGATGGTGTTGTGGTGGTGGTGGAGTGTGGGTGAAGTGTGAGAGAGGTGGTTTGCCAAGGGATGGTTTGCAAGTGAGCCAATCACCCCTATTTATAGCCTGCACAGAAGCCCGGACACGGCCCCGTGTCCACCCGTCTTCTCTTCCATCATTAAATGCAGTTTGTCAGCATTAGTTGACCATGCCCCCGTGTCCGCTGGGCACGACCCCGTGTGCAGAAGCGTATTTGTACTATCAAGATTTCCTCAGATTCTGCGAATCTTAGAGTTGACCACGGCCCCGTGTCCGCTGGGCACGCCCCTGTGGTGGGTGATAGAAGCTTCTACAACTTTGTCTTTTCTGCAGACACTTGGGCACGCCCCCGTGCTCATTGAGCACGGGGCGTGTTCATCCTTCTGTTATCTTGTTTTTGCTTGGGGGGTGCTGTCGAGAGGTCGGGCATGCCACGTTTATTCCTTTTCTTGTATTTATGTTAGATTTAGCTGCCTTTTTCCTTCTTTTGTTCATTTGAGCTCATTTAATCCTGAAAATACAAAAGGAAGACAAAAACACACTTTTTCCAACATTAGTACTAAAAGAGGGTTAGTTTTATGCCACATTTGATGTAATTTATATGTTGCATTTTGCGCACATCAAATACCCCCACACTTGAATCTTTGCTTGTCCTCAAGCAAAACTCTTTATAATGTGGCTTTACACTCCCAAATGGAATGGGTAGAAGAGAAGGTTTTGGGCTTGTCATAGAGTGTCGGGATTTCCAAGATTCTTTATTAAGTTTTATTTTTATTAATTTACAATCATATTCGTCATGATTTATTTAAAACATTACATAAGATAAATTACTTATTAGGGCATAACATGCCTTCATAAAATTCCATTTATATACAAGTTCACACACCTCACGGGGGATCACTCAACACTCGGCCGAAGATGTATTTTAGTGAAACACTCGAGAGCGGCATGGAACTTACTCCTACCATAAGCTTGCCAAGAAATCAATCCTCCTCCTTTTTAACTATACACCTTTCTAAATATCAAGAGGACTTTTGGGGGGAAGGGTTAGGCTTGGGTTCAAGGTAGGTGGTTGGGTTAGTGGTTAGTAGAAAAGGGCGAAAGGCGTAAAAAAAAGCATCGGTCTTCGAAAGACTTGTTATTTTTGTAACTTTTTTTTATGAAGCAATTCTTCAAACAAAGTTCTTTTTGATAAATTTGTTTGTTTATTTCTTTTTGGCTTCATCATATATATATATATATATATATATATATATATATATATATATAAATGTATAGGGAGCCGCTAGAATGAAAACCACCCCGAGTTGTAAGAACCGCGAGAACTACACCATCCGAGTCGCCGTTTACCATGATTTTTTTTACAACTACATGTGTATATTATAAACACATCCGTAAAAAAAAATTCAAACGGCCCCCCCGATGGGGTAGTTTTTTACACCACAAGTTTGGTGAATAAAAAAAAGAAAAATAAAAACACCAAACTTGTGGTGTAAAAAACTACCCCCTCGGGGGGGGGGCGTTTGAATTTTTTTTACGGATGTGTTTATAATATACAAATGTAGTTGTAAAAAAAATCATGGTAAACGGCGACTCGGATGGTGTAGTTCTCGCGGTTCTTACAACTCGGGGTGATTTTCATTCTAGCAGCCCTATATATATATATACATATACATATATATATATACATATATATAGATACATATATATATATACATATATATAGATACATATATATATATATATATACTTTTTTCATAAGGAGTCATAAGAAAAAACGAGCTTTGTTACTAAAATAAAGTGTTTAAAATGAAAAAGGGTTTTGGTGGGTAAAAAGGGTGTTTGTTTTGGGTTAAGAAATGGAAAGGTTTAGGCTCAAAGGGGTTAATTAGGGGGATTTTGGGTAGGTGGTAAAAAAAGAAAAATAATGGTGTAGAAATAAAAAGGGTTAGTCCTAATGCCTCCATCATTTACTTACTCGGGTTTAAGTTGGTAAGGACCGGGAATGCATTGTCGTGGAAAGTTCTAGAGTCGTAAGAACCAAGCGGTTATTCACACAAGAAACGAAAAATGAGCATTTAGTTTAAAGATGTATATTTGTATGCTCAATATAGGCTCAAAACTCACTTTTTGTGGGAATAGGTTTTTATGTGATCAAGTATATATAATCAAATTTTTAACTAGATTTGTCATGCCGTTTCATAATTTTCTTCTGTTGGTTCTATTTATCACGACGCTATCGGTTGTAAATTTGTAAAAATATAACCATTTTAGAACTTGAAATTCCCAAATTAAACCTCGACAAGTAAAAAAATGAAATTTTTTTGAAAAAAAAAAATTGGGGTGATTAGAGGTTCCAATAGAGTTTTGTGTAAGGCTTGTAATTAGGACTTGTAAGATTCAAGGTTTTAGCATCCCCCCCCAACACACACACACACACACTTAAATTACCCATTGTCCTCAATGTGTCCCAAAAATAAGTTTTTAGGTTGACTGAATGTGTAAAAAGGTGTGAAAAAGCAAAAATTTATGTTACTGGTCGTCTGGACACGGCCCCGCGGTGTCCGGGCACGACCCCGCGTTCAGATCGCCAGTAACAGAAACAAGTAAAAAGAAACAGAAGCCTGGGCACGGGGGCGTGTTGAGTAAGCACGCCCCGTGTCCAGTTACCTGATCTGGGCATTTTTCTGCAGATGGTTGAGCACGGGGCGTGTTGGATGAGCACGGCCCCGTGCTGAACTTGCTGTAATAAAGAAATTTTGACGGGTGGCCCTGTTTTTGTGCGTGGGGTGCTGGTTCAAGTTTCCCTTAGTATCCTTCACCATCCCGAGTGTGTTTTATCCATTACAACATCATCCAAACACCAAATTAATTAAATCCATCATTCATTCAAATAGAGAAAGTTACATAATAATCCTAATAAGTTAAAATTCTAGATAAATAGGTCAAAAGAAATACAAGAAGTCTAAACCAAGAAGTTCTAGCCCAAAGTTTATTATATTAGCAAAATTCTGAAAAGATGATTCTCTTAGTTGGATGTGGTTCGAAGAATTTCTTCCTCCTGACATGGGTACCTCACACGTCGGCGAGCCATTCTTCTATCTCCCTTGGGAGAAGAAAGGTGGGCTCGTTGTCATCAGTTTGGGGGGGCGTATCCTCCACCGGGACTTCTTGCAATTCGTCAAGAGGAGGCTCCGCCGAAATGTCATGCCATCCGGTGGGATTCTTGACTACAAGTGCTAGGTTCCAATCCTCTTAAGGGAGGATTGGCTCCATGGGAGGTGTCACAAGAATGTTCAACCTCTGGTGCAAGAGGTTGATTTCTTGAAAACTATTTTCCAACCCCACCGTATTATAATTTATACGGTCTATGATGTAACAACAGTCACTAAATCAATAATTAGGACGATAATTAGTCAATAAGAAAATCTTAATTGAGGCACCCAAGTAATTCTGCATTAGCCCTAAAATTTCCGGAACAATCGGAATCTGGATCAGGGCCCTAAAACTCAAGGGGGGTAAACCCTAGTTTAATAATTTTCTAAATAAAACGTTGGATTGTTCTGATTGGCCAATTCATTTGATTCAGCCAAGTTATACCCAAGCCTAGGCAGCCTATGAATTAGACTGCTTCGCTTACGGACCGCAAGGGAAAGGGCTTACGGTCTGTAAGCATCTCCCAAAAATCACTATAAATAGCCGACCTTGGGACTTGAACTGAGAAATGAAAACGACATAAAGTTGCTGTCTGTACGTCGAGTTAAGGCTGTAATACTACAATAAACACACACACGATCACGAAGTGCTGCCGCAATCAGGGTAATAACTCGATAACTATTACGATTCAACGTCCGATCAATTATAACTATCCAACGATTGTTCGAGTGTTGCTCAAATTGAGCTTGTACTTTGATTATTCGTCGTGATTTCGACTCAAATATTTGAGTGTTGTTCGAATTCGGACTATGCTTTGTTATTCGTTGTGAATCCGATTGAATTATTAAGTATTGCACTGATTAATCGTTGTGAGGGTTTAATCTCGTGAATTGACGTAACTGCTGTGTTAGTTACTAACCCGTTTGTGTGTGCATTGTGTTAAATTAGGTTTAATCAAGGCTAATCAGTAGGCTTATATCTTGCTCGTTAAATCTGCTATGTGAGTCATTCTCTTTTTATCAACTGTTTTACAAAACTCCAAATTATTTTCAAAGTAATAATTACTTGTTTCCCGTCACACTTGGACAAACGGGTGGCCAAGGGGTGATCTGACCACAGTCACAGACACCATTGGACAAATGGGCTAGCCAATGGATGGTCGAGTGATAAATACTGTGGGTAGTTGGGTTGATATCAGAAACATTGTAATCGCTCTTAATACTGTAATTTGTAACTAACGGGTCGTTTTAGAAACCTGAATGATTCACTCAGTATTTCCCTGCTGACAAAACCTTTTTCAAACATGTTTCAGGTGATCTGTGTGATCCAGGAAAAGTGCAGTAAAGCACTACCAGCTCAGAGAAGTGGCTTGGCTCAATATAAATAAAAAAAACATGTTTTGGAAATAAAGATTTCTTTGTGAAATTAACTTAGTGTAAATTATGAGATTTTATCCCTAAACCTTTGTGTAATATATTAAACGAGCATTTTCGGTGTTAAAAGATCCTGTAGTAAAAGACTTCCGCTGTCGCCTAAATTAGATACCGCAGGTTTCCTGCCTCGCGGCTCTGGAACCGGGTCAAATCGGGGCCGAGGGCCGTGACAGGAAAAAGGTGGTATCAGAGCTAACTTTTGAGCCACTGATCGAGCCACTGATTTAAGCCTATTACTGAATTAAGTATTTAACAAAATACTTAATCTTATTAGTTGTCATTCTGTGATTCTGTGATTTATTAACTGCTTATTTGTTAGCACAGTATGTCACACCCCCAAAATCCACCCGCGGAGTATCACCGCTTGGGAGCGTGACTGACCAGGATCAAACCATCAATCATATCGAACATAGCATTTAATAATAAAAATAGATAATGTAATTCAACAAGGCATGACTGATGTTCAAAACCAAACATTTGTTTAAGTAGCGGAAGCATAAGTAAATAACCCAAAATCATATCATAAGTTCAAATGTTCAAACGTTAAGCATAGCGTTCATGATCCATTGCCCACAACGACCGCGCCTCCAGTGCAAGCTCCATAAGTACCTAAGGTCCTGCAAGGCATGCAGCAGAGAGTCAACAACTAGTTGAGCGAGTTCACAGATAACAGTTCAGTAATAGTATGGTATGAGTAATAGTAAGTTCGTTCGTTTATATCATGTATCATATTTCCATCGCGGCCTCCCAGGCAGGTGTGCGAAGATATTAGGGGATATTCCTCCCAAGCGTTCTAGACTAGGTTTATTTTGTATCGCGGCCTCCCAGGCAGGTGTGCGAAGATGTTAGCAAGTTCAGTTCGCGGCCTTCCAAAGGCAGGTGTGCGAAGAAGTCATAATATCGCGGCCAACCCTTGGCAGGTGTGCGAAGATCAGTTCAATAAGTGTTACTAGTCTAGTAGGTTCGTATTCGATAAGTTCTACCATTTGCGTATGCACAACAATCTATCAAAATCCCATTCCCCACCCGGGAACCCATGCCTTGGCTGTGTGAACTCACCTTGGGTTTGCTCGGTATGCTAAGTATGTGCTCAAAGTAAATCAATCACGTCCTAAGGTATGCACGTATACAGTTAGTTTGAATTCATACAGTCCACGTATAAGCATAATCAATGATCACCAAGTAGCACGTTGTACGTAATCATAATCATTCAAGTCATGCATAGTGTTTAACATCAGTTAGTTAACTTAGTTACACTTAACAGAATTAATTCAGTTTACTGTGCAGTTTATCCAAATTGGCGAAACACATCAATTGGCGAAACACAGGTTTGGCGAAACATATTCTGTTTCGTCAAACCTCCTTTGGCGAAACACATTTTCAAATTCGTCAATCATCCTTGGCGAAACTAATCCTGTTTCGCCAAGACTTCCAATTCGTCAAACAATCACCTTCGTCAATCTGCCAGTTACGTCAACATCCTAATTCGCCAACATTCAGATTCGTTAAACAGCAGTTACGCTAACACATCAGTTACAGAAAATCATGCAGTCAAATACGGAAACCCTAATCATGGTTATCGGCCATCATCATCATCATCAATTATACAGTAAATCATACAACACAGAAATCATCATCAAAGTCAATACACGAATTCATTGATACTACCGAGGTCAATACATGCATTCATTTAGAAATCGATTGAGACCTAACCCGTGGCATCACAACAGTATTTATCAAACTGAAATCATCAGTTAGGTTTAGTCTAGAACATCAAGCCCTATGTATCAATCGATCTATCCGTTCAACCATCTAATCATAGCATACACTCCGTAATCTATATATCTACATCATAACAACAACAATTTATCAATAATTCATGAGCATAACACTACATCAGAAATCAGTTTATAACAATCCCCAAACCATCAACCAATACAAGTAGAAAATACTAACCGCGACAAAGAATATTAACGGGGTTGATTTGGGACTTCAGGAGCACAAGTTTGCCGTCGCACACACACACAAGAGTTCTAGGGTTTTCTGTTTTGCTAAAATGTCAAATGGGGAGTATTACGTATAACTTATACGCGTTTAAGGGTAACTGGGCCGAACTGGGCCTTGGCGAGACTGATAAGCCGGCGAAACACATGTCTCGTCAAGATGGAATTGGCGAAACAGATTTCCTGTTTCGCCGAGATCAAGTTGGCGAATCTGGTTCTTGTCTCGTCGGGCACTATGTGGTTTAATCAATCTAAGTCTAAGTTTTCAAGTAGGTCACATGTTATGCATATACAACCAAACACAAACCAAGCAAACACAATTCGTTTCATTATAACACAACGTGTGCAGTTACAAGTCAAACAAGTCAACATTCAAAGTCAATGGTCAAAGTCAACGTGCATTAAATACGAGTCAAAAGGTCGAGTTGTCACATTATCCCCAACTTGAAAGAAATTTCGTCCCGAAATTTGGTAAGTACTTACTGAGGAAGCTAGATAGGTTGTACCGTTCACTGGTTTTCCTGGGGTGTCACATCCTCCCCCCGTTGATCTGGAATTTCGTCCCGAAATTCCGTGGTAGTAGCTTCAGCCTCAGCAGTGGTTGTATTGGTTCCGAATAACTGGGGATACTTTTCTTTCATTTGGTCTTCGCGTTCCCAGGTGTACTCTGGGCCACGTCTGGAGTTCCAACGAACTCGAACAAGAGGGATTCTCTTGTGTTTGAGGACCTTCACATCCCGGTCCGTGATTTCAACAGGTTCCTCGACGAACTGCAACCGCTCGTCGATAGTGAGTTCCTTAAAAGGAATGATGAGGGTTTCATCTGATAGGCACTTCTTTAAGTTCGATACATGAAAGACATTGTGAACTGCCCCGAGTTCAGCTGGTAAGTTCAATCTGTAGGCTACCTTGCCGATTTTCTCAATGATCTCGAATGGTCCGACATATCGCGGATTTAATTTACCCCGTTTGCCAAAACGTACCACACCCTTCCAGGGTGAAACTTTCAACAATACCCGGTCCCCGACCTGAAATTCCAAGGGTCTTTTACGCTTATCCGCGTAGGCTTTCTGACGGTCGCGTGCTGCCGCCATACGTTGTCGTATTTGTGCAATCTTTTCTATGGCGTCCACTACAATATCTGGACCCGTAATCTGACTATCCCCCACCTCTGCCCAACAGAGAGGTGACCGGCATTTACGCCCGTACAATGCCTCGAATGGAGCGGCTTGAATGCTGGTGTGATAACTGTTATTGTATGAGAACTCCACCAAAGGGAGGTGCTTTTCCCAGCCGTTGCCGAAATCGATGACGCATGCCCGAAGCATGTCTTCAAGAGTTTGAATCGTTCGCTCAGACTGCCCGTCCGTCTGAGGGTGATATGCCGTGCTCATGTCTAACTTTGAGCCGAAAGATTTGTGCATCGCTTGCCATAGCTCTGACGTGAATCGTGCATCGCGATCCGAAATGATGGAGATGGGCACCCCGTGCCTCGAAACAACTTCTTTGAGGTAGATGTCTGCGAGAGTGGAGAACTTATCCGTTTCCTTTATCGCTAGGAAGTGTGCAGACTTGGTGAGTCGATCCACGATCACCCATATCGTATCGTTACCCCGCTGGGATCTAGGTAAGCCTGTAACGAAGTCCATGGAAATTTCTTCCCATTTCCATTGTGGTATCCTGGGCTGTTGTAGTAGGCTTGCGGGCTTCTGATATTCAACCTTGACCCTCGCACAGGTCAAACACTTGCCGACGTAAGTAGCGATGTGGGCCTTCATGCTAGGCCACCAATATGTTGCTTTGATGTCATGGTACATTTTATCCGACCCTGGATGTACCGAGTAGCGAGACTTGTGAGCTTCATCCATTACCAGCTCGCGTAGACCGCCATAAAGTGGGACCCAAATACGCCCCGTTACATAGTAGGCGCCGTCTTCCTTTTGTTCCATTTGTTGCCTCGAACCACGTAAAGCTTCAGCCTTTACGTTTTCTGGTTTCAATGCTTCCACCTGAGCATCTCGTATCTGTGCAGGAAGACTAGACTGAATAGTGAGCTGCAAGGCTCGTACGCGTCTAGGTAGAGTGTCTTTCCGACTAAGGGCGTCAGCCACAACATTGGCTTTGCCTGGATGGTACTTGATGGCGCATTCATAATCATTCAGTAGTTCAACCCATCTTCGTTGACGCATGTTCAAATCCTTCTGCTTAAGGATATGCTCGAGACTCCTGTGATCGGTGTAAATCGTGCACCTGGTACCGTACAGGTAGTGTCGCCATATCTTAAGCGCGAAAACAACAGCTCCCAGCTCCAAATCGTGCGTCGTGTAGTTCCGTTCGTGAACCTTGAGTTGACGAGAGGCGTAGGCAATCACTTTATCCCGCTGCATCAATACGCAACCCAGACCCTGTATTGATGCGTCACAATATACTACGAAATCTTCCGTGCCCTCTGGCAATGAGAGAATAGGCGCGCTGCAAAGCCTATCCTTTAAGTACTGAAAGGCAGTCTCCTGGGGCTCTCCCCAGCGATAAACGACACCCTTTTGTGTTAGTAGCGTAAGCGGTTGAGCGATCTTGGAGAAGTCTTTGATAAATCGCCGATAGTAACCTGCCAAACCCAAGAATTGGCGTATCTCTGTCGGTGTACGCGGTGCAGGCCAGTTCCTGATCGAATCTACCTTGGATGGATCAACATGAATCCCATCCCTGTTCACCACATGGCCTAAGAAGTGGACTTCACGAAGCCAGAAATCATATTTAGAAAACTTGGCGTACAATTGCTCCTTTCGAAGGAGTTCCAAAATCAATCGCAGGCGCTGCTCGTGTTCCTCCTGACTCTTGGAGTAAATCAGAATGTCGTCGATGAACACTATGACGAACTTGTCAAGATAGGGTTTGCACACCCTGTTCATAAGATCCATAAATACGGCAGGCGCGTTCGTTAACCCGAACGGCATGACGAGAAACTCGTAGTGACCGTAGCGAGTTCTGAATGCGGTTTTGGAGACGTCCTCATCCCGGACTCTCAGCTGATGGTACCCCGACCTCAAGTCTATCTTGGAGTAATAACTCGACCCTTGCAACTGGTCGAATAAGTCGTCGATGCGCGGAAGAGGATAACGGTTCTTCACCGTTACCTTGTTGAGTTCACGGTAGTCGATGCACATCCTGAAAGTGCCATCTTTCTTTTTCACGAAAAGTACTGGAGCTCCCCAAGGCGTTGAGCTTGGACGAATAAAACCCTTTTCCAAGAGCTCTTGTAGCTGCTTTGACAGTTCTTCCAGTTCGGTTGGAGCTAAACGATACGGTGCGCGGGCTATTGGTGCTGCTCCAGGAGCTAACTCAATCTGAAACTCAACTTGACGATGAGGAGGTAAACCAGGTAAATCTTCAGGAAACACCTGAGGAAAGTCACGTACAACTGGAATATCCTCCAGCTTCTTTTCCTTTGCTGACGCGTCAGTGACAAGTGCCAGAATGGCAGTGTGCCCCTTTCGTAAACATTTCTGCGCCTTTAAGAAAGAGATGATGCCAACCACAGCACCACTCTTGTCGCCTTGAACTTCGAGAGGTTCCTGACTAGAGCGAGGAATACGAACAACCTTTTCCTTGCATAAAATCTCTGCGCGATGTTGGGATAACCAATCCATACCGATGACAACGTCGAAACTACCCAAAACTATGGGTATAAGATCAATCGAGAAAGTATGACCAGCAAGAACGATGTTACAACCCTTGATTACATGTGCGGCTTCTACACTTTTACCATTTGCTAGTTCTACGACGTGTTTGTTGTTTAGGGGTGTTGGTGTACGTTTTAACAATTTACTCATTTTCAATGACATATAACTTGTATCAGCACCCGAATCAAATAAGACAGTAACATAAATATCGTCGAGAAGAAACTTACCCATAACCACATTGGGATCATTCACTGCATCACCCCGACCTAGCACGAACATACGACCCCGAGCTTCGTTGCCATTGTTGTTGTTGTTTCCCCCGTTGTTCTGGTTATTGTTGTTATTCCCGTTGCCCTGGTTGTTGTTGTTGCGATTCTGGTTCAACTGAGGGCAATCGCGTTTGTAGTGACCTTCAGCCCCACACTGGAAACATCCCCGGTTTCCACGCTGTGGTTGCTGCTGCTGATTCTGTGGAGCTAGTGGTGGGAGTTGCTGGTTCTGGTTTGCTGGTCTTGAGCTTCTACAATCTTTAGCCTCATGGCCTGGCTTGTGGCATCTTTGACAACGTTCCCTGCGACACCTTCCACTGTGGTGTTTGTTGCACCTGTTACACCACGGGTGGTTTCCCCGATAACCACTTTGACCCTGACTGCCCGATGATTGCTGACTCGGGCTCTGGTAATCGTTGGTGCGGCGCTGCTGTGTTTGGGACTGAACAGACACTGATCCCCTGCTGGAATCCCCGTCCCACTTTCTTTTGTTCTCGCTGGGCGTGGCAGAAGTAGTAGCAGCTGGAGTGGCTGAAGTAGTAACTGTAGCAGTAGCGTTGACACGCTTAGGCAGTTTATTCTGGTCCACTGCCTGGTCGGTGATGCGATGGGCGAGGCGTTGAATAGCCTGGATGTTGTCGAGATTAGCCGATGTTACGTGGCTCTGGATTTCCGGTGCCAACCCCTTGAGATACATCTCGATGCGCTTGTATAGAGGGTCTACCATAGTTGGGCACAGCACGGCCAGCTCGTTTGACCGTTTAGTATACGCTTCAATCTCTGATCCAACCATTTTCAGGTTATACAGCTCGTCTTCTAGCTTGTGAATATCTTCACGCGTGCAATACTCTCTCTTGATAAGTTCCTTAAAATCGTTCCAGGGTGTGGCGTTAGCAGCTGCCAACCCCAGTATTTGCACCTGCGCGTTCCACCAGGTTAGCGCTATTCCCTCCAAGGTGCCAGTTGCATACTTGACCTTGCGAGCCTCAGGGCACTCGCACATCTCGAATACTGACTCTAGCTTTTCGAACCAATGGAGGAGTCCCACTGCCCCCTCGGTGCCACTGAAAGAATTTGGACGACAGTCCATGAAGTTCTTGAAAGTGCAGACAGGCTGCTGCGCGTGCTGACCTATTGTGTACGAATAGGACGAAGTTAAATACGAGAGTTAATGTAGGATCTAGAGATCCTAGTGTGTGCCTATACTGCAGGATATACTACCTGCTTGAGCTGCTGCAACTGCCGCAGCAACTTGAGCTTGAACGAGAGCCTCTAGCTGGGCTTGAGTTATGTTAAGTCGTCCAGACATGATCTTCATAGCAAATGCAACATAAGTGAGAAAGGTTCGCAAATCGTGCGATGACAGAAGAGTGTAAGCACATAAGTGTTCTTAAGCAATAACAGGTTGTGAGCAAGAGTAAGGTAAGCATACTACGAGCAATGTTCTAAGCAGTTCTAGCAAGCAGGTAATAAACATAAACCTTATTACCTAGGATGTCGAGTCTTGCACGTGGAGCGAAGCGTCGTTGTGGATCGTTTGAGAGCACTGTTCTGGTTATAGTCTGGTTTTAATAAAAACGTTTTCCCATATTAAAACCAAGTTCTCTATAACCAATGGCTCTGATACCAATCTGTCACACCCCCAAAATCCACCCGCGGAGTATCACCGCTTGGGAGCGTGACTGACCAGGATCAAACCATCAATCATATCGAACATAGCATTTAATAATAAAAATAGATAATGTAATTCAACAAGGCATGACTGATGTTCAAAACCAAACATTTGTTTAAGTAGCGGAAGCATAAGTAAATAACCCAAAATCATATCATAAGTTCAAATGTTCAAACGTTAAGCATAGCGTTCATGATCCATTGCCCACAACGACCGCGCCTCCAGTGCAAGCTCCATAAGTACCTAAGGTCCTGCAAGGCATGCAGCAGAGAGTCAACAACTAGTTGAGCGAGTTCACAGATAACAGTTCAGTAATAGTATGGTATGAGTAATAGTAAGTTCGTTCGTTTATATCATGTATCATATTTCCATCGCGGCCTCCCAGTCAGGTGTGCGAAGATATTAGGGGATATTCCTCCCAAGCGTTCTAGACTAGGTTTATTTTGTATCGCGGCCTCCCAGGCAGGTGTGCGAAGATGTTAGCAAGTTCAGTTCGCGGCCTTCCAAAGGCAGGTGTGCGAAGAAGTCATAATATCGCGGCCAACCCTTGGCAGGTGTGCGAAGATCAGTTCAATAAGTGTTACTAGTCTAGTAGGTTCGTATTCGATAAGTTCTACCATTTGCGTATGCACAACAATCTATCAAAATCCCATTCCCCACCCGGGAACCCATGCGTTGGCTGTGTGAACTCACCTTGGGTTTGCTCGGTATGCTAAGTATGTGCTCAAAGTAAATCAATCACGTCCTAAGGTATGCACGTATACAGTTAGTTTGAATTCATACAGTCCACGTATAAGCATAATCAATGATCACCAAGTAGCACGTTGTACGTAATCATAATCATTCAAGTCATGCATAGTGTTTAACATCAGTTAGTTAACTTAGTTACACTTAACAGAATTAATTCAGTTTACTGTGCAGTTTATCCAAATTGGCGAAACACATCAATTGGCGAAACACAGGTTTGGCGAAACATATTCTGTTTCGTCAAACCTCCTTTGGCGAAACACATTTTCAAATTCGTCAATCATCCTTGGCGAAACTAATCCTGTTTCGCCAAGACTTCCAATTCGTCAAACAATCACCTTCGTCAATCTGCCAGTTACGTCAATATCCTAATTCGCCAACATTCAGATTCGTTAAACAGCAGTTACGCTAACACATCAGTTACAGAAAATCATGCAGTCAAATACGGAAACCCTAATCATGGTTATCGGCCATCATCATCATCATCAATTATACAGTAAATCATACAACACAGAAATCATCATCAAAGTCAATACACGAATTCATTGATACTACCGAGGTCAATACATGCATTCATTTAGAAATCGATTGAGACCTAACCCGTGGCATCACAACAGTATTTATCAAACCGAAATCATCAGTTAGGTTTAGTCTAGAACATCAAGCCCTATGTATCAATCGATCTATCCGTTCAACCATCTAATCATAGCATACACTCCGTAATCTATATATCTACATCATAACAACAACAATTTATCAATAATTCATGAGCATAACACTACATCAGAAATCAGTTTATAACAATCCCCAAACCATCAACCAATACAAGTAGAAAATACTAACCGCGACAAAGAATATTAACGGGGTTGATTTGGGACTTCAGGAGCACAAGTTTGCCGTCGCACACACACACAAGAGTTCTAGGGTTTTCTGTTTTGCTAAAATGTCAAATGGGGAGTATTACGTATAACTTATACGCGTTTAAGGGTAACTGGGCCGAACTGGGCCTTGGCGAGACTGATAAGCCGGCAAAACACATGTCTCGTCAAGATGGAATTGGCGAAACAGATTTCCTGTTTCGCCGAGATCAAGTTGGCGAATCTGGTTCTTGTCTCGTCGGGCACTATGTGGTTTAATCAATCTAAGTCTAAGTTTTCAAGTAGGTCACATGTTATGCATATACAACCAAACACAAACCAAGCAAACACAATTCGTTTCATTATAACACAACGTGTGCAGTTACAAGTCAAACAAGTCAACATTCAAAGTCAATGGTCAAAGTCAACGTGCATTAAATACGAGTCAAAAGGTCGAGTTGTCACACAGTATGGGTAAACAAAAGCTTTCTGCTATCTATCACAAATTAGATACTGCAACCCAGGAAAAAGGAACTTCTTCTTCCAAACCCCCAGCAACCCTAGAAGAAGGATTTTTTGTCCGAAAAGCCCAATATGAAAATCCTCTCACCCCAGAGAAAAGAAATTCGATTATTAAGAAAAGTCGGAAACCCCAAGTCAAGAAAGTGAGGTTTAATCTTAAAATCCAGAAGTTAGGCAATAGTTCACCTTGGGAAGACAAACTAGACGAAAAATGGGCAAATCTTTATATGCTAGCTACTGTAGCAGAAAATGCAAACCTCTAGAATTCCAATAAATAGAGTTTAGAAGAAAATCACTATCTAGTAAATAAATAAAATCGAGTGTGTACCTTCTCAGTTATCCCCTGTACAAATTAAAATGCAATAAAACTTCAGTGTTTATTTGTTAAACTTTGTTCTAAAGTTTTAACATTGCATTTTTGCATTTTGCATATATGCTATGCAGCATGAATGAGATATCGGAAGCATTTCAGAATCTCAACTTATATCCAGTGCCTATTGAAGTCTCCCACGACTTTACTGGTTACATTGCTGACAAAGAAGAACCCCTGGAATTCCAAGTTCCACCGCTGGAAAACGCCAAACCTAAAAAGAGAAGAAGATATGTAGGGTGGAGGAAAGTACGCCGTAGGAAGCCAGCCACTAGGAGACTTCCTAAAATAGAAAATCCTGTGAGTGTGAGCAAGGGAAAGGAAATAGAAACCGGAGAAAGTTCCAAACAAGCAGAGACAGAAATAGGGATAGACCTAAAGCAAAAGGGAATAGAGATCAGAGAGAGCTCGAAACAACCGGGAGAAATCACGTTTCAAGACGAAATAGATCGTCTACTAGCAAATTGTGATGTCATAAGCCCAATCCGCAATAATCTGTACCCTTACCCGGCCACAGTCCAATTTCCTTTAAATTTAGAACCAGCTATTCCAGACCCTTTACATACCCGACCATTCGGCGAAATGGAAGAATGGTGGACAAACGACTGGCAATTCCAAAGCATAGTTAATAATCCCTACACCTTCCTTCCACAATTCGATCCAGAGCCAATTCCCAATCCTCCCATGAGCAATGAAAACCTAGCCGAACTTCGCCAGTTCGGTGAAGAACTGATAGGAACAGGGAATAGGATTAAGGAAATGAGGGAACAACTATCTTGGAAATACGATGAGAGGGAGCATCGTTACTAGGACTGTCAGTCAACCAACGGAATAGTGAAGTCAGGAAAGCATATTGTATGATAGTGTTAATAGTAATCTAAAACTCTGTAAAATGGGCAATAAAACATTGTAAGATACGGTGTGTACGGATGCCTATAAAATCTATAAAACAAAATAGAAGTCGAGAAATCGACAATTTTGGTTATAGATATGTGTGATAAAATTTTGTGATTCGTGCAATTGTTTTGTTAAAATTAATAATCAACTAATAAGTTGATATCTATACAAATTATCAGATGGAAAATGCTAACAATGAGCCGGTTAATGAGGAAAATCAATCTGAGCAAAACCAGGAAAATCAGTATATGAGTAGGCAAGATATTGAAAATATCATTACTCAGGGGATAGCCAATGCTATTCCAGCAATCATGGCTGCTGCTAGGAACCCTGTTGAACCACAACAAATCATTCCTAGTAAACGTACCCAGGAAGACAATTTTAGACATAGTGTAAACGGAGGAAGCAATCATGACAATCATGATAATGATTCATGACAAGTCCCACTTCCTAAGAAAATGAAAGTTGCAACGCCTGATTGCACTTACAAAGAGTTTCTTGCTTGCAAACCCACTGAATTTGCAGGTAACGAAGGGGCAACTGCAACACTGCGTTGGTTAGAGAAAACCGAAGCAGTAATTGCAATAAGTAAATGTGCTGAAGAGGATCAAGTCATGTATGCCTCAAATCTGTTCAAAGAAGGGGCACTAGAATGGTGGAACACAGTATTACAGGCAAAAGGAAGAAGAGTAGCCTATGCCATGAGCTGGGAAGAATTTAAGAGTCTTGTAGAAAGAAAATTCTATCCCGAATATGAAAAAGATCAAATGGCAAATAAGTTCCTAAGTCACCGCATGACGGGTGTAGATTGTCGTGGTTATACTTCGACATTCTTTGAATACGCGAGAGTGGTGCCAACACTGGCTTCGCCAGAACCGGTACTTATTTCCCGTTACATTTGGGGTTTAATTAGTGAGATCCGTAACATCGTTAAAGCTGCGAGACCTCGTACTATTGACGATACTGTGGAATTAGCTAATACCCTAACAGATGAACTGGTGCGCACAAGAGAAGAAGATCGAAAGAAGGAATTAGCTCAAAAGATTAACCAGGGATTTCGTGTGGGTAATACTAAGAAAAGAGGAACGGGGCAATCCTCATCACCTCCTTTCTGCAGAAATTGCAAAAAGAAACACTATGGACAATGCAATATAATTTGCAATTTTTGCAAGGCAAGAGAACATCGTGAAGAAGACTGCAGAAGGAAAACAAGAATTTGTTATAACTGCAGAGAAATGGGACATTTCCAATCTGAATGTCCTAAGTTAGCCAAACCAGCAGACAATAAAGCTAAAACGGCTGAGGGAGCAACCAAGAAGAATGTACGAGCATTTCAGTTGACCACTCAAGAAGCCGAACTCATTCTAGACGTGATAGCCGGTACGTTCCTAGTTCACGACGTGTTTGCAAAAGTATTATTTGACTCTGGTGCAAACCAAAGTTTTATTAGTACTTCATTTTGCCAAGCTCTTAAGCTACCCTTAACCACTCTTAGGCAAATTTTTACGGTTGAAACCGCAGAAGGGAATTCTGTTAACATAGATAAAGTTTTGCAAGAAGGAAAGATAGAACTAATAGGCCATAAGTTTTCTGCAAATCTGTTACCTATGAACTTAGCCGGATTCGATGTGGTATTAGGAATGGATTGGTTAGTAGCCAACCATGCTCGAATCCTATGTGATAAGAATTCCGTAGAAATTCGAACCCCCACAGGAGAGGTAATTTTGATTACAGGAGATAGACCTTGAAAGCCACTGAAATTCATCTCAGTAATGAAATTCGCTAGTTATTCGAGAAAACAAGAAATGGTGTATATGATTTCCGTAATCATTAACACTAAAGATAAGGAACTTCAAGACATCCCTGTAGTCTCAGAATACCCATATGTTTTCCCAGAAGAACTACCTGGATTACCACCCGATAGAGAAGTAGAGTTAAGAATTCATTTAATTCCAGGTACTGCACCAATAGCTAAAGCACCTTATAGATTAGCACCTACCGAAATGCTAGAATTGAAAAAGCAATTAGATGAATTACTAAGCAAGGGATTCATACAACCTAGTTCATCCCCTTGGGGAGCACCAGTGTTGTTTGTGAAAAAGAAAGATGGATCGATGAGAATATGTATCGATTATAGAGAATTGAATAAGGTTACAATTAAGAATCGATACCCATTACCTAGGATTGATGATCTTTTTGATCAACTTCAAGGCGCTAGATATTTTTCTAAGATAGATTTAAGGTCCGGATATCACCAGTTGAAAGTACAAGAAGAAGACATACCTAAAACTGCTTTCAGAACGAGGTATAGTCATTATGAGTTCACAGTCATGCCCTTTGGACTAACAAATGCACCTGCAGCATTCATGGACATGATGAATCGAATCTGTAAGCCATACTTGGATAAATTTGTGATCGTTTTCATCGACGATATACTTATTTACTCCAAAAGTCAAAAAGAACATTGTGAGCACTTACACGCACTCTTAACTTTATTAAGAAAAGAGAAGCTCTATGCTAAATTCTCAAAATGTGAATTTTGGCTACAAGAAGTGCAATTCTTAGGTCATGCGGTAAATCACGACGGTATTCATGTAGATCCTGCTAAGATAGAAGTAATCACTAAATGGAAAGTTCCACAGACAGCAATGGAAATTAGAAGTTTTCTAGGCCTAGCTGGATACTATAGAAGATTTATTAAGGATTTTTCTAAGATAGCCGTACCTTTAACTAAGTTAACCTGTAAAGCCACTAAGTTTGAGTGGGGACCTAGACAAGAAAAAGCCTTTAAGATTTTAAAGCACCGATTGACGAATGCACCAATTTTAGCCTTACCTGAAGGAACAGAAGATTTTGAAGTATATTGTGATGCTTCAAAATTAGGATACGGGTGTGTATTGATGCAACGCAAGAAAGTAATTGCGTATGCTTCTAGACAATTGAAAAAGCACGAAGAGAATTATACGACTCATGATTTGGAATTAGGAGCCATAATTTTTGCCCTTAAGATCTAGAGACATTATCTGTATGGAAGTAAGTTTACTGTCTATACAGATCATAAAAGTTTAAGGTACATATTTGGGCAAAAGGAATTAAATATGAGGCAAAGAAGATGGATGGAAATCCTGAGCGATTACGACTGTGATATTCAATATCACGAAGGAAAGGCAAATGCTGTCGCAGATGCCTTAAGTCGTAAGTATCATGAGAAGCAAAAGCGAGTCCGTGCTCTTAGATTAAATCTACAAGTAGATTTAATGGAACAAATCAAAGAAGTTCAGGAAACAGCAATCTAGGATGATGCTGAAGGAATGAAAGGTTATATGAAGGAACTAGAACAAGGAAATGATGGAATTTGGAGATTCCATAGGAAACGAGTTTGGGTACCTAAGCAAGGAAAGTTAAGAAATAAGATTCTAAAAGAAGCCCATAAATCTAGGTATACCATGCACCCAGGAAATAATAAGACGTACCAAGATTTAAGAAACAATTTCTGGTGGATAGGAATGAAAAGGGATATAGCCGAATACGTATCTAAGTGTCTAATTTGTTCACAAGTTAAGACCGAACACCAGAAACCTTCCGGACTACTGCAGCAATTGGAAATGCCTGTATGGAAATGGGAACTCATAACAATGGATTTTGTTACTAAGTTACCCAAAACCAGAAAAGGTAATGATGCGATTTGGGTAATTGTGGACCGATTAACCAAATCAGCTCATTTCTTACCAATGAAAGAAACCTATAGCATGGAAAGGTTAGCTCAGCTGTACGTAGACGAAGTGGTATCCCTACATGGAGTTCCGCTATCCATTGTATCCGATAGAGATAGTCGTTTCACTTCTCATTTCTGGACAAGTTTTCAGAAAGCAATGGGAACTCGACTAAATCTGAGTACTGCATATCATCCACAAACAGACGGACAGAGTGAAAGGACAATACAAACTTTGGAAGACATGCTCCGAGCATGTGTAATAGATTTTGGTGGAAATTGGGATAGCCATCTACCTTTAATTGAATTCTCCTATAACAATAGCTACCATTCAAGCATTGAAACTGCTCCATTCGAGGCACTGTATGGACATAAGTGCAGAACCCCAGTATGTTGGGCAGAGATAGGAGAAAGTCAATTATCAGGTCCTGAGATTGTACAAGAAACTACGGACAAGATAACTCAGATCAAGGAAAGACTGAAAACAGCTCGAGATCGTCAGAAGAGTTATGCAGACAATCGTCGCAAGCCGTTAGAATATCAAGTCAGAGATAAAGTACTTTTGAAAGTTTCTCCTTGGAAAGGAGTAGTACGATTTGGTAAGAAAGGAAAGCTGAGTCCCAGATACGTAGGACCATTTCCAATAGTCCAACGAATAGGACCAGCTGCTTATCGTTTACAACTACCAGAAGAATTATCTGGAGTACATGATGTATTTCATATATCCAATCTCAAGAAATGTTTATCAGACGAATCCCTGGTAGTACCTCTTCAAGATGTAGAGGTGAACGAAAAGTTAAAGTTCGTAGAGAAACCACTACAGATCGAAGATAGAAAAGTCAAGTTTCTCAAACACAAACGACTAGTGCTGGTCAAGGTCAAATGGAATTCGAAGAGAGGACCAGAATACACTTAAGAGCTGGAATCAGAAATGAAGCGAAAATACCCTCACTTATTCCAGTAAATCTCGAGGACGAGATTTTTCTTAAGGTGGGGAGGATGTAACAACTGTCACTAAATCAATAATTAGGACGATAATTAGTCAATAAGAAAACCTTAATTGAGGCACCCAAGTAATTCTGCATTAGCCCTAAAATTTCCGGAACAATCAGAATCAGGATCAGGGCCCTAAAACTCAAGGGGGGTAAACCCTAGTTTAATAATTATCTAAATAAAATGTTGGATTGTTCTGATTGGCCAATTCATTTGATTCAGCCAAGCTATACCCAAGCCTAGGCAGCCTATGAATTAGACTGCTTCGCTTACGGACCGCAAGGGAAAGGGCTTACGGTCCGTAAGCATGTCCCAAAAATCACTATAAATAGCCGACCTTGGGACTTGAACTGAGAAATGAAAACGACGTAAAGTTGCTGTCTGTACGTCGAGTTAAGGCTGTAATACTACAATAAACACATACACGATCACGAAGTGCTGCCGCAATTAGGGTAATAACTCGATCGCTATTACGATTCAACGTCCGATCGATTATAACTATCCAACGATTGTCCGAGTGCTGCTCAAATTGAGCTTGTAATTTGATTATTCGTCGTGATTTCGACTCGAATATTTGAGTACTGTTCGAATTCGGACTATGCTTTGTTATTCGTTGTGAATCTGATTGAATTATTAAGTATTGCACTGATTAATCGTTGTGAGGGTTTAATCTCGTGAATTGACGTAACTGCTGTGTTAGTTACTAACACGTTTGTGTGTGCATTGTGTTAAATTAGGTTTAATCAAGGCTAATCAGTAGGCTTATATCTTGCTCGTTAAATCTACAATGTGAGTCATTCTCTTTTTATCAACTGTTTCACAAAATTCCAAATTATTTTCAAAGTTATAATTACAGAGATTAAGTCTTTGTAATCACCATATTACAACCGGTATGTGGGGTTTTGTATACATTACTTGTTTCCCGTCACACTTGGACAAACGGGTGGCCAAGGGGTGATCTGACCACAGTCACAGACACCATTGGACAAATGGGCTAGCCAATGGATGGTCGAGTGACAAATACTGTGGGTAGTTGGGTTGATATCAGAAACATTGTAATCGCTCTTAATATTGTAATTTGTAACTAACGGGTCATTTTAGAAACCTGAATGATTCACTCGGTATTTCCCCGCTGACAAAACCTTTTTCAAACATGTTTCAAGTGATCTGTGTGATCCAGGAAAAGTGCAGTAAAGCACTACCAGCTCAGAGAAGTGGCTTGGCTCAATATAAATAAATAAAACATGTTTTGGAAATAAAGATTTCTTTGTGAAATCAACTTAGTGTAAATTATGGGATTTTATCCCTAAACCTTTGTGTAATATATTAAACGAGCATTTTCGGTGTTAAAAGATCCTTTTGTAAAAGACTTCCGCTATCGCCTAAATTAGATACCGCATGCTTCCTGCCTCGTGGCTCTGGAACCGGGTCAAACCAGGGCCGAGGGCTGTGACATATGAGGACCTCCTCTACTGATGTCATCTCATCAAGAGCTTCACATAATGCCATCACGTAGCGTACGAGAGTTTCTTTGATTGAGAACCTCTGTTCTCTTCGACTGTTTCTGGAATGCGCTGACGAAGTTCCACTGTTTTGGCTTGACATTCTAGGATGGTATGTGTGAAGATCCCACCAAATCTCTGTCCCTGGAACGGTCCAAATGTGCAGGATTCTTGGCTGCATATATAGAAAATGACAGAACGCTGTACACGGCCTCGTGTCGGCTGGACACAGCCCCGTGTGCAGGCAAGGTCCTGACACATTTTATCAGTATTCTGACAAAAAGTCAGAGAGGAATCTTTTGGTGGACACCGGGGCGTGTTGACCTGGACACGGCCCCGTGTCTAGAGGTTGTTTATGAAGCTTCATCTATTTCTAAGGAATTTGTCCGGATCGGGCGGTTCCTTACTGGATGGAACAACTCCAAAGTGCCTGAGATACCTTAATTGCTCTAGATTAAGACGAGAACGCAAGAGGTTGTCGGTGAGGGTGATTCCTATGCTAAATGTTGGTGGACAAGTCCAACCCTTTCCCGGGCTCTCGTTAAAGAAGGTGTATGCCGAATCGCTCAGGTCTATGTATGCACCGAACGAAGTCGATGAGGAGTCCATCATGGCACAATCGACACAGGGACGACTATCGCTCAAGTCTTCGCTAGAGTCAGAGGTAATATCAGGGACAACGAAGTTGTTTTTATTTGAATGTGATCTCAATAATTCCTCCTTGGTATCATCTTGAGATGAATTAGTGTTATCCATCTTAAGTTCTTTTAACCAATTAAGAATTAGATCTTCTATTTGAAATAGTTCATCAAGAAGCATTTCTCCTAGAAGGTCTGGTTGAGAGCATTCGAGGGAGAGATAATGATTATTTTTATTTTCGCCCCTCTTAAGGCTACAGGAAAACAATGGTTCTATATAACGGGGCTTATAATTTAGAAAATAACATTCTAAATCATTATGGGGGCCACCGCATATTTGACACCACGTACCATAAGTGTTCCGAAAGTAAAAAAAAATCAGTATCACTCATGTTTGTGTCAGAAATTACCAACCGTCAGGATCTTACGGTTCTGTTTTCAGTAACTGAAACTTGGGCACGGGGCGTGTTGAGTGGGCACGGCCCTGTGTTCAGCTACACTCTGACTTAAAACAGGATTGCCAGTACCAAAGATTGGGCACAGGGCATGTTCACCGAGCACGGCCCGTGCTGTGAAGCTGAAAATCTAAGAAAAATAAGAAAAAACGATTAGGCCGTTGATTCCTAACTTTCTTAAAATCCTTGTGTCCCCGGCAACGGCGCTAAAAACTTGATGCGCGTGTGGTGTCGTAGGTTTTTATATATATTTTTAGCGCTTTTTACACGTTAGTCAAGTTTTAAATTTATAAAACACGATATTTTACTAACACCAAACACACATATGGGCAAGTGCACCCATCGTGAGCGTAGTATAGTGTTGGTAAGATACCGAGGTCGTCTAAGGACACAAGAGCTTTTAATACCGGTTTATCATCAACCTCTAATCAAATTAAAAGTTTAGAAAAAGATGTTAAACTAAAAAATAAAAAAAATAAAATGCTGAAAAATAAAAGTAAAAGTAAAAACAGATAGACAAGATGAATCACTTGGATCCGACTCGTTTTTAGTGTAACCTTTGATTATTTCCGCACTTTTGCACTTTTTAAGAGATTATCTTAGTTATTGTAGTAGGCCCCTCTTTTGAAGGTGACGTTACCCTCAACCCAGTAGTTTGAGTCAGCAAGGATACAATCCTTAAAGATTGGATTATTGAAAGATAATTAATTAAGTTAGTAATGCGTAATGTGGTAGGCCCCTCTTTTGAAGGTGACGTTACCCTCGGCTAAGTAGTCTGAGTCAGCAGGGATACAGTCCTAAGTAGCCGGGTTAAAGATTTAATAGTAGCTTACATATGAGGGGATCAAAGAGTTTGGACCCCCGTCATCCAATAGCAGTGGGTATTGAAGGAGGTCCTACTAAATTTGACCCAGGTCCTTGCAGGATCTATACACTGAACAAGGCAAAACTCTTACCAAACCATTCCCTTAACCCCCCGACCAGGTATCCAATATCTCCATATAGACCGTGCAAATATAAATGGTGAAAATCTTTTATTTTATATAGACAGTAAAATAATGCCAAGACACCACGGACAAATGATAAAGAAGATTCACCTTCAACATAAGAAACTAGTTATTAAAGTCATTAATACATAACCAGATAAAAAGTGCGAAAAGAATAAAAATAAAATGTATTACACTAGACACTTGTCTTCACCAAGTGATGTAAGAGACTTAGGCAAACATGGCCTTTGATTGTCAAGAACTCTTACGATCAATCTTGGATCCCGAGACTACTCACACACTCTATGATGGATGATGGATAATGGATGATGGTGGTGGATGATGGTGTTGTGGTGGTGGTGGAGTGTGGGTGAAGTGTGAGAGAGGTGGTTTGCCAATTGATGGTTTGCAAGTGAGCCAAGCACCCCTATTTATAGCCTGCACAGAATCCCGGACATGGCCTCGTGTCCTCCCGTCTTCTCTTCCTTCATTAAATGCAGTTTGTCTGCATTAGTTGACCACGCCCCTGATGTGCGTGAAGTGTGTTATATTTTTTATGTATATTTTAAGCCTTTTTTACACTTTTAGCCAAGTTTTAAATTTATAAAACACGATATTTACTAACACTAAACACACATATGGGCAAGTGCACCCATCGTGGACGTAGTATAGTGTTGGTAAGATACCGAGGTCGTCCAAGGACACAAGAGCTTTTAGTACCGGTTTATCCTCAACGTCTAATCAAATCAAAAAGTTAGAAAAAGTTTTTGAACTAAGAAAATAAAAACTAACTAAATGCTAAAAAATAAAAATAAAATAAAAACAGATTGACAAGATGAATCACTTGGATCCGACTCGTGTATTAGTATAACCTTTGATTATTTTTGCACATTTGCAATTGTTTAAGAGATTATCTTTGTTATTGTAGTAGGCCCCTCTTTTGAAGGTGACGTTACCCTCAACCCAGTAGTTTGAGTCAGCAAGGATACAATCCTAAAGGGTTGGATTATTGGAAGATAATGAATTAAGTTATTAATGCAAATTATGGTAGGCCCCGCTTTTGGCGGTGACGTTACCCTCGGCTAAGTAGTCTGAGTCAGCAGAGATACAGTCCTAAATAGCCGGGTTATAGTATTAATAGTAGTTAACTTATGAGGGGGTCAAAGAGTTTGGATCCCCGCCATCCAATACCTATGGGCATTGAAGGAGATCCTACTAAATTTGACCCAGGTCCCTTGCAGGACCTCTAAACGCTGAAGAAGGGCAAGTCCCTTACCAAACCGTTCCCTTAAGCCCCGACTAGGTAGCCAACATACCTCCATATAGACCGTGGAGATATGAATGGTGAAAATCTTTTATTTTATATAGACAGTAAAATAATGCCAAGACACCACGGAAAAACGATAAGGAAAGATCACCTTCAACATAAGCAACTAGTTATTAAAGTCATTAATACAAACCCAAATAAAAAGTGCAAAAGATTAAAAATAAAAAGTATTATACTAAACACTTGTCTTCACCAAGTGATGTAAGAGACTTAGGCAAACATGGCCTTGATTGTCAAGAACTTTTACGATCAATCTTGGATCCCGAGACGACTCACACACTCTATGATGGACAATGGATTATGGTGGTGGATGATGGTGTTGTGATGGTGGTGGGTGGTGGATGAAGTGTGAGAGAGGTGGTGTGCCAAGGGATGAGTTGAAATGAAACCAAGCACTCATATTTATAGGCTGAACAGAAGGCTGGGCACGGCCCCGTGTCCACTGGACACGCCCCCGTGCCTGTCTGACACTCTCTCTCTTCATTAATTGTAATTCGCAATTACAATTAATGCACCTGCTGTACTTTCGCCATGCCCCCGTGCTCACTGGACACGGCCTCATGGTGGGAAATAGAAGCTTCTATGGTTTGTATTTTCTGCTGCTTCTTGGGCACGACCCCGTGCTGGCTGAGCATGGGGCGTGTTCAGTCTTCTGACTTCTCTTTTCTGCTTGGGAGGATGCTGTTGAGGGGTCGGGCAATCCACTTTTGTTCCTTTTCTTGTATTTATGTTAGATTTAACTGTCTTTTTGCTTCTTTTGTGAATTTGAGCTCATTTATCCTGGAAATACAAAAGGAAGACAAAAACACTCTTTTTCCAACATTAGTACTTAAAAAGGGTTAGTTTTATGCCTCAATTGATGTAATTTATATGTTGCATTTTACACACATCAAATACCCCCACACTTGAACTTTTGCTTGTCCTCAAGCAAAACTCTTTAATATGTGGCTTACACTCCCAAATGGAATGGGTAGAAGAGAAGGTTTTTGGCTTGTCATAGAGTGTCGGGAATCTAAGATCTTTTTGGGTTTTATTTTTATTTATTTACAATCCTATTCGTTATGATATATTAAGAACGTTTCATAAGAGCAATTACTTATTTGGGCATAACATGCCTTTTTTAAAATTTCATTTATATACAAGTTCACATACCTCACGGGAGAAATCACTCACACTTGGCCGAAGGTGTATTTTTAGTGAATCACTCGAGAGCGGTATGGAACTTATTCTACCATAAGCTTGCCAAGCAATCAATCATCCTCCTTTTTAACTATATACCTTTGTAAATATCAAGAGGACTTTTTAGGTGAAGGGTTAGGCTTGGGCTAAAGGTGGGTGTTTGGGTTAGTGGTTAGTAAAAGGGCGAAAAGCGTAAGAAGCGTCGGTTTTCGTAAAACACTTTGTTTTAGTGACTTTTTATTTCGAAGTATTTCTCCAAACAAGCTTTTGTTTTAATAGATTTGTTTGTTTACTTCTTACTTCATTTTTTTTTAGTCACACGAAAAAAACCGAGATTGTTACTAAAATAAAGGGTGAAAATACAAGGGTTTTTTGGTGGGTGAAAAGGTTTTAGGGTAAAGAAATGAAAGGTTTAGGCTCAAAGGGGTTAACTAGGGGGATTTGGGTAGGTGGTAAAAAAAATTGAAAAATAATGGTGTAGAAAGAAAAATGGTTAGTCCTAATGCCTCCATCATTTACTTACTTGGGTTTAAGTTGATAAGGACCGGGAATGAATCGTCGTGGCAAGTTCTAGAGTCGTAAGAACCAAGCGGCTATTCACACAAGAAACCAAAAATGAGCATCTAGTCTAAAGATGTAAGTTTGTATGCTCAATATAGGCTCAAAACTCACTTTTGTGGGAATGGGTTTTTATGTGATCAAGTATATATAATCAAATTTTAACTAAGCTTGTCATGCCGTTTCATAATTTTCTTATGTTGGTTCTTGTTATCACGACGCTCTCGGTTGTAAATTTGTAAAAATATAACCTTATTAATCTTAGGATTCCTAACTTAAACTTTAGACAAGTAAAAAAAATGAAAATTTTTTAAAAAAATTTGGGGTGTTTAGCGGTTCCAATAGAGTTTTGTGTAAGGCTTGTTATTAGAACTTGCAAAATTTCAAAGTTTTAGCTCCCCCCCCCCCACACTTAAATTACACATTGTCCTCAATGTGTCCCAAAAATAAATTTTTAGGTTGATTGAATGTGTAATGTGGTGTTAAAAAGCAAAGTTTTATGTTACTGGCAATCTGGACACGGCCCCGTGGGGACCGGACACGGCCACGTGTTCAGGTGCCAGTAACGAAAATTAAAGAAATGAGACAGAAGCCTGGACATGGGGACGTGTCTGGTGAACACGGCCCGTGTCCAGTTACCTGAACTGGGCGTTTTTCTGCAGGGGGTTCAGCACTGGGCCGTGTTGGTTGGACACGGCCCGTGTTGAACCTTCTGTAATGGAGAAATTTATGTCGGGTTGCCTTGTTCTTGTGCATGGGGCCATTTTTCTCGTTCCCCTTTTCATCCTTTACCACCATGAGTATGTTTTATTTATTATGAACCGTCACACTTTAAAAACCATCATTTCATTGCAACCATAGAGAGATACATATAATTTCTAAAACTAAAAAAAACTTAACTAACTAGGTCAGGAGTTACACGTGGTTATCATAAAGGGTTCTACTTCTTAAGAAAATTTCGAGAATAGTTTCCCGATATAGTAGGACCTTTGGCCGATGGTTCCCTTGATGTCGTTCAAAGCCATTCTTCTATCTCCCTTGGAAGGAAGAAGGCGACTTCATTTTCCTCAGTGGCTTGTGGCTGAGGGGGAACATTCACCGGGACTCCTTGCACCACCCTTTGCGGAGGCTCTTGGTGCATGGCATACCATTGGGCCGGAATGATGACCTCGGGCACTACGTTCCACGCTCTTTGGGTTATTATGGGTACCAAAGGCGGGGAAGCGAGAAGGTTTAACCTCTGGTGCAAGAGGTTCACCTCTCGAAGACAACCCTCCAGTCCCACCGTCAGATGGTTGATACGGTCGACCAACGCTTCCTCCACTCCCGTCATTTCGTCAATAGCCTCCCTTAAGGCGTAAACATAGTTCACAAGGGAGTCTTCTGCTATTGACGATCTCCTCCCCTGTCGGTTATTTCTTGAAGATGTCCCGCTTGTTTTGCTTGCCATTTTCTGAGAAAGAAACCAAAGAGAGATAAATTTTTACCAAACAGTGCCTCGGACACGGCCCCGTGCTTGCTGAGCACGGCCCCGTGTCCATTTGTCTGCAGGATTTGAGCTAAGGAGTCTTGGAGTTTTAAATTATTTTTATGATTTTTAGCTGGGTTTTAAGTTTAGATAATTTAAAACAAAGTTATATAACTAACTTTAAACAAGAATCCTTAGCAAATAATCTTACAAACTTCACATAGAGGGTTGGAATCATGGGATTTCCAAGCTTCCATGGAGGAAATGTTGAAAAATTTTGAAAGAGGAGGAAATGAATAAAAGTGGAAGGGACAAGATGGTCTTTGGGAACCTTCTTTTAGCACTTACCTAGGATGGTATGAGTGAAGATCCCAGGAATCTCTGTCTATTAAAGTGGTCAAAAATGAGCAGGAATCAGGCTGCATTTAAAGAAAACGACAGCGCACTGGACACGGCCCCGTGTTCGCTGGACACGGCCCCGTGTGCAGAGGAAATCCTGACACATTTTTGTCTGTATTCTGACAAAATCAGCAGAGAATATTTTCGGTGAGCACGGGGGCGTGTTGACATGGACACGACCCCGTGTCTGGAGGCTGTCTTAAGGAGTTTTGTTACTTTTAAGGATCTCGTCGATATCGGGTGGTTCCTTACTGGATGGAACAACCCCAAAGTGCCTAAGATACCTTAATTGTCCTAGACTAAGGTGAGAATGCAAGAGGTTGTCGGTGAGGGTAATTCCTATTTTCATTCTAGGTGGACAAGTCCAACCCTTTCCCGGGCTCTTGTTAAAGAAGGTGTATGCCGAATCGCTCAGGTCTATGTATGCACCGAACGAAGTCGATGGAGAGTCCTTCACGGCACAATCGGCACAGGGACAACTATCGTCCAAGTCTTCGCTAGGTATGAAGGTATTTTTGGGAGCAACGAGGTTGTCGGAATGCGGTTCCAACATTTCTTCATGGTCATCGTCTTGGGGGGCATCGATAAAATCCTTCCTAAGTTCTTTCGACCAATTTAAAATTAGCTCTTCTAGTTGAAATAACTCGTCAAGGAGCATTTCTCCTAGAATATCTGGCTGGGCGCATTCGAGGGAGAGATAGTGCTTATTTTTACTTTCGCCCCTCTTAAGGTTATAAGGAATTGGTGGGTCTATGTAGTGGGGCCTATAATTTAGAAAGTAACATTTTAATTCTTTATGTTCGCCTCCACATAATTGACACCACATACCATAAGAGTGCCGAAAGTAAAAAGATTTACTATCACTCATGTTTATGTCAGAAATTACCAACCGCTGGGATCTAACGGTTCTGTTTTCAGTAAGTGAATCTTGGGCACGGGGGCGTGTTGAGTGAGCACGGCCCCGTGTTCAGCTTACTGTCTGACTTAAAACAGGATTGCCAGTTCCACTGATTGGGCACGGGGGCGTGTTCAGCGGGCACGACCCGTGCTGAGCTCTGCAGAAGCTGAAAAATTAAGAAAATCCTAAAAAAAAAATAAAAAGAAAACTAAAAATATGATTAGGCCGTTGATTCCTAACTTTCTTAAAATGCTTGTGTCCCCGGCAGCGGCGCCAAAAACATGATGTGCGTGAAGTGTGTTATATTTTTTATGTATATTTTAAGCCCTTTTTACACTTTTAGCCACGTTTTAAATTTATAAAACACGATATTTACTAACACTAAACACACAAATGGGCAAGTGCACCCATCGTGGACGTAGTATAGTGTTGGTAAGATACCGAGGTCGTCCAAGGACACAAGAGCTAATTTTAAATTGATATGTTCATATTCTCTTACAAACATACATACATATTTTCAATGATTACAAGGATTATTTGGAGCTCACGGTGTTTATATATCAGGCCGAGAAAAATGATTTTCTGTATTTACACGACAACTTTAAAACCGGTTATTCAAAAGATTTATTTCAAATCTTTTCCAAAACAAACTATGAACTCGCTCAACTTTATGTCGATTTTTTTTCGCATGTTCTTTCTCAGGTTACTTTTCAAATTATGGCACGGTTGGAATAGGAGAACCATTGGGGATTCGAGTACTTAGCGGGCGTTCAATTTCTAGAAAGTCTTTGCTTATTTGCTTCCGTTGTGCAATGAAGATACCAGTCCAGTCACGCTAGCTCTGGTAATTTCGGGGTGTGACACACGGGGCGTGTTCAGCTTTCTGTTTTCTTGTTTTTACTTGGGGAGATGCTGTCGAGGGATCGAGCATGCCACGTTTATTCCTTTTCTTGTATTTATGTTAGATTTAGCTGTCTTTTTGCTTCTTTTGTTCATTTGAGCTCATTTAATCCCTGAAAAAACAAAAGGAAGACAAAAACACACTTTTTCCAACATTAGTACTAAAAAATGGTTAGTTTTATGCCACATTTGATGTAATTTATATGTTGGATTTTGCGCACATCACAAAACATAGGATTGCACCCGGGCCTTAGACTTCTTTAATCAAAAGACAATTACATGTATTCTTTGTTTGTAAAAAAATGTTAACATTAATGAAACAATTTAATACTAGTTGTTGTGAGCAATTTGTAACGTGACTCCCCGATATTTCCGCCGCGTGTTACGCGATTGGAGTGTTACACGGATAACATTGGATACCCTTTAACTTCAATAATTACAGTCGTAGTCATTTATTTGTAAAACTCATTACATCGTAGGTCCTTTAGTGCTAACCAGGTTACTTTTCATGGTTAAATCTAGTCATGTGCTTTGCACATGAGGCTATAAATGTCTTTTTACCCATTTGTTAAAAAATATTATAAATAAAATCCATATATGGTGAGAAAGAAAGAGATAAGCCCTAATTCAACTTCCTCACCTACCACCAGACATCACCACCATCCTAATCCAACCACCACTATCTCTCTCATCGTTACATCTTTGTAACAAGAAACCCACTTATGACAACCCTTGGATCAGAGACGGATCTCGGCCGAGGTTCGTAGTTGTGGCCGGTGAACATGACGTTGGTTTCAATGGTAATTGTAGTGGTGTTGTCGGTGGAGAAGGGGCGGTGGTGGCGACGGTGATGCTCAGGGTGGTTGTGATGACGGCTGCAAACACCAATAGAGTTGCAGGTTGCAAGAACTACTGAGACGATCTAGGCTGGGTAAACTATAAAAGTTAACCGTCGATTATAAAAAAAATGGGCTTCTTCCAAAACCTTCTCCCTTAGTGATTTTCTCAATATGTTAATTACAATACTTCTCTTTTTCATCTTCAGTTTTCACGTTTTTAATTATATTAATTTGTATTTATAATTTGTTTTTGTGAATATTATTGTCTCTAGCAGACTTGGGTATAAAATGAAACTAGTACCAATCCCACTTTAAAGTGTTTTCTTTACTTGTGGTACCTTCTTTTGGTATTTGGTTATCTTCCTTTTTCTGATAGTGAATTTTATGATGATTTTTTTTGTTTTCTGATAGTGAATTTAGTGATGATTTATTATAATCAAATAAATTGTAGTACTCCCTCCGTCTCACTAAAAGTGTTCTATTTTGAATTTTCAAAGTCTTTTTTTATAAACTTTGACCTTAAATACTTTTGTTTGTGTTAGATAATACTTGATGAAAGATATATGATTTGAGTGTGTTTTACAAGTGTTTTTATAAGGTTAATTTTCATCAAATTTTATATAACACAAAAAATATATAATTAAAGTCAAAGTTTATAAATAAAGACTTTGAAAATTCAAAATAGGACACTTTTAATGGGACGGATGTAGTAGTAAAGAGAGTCGTTAATGTCTAGGTGGAACTAGTGAAGAAATTGGTGGAATTGGTGGTGGAATTAGTGAAGAAATTGATGTGATTGTGATCAATTAGTGGAGAAATTGATCTGATTGTGATGACTTTTGGACCTAATTGTAAGTTTTTAGATAGAGAGAGAGAGAGTGGAGAGAGAGGATATTCATATTTGTTTTAAAAAAGACTAAACTGCCCTCATATGAATAGATTTGACTGAAAATTTTAACATGGTTAATGTTAAAGGGCGTAGGGTGTAATGAATTTTACAAATAAATGATAGCGACTGTAATTATTAAGTTAAAGGTCATTCATTGCAATCCGATACAAACATAAAGGACGAAAACTGAAATTTACCCTAAATTAAGACAATAGTTTGACTGTTTCACCATCTTCATCTTTACGCTATGACTAACCAAATAACCAGCACGTAATTTTCAGTTGCCACTGGTCAACCGGAAAAAAAAACCGTACGAATATCCTTTTTTTCTCTTTTCATCTCAACGACTATGTATAACCATTATTAGAGGGTCAAACTACATAAAAAGAACGTCCACCTTATATGCTTTATTAACAGAAATTACAAGTCGCTGGAGAATCCATCTAGACCTCCACTCCAATCTCACTCTTAAACATCGAATCCTTGTGTTAAAAACCTAAATTTATAAAGGAAACGTCCCCGAAACGTGGAACTGCCGTCCCCATTTTCCTGAAAGCGTATCGTTGTTGTCCCCATATTCCCGGAAACGTCCAGGGGACGTCCCCATGGCGTTTCCAGGACGTTTCCGTCCCCGCGTCATCCCCGGGGTAGGCACTCATGGCTCCAAGCCGTCCCCATGCTTCACAGATCATTAAGCATTATACTTGTTTATTTTTTTCATATATCCTATATAATAAAATAACAAACAAAAGAATCACATCCCAAGTACAATTATGCAGTACCAAGGACTTGATGTAACAGTGGTGGTACACTTGATCCTTTTTTTCCTTCAACATCTGTGTTTAACTCCTTCTCATAATTCAAAAATTTGACCTATGGAAATAGTCATGCTTCACATATTAACATGTTCAATGATTTTCGACTTAGAAATTTTTAATAATTTTCTAATGAACATGATTTTAAAGAGGTGGGGCGGCCTGATCTTGCCTATGAAACGCCCCCTCCTTTGTTCCAACTATTATTATAATAACAAAAGCCAAAACTATAAATACACATCCATATAATTCAAGCCTAGGTTAACTTGAGGGTTTCAAAGTGATGAAATGGGAATTATATGAGGTTGCAGGTAAAGATTAGGGTGAATTTAGCTTTATGCCCTTTGACCATTAAGGGCAAACGTTGATAAGTGACGGAAACATGGGCCAGAGGCTAAAATTGCGATATAATATCAACGTTGGGGGGGGGGGGGGATTGCAATTATTTCGTTAGAGGGGGTCAGAGTGCCAATCGGCCTAAACCACAGGGAGTAAAATTGCAGTTTACTCAAAAAAGAAAGAAAGTTCATATGCTTTTTTGGTATTACTCAAAAAGCAGTATAAGTATGACTACAGAATCTTTATTTGAGAGATCAACGCTTGGAAAACTCCACGAGTGATCATAAAGTTTACGCGTGAAAAAAAGCAGTGGCGGCGGTGTTTTGTTGTTTACCACGAGTGATGGAAGCCCATCACGGCCCACCCCCACTCCCCTTAGTGGACGACTTTTTAAGTTGAATAACTATCCTTCTCTAGATTATTAAGACTTCGTTACTCTGGTCTTGTATACGAGATGGAAACAATATTCTAGATAGAAGCACCACACCCCTTTGCCAACATCACCAACAAACCACGTCACTATCAACCACGTACCAGAACAACCATTGTGCTCATCCTTTACAACACACTTGTCTCTACCAATTGCACCCTAATTAACACTGGGTCACCATCATCACACATAGCCGTACGCCGTCACTATGGTGTTTGTCGACTGCCGCAACGACGTCAGTCTCGTCGCTGCTGCAACGGTGTAAATTTTCGACCCCGCCACAACGAGTGAGTTCTCCACTAGTGATATACTATAAGAACTGGCTACCACGTAAGGACATGTAAAATTGTTTACTTGTTGCATATAAATCTCATCATTAACTTAGCAGGCTTTTTAAGTGTCCCCTTGGGCCTGTTTGAGCCCAGTAGTAGCAACGTATCATTAAACAGCAAGGTTCTTCCATAGAAGAAGCTAACAACTATATGATACATGGACATCTAAACTGAAAACCACCCACTTCACAAATACACCATATAAATAATCAAAGGGTAAATCACGATGGTCAAGTTCAAACCAAAAAGGGTTAGCCTATGGAAATGGTCATGCTTCACATACTTAACATGTTCAACGATTTTCGAATTAGAAATTTTTTAAAATTTTCCGATGAACATGATTTTAAAGAGGTGGGGCGGCGTGATGTTGCCTATGAAACGCCCCCTCCTTTGTTCCAACTATTATTATAATAACAAAAGCCAAAACCATAAATACACATCCATATACTTCAAGCCTACGGTTTAAACCATGGCGACACCACCGTTTTCCGCACTTGTAGCAAAATTGGGTTCCACATCTGCACAAACAAAAGGGTAAGAGTTTATCATGTTACACGTGTATATGGTTCTCTTTAGAGGGAATGGTTTTGTTCCTTTTGGTTTTCATAATGTTAAAAGATGTGCATTTAAAAATTCATGTTTATCGTGATTTAAGTTACTAATATGTCTATGATTGTGTGTATCGTAATGAAGGGAAGAGAACAAACTTGCACATAATAAGGTTGCATCCACCAACATGTTCTACACGACACCTACAGCTGGGACACCTCTGCCACTTATTCTTCTCGCAAATAACATCAAAAGCGACGTCGTTTTCATCCCTCATCTCTCTACAAGTAGAACCAGCATGCCATGGAACCCTACACCTGAAACAAAAAGGCTTCTTGCAATCAGGGCACACGCATCTCTTGAGCTTACGAGTACCACATTCGTTCAGAATCAACTCCGAGCACTCTCTGTTAGGGCAGTAAACCCTCTCAACGCCTAACACGGCGGATTCACATAACACATCACCCCATTTATCAAACAGTTGGTGTGTGATTGTGGGGCGGCATGAGAAGGGGTCGAGTGAATGGCTGCAGGAAGTAGCAGGGCATCTTATGTCTGATTTGTTGTCTTCTAGCTTCACCTGGATGTACTTGATCATACAATCAGTACAGAAGGGGTGATCAGGGCATTTGTTGTTGATCTTGAACTTGTGTCGGAGGGTAACTGGTTCAATACAAATTTCACATGTGAACGTTTCTTCTTCTTCTTCTTCTTGTTTAACTTCTTCTCCATGATCATCTTGTTGAGGATTTTGTTGGGGTTTCTGAGTTGGACTCCCCATCGTATCAAATAAATTAGTTGGTGGATGGATTAATTAATATATATAGTCCTGATATGTACCCATCATATATCAGTTAGAAAAGTAGATTCGAATACAATTATATCTGATGCAATTCAATATTAATTTTATTGTATTATTTTTTTTCAAGTATTAGTTAGTTTGGATATATTTAAAACTATACGTAACACATTTTTTTGTTAGTATAGTATTATAGCGTGTTTTAATTTAGATTACGTATTCTACGTACGTAGTTTATTATTACTTCATCTTAAGATCCGAACTTTATAATTTTATTATTGTCGAACACTAATTTTATAGTCATCATAGTATCGACGTTGCTTGTACCACGTAGATCTAAAATCCCAACTAGCACTAGTGATCTAGTGGTGGAAATAAGAATAAGAACAAGGGTTTTTGGAAACGTTGTAGCACACAACATTTTGTGAAAGGTGAATCGATGTGTGTTATATTTTATTTACACTCAAGCTCAGTTAATTACTTCTGGTATAGTACCAATTAACTTGTGTATATAATGAATTCTTTACTCAAAATAATGATTGTGTACCAATTAGTGACTTTGGTTAGGTCTAAGCGTTCACATGAGGGAAAGATGGAGCTTTTGGCTGAGTTGTCGATTATCGTGTGTATGAGGCATAAGAATCTTGTCCTGCTCCAAGGATGGTGTGTCGAAAAAGGCAAGTATATGTGTTATGGGAGTATTGATAAGGTGTTGTATCAAGAGTCTAGGCATTGGGGGTTCTTGAAATGGAACAATAGGTATAGATATAATATTGAGGTTGGGTTGGCTTCGGTTTTGGCGTACCTTCATCAAGAATGCGAGCAGCAAGTGATCCATCACGATATTAAAGCGAGTAATGTGATGCTAATTTTAATTCTTAGTTAGTTGATTTCGGGCTGGCTCAGATCATGGACCACGATAAAAGCCCGGTATGTACACTAACTGCGGGGACCATGGGTTATTTAGTGCATGAGTATCTTCAATACGGGAAAGCTACGGATGAAACCAATGTTTTCAATACCGGAAAGCTACTGATGAAACCAATGTTTTCAATATCGGAAAGCTACGTACTATGAAACCAATGTTTTCAGCTACGGTGTGGTGGTTCTAGAACTCTGTTGTGCGAGGAGACCAATTGAGAGAGAGCCATGGGGTCATAAAATGACCAATTTAGTGGCTTGGGTGTGGGAGTTGCACTCCAAAAGCGCCACTTGTGACCACTGACCCGATTGACAAGCAGTTGAACAAAGAGTTTGATCCGAATGTGAGGTTAGAAAGTTATTGTTTATGTTTTATTCTCAGAGGATTAGATAGCTGTTCTACTACATCATTAACTATGTAGCACTGGAATTGGTACGGGACTAGTGTACGGGTACGGGGAACGACAAAACTCAAAAATCCAAGATATGGGTACGGCAAAGGTACAACAAAAAAAATCTAAAAATTAAAAATATATTAAATATCATTGATTTGTTTCTTGTGAAGATAAAAGGTCCATAATTATTTTAAAAGTAATCAAATAAACTGGAAAAAGGTATTTAACTTGATATATATTACGTTTTAGACTTGGGTATTTTAAATTTGATATATTACGTTTCAGACTCCAAGTCTAAAAACAATATTAATAAATTAAAAATTAATAAATTAAAAGAAAAATCACTCTGTATTTTTTAGTTTTAGGTATTTTACTGAGGAGTCTAATAAAATCACAGACTTACTGCGTATTTCTTTTCTTAGAGTTTCTTAATTTAGGAAAAATTGTGTTGGATGTTGTGTTGTGAGCTTTTTTATAATAATATTATATATTAATAAATTAAGGGGTAAATTACAGTTTTCGTCCTTTATGTTTGTATCGGATTGTAACCCTTGTGCAAAATTTTGGGCTTTCAAAAACTTTTTCTTTAAAAGCAATTCGATAACCGATACTTAAACGTAATCCGTTTACCGTAACTTTCACACCGGGAGAAGGACATAAGCTAAACATACCCTATATACACTTTAAATAACTTAGAAATAGGTTTCGAAGGGTTAGGAATGGCGAAAACACGTTTATTCAAGTTCAAGGACTATTTTCGACAAACTACGAAGTCTGCCGATTCTCGTATTTCTGAATACGAACCCAATATACGAATCCGAATATTTTTGTACTCAATAAAATCTTGTATTTTATTGATAAGAATGCAAAAATATCATTCATTGCGAAATTTCGACCGTTTTCCTATTCGTTTAGGCGTTTGACGTTATTTAACGAAAAACGCGACCGTACAAGCGAACGAACCGCCTTCCACGACATTTCTGGGCATAATTCAAGTCTCATATGCTTTAGCGTCCTTATAAAACCTAAAATTCGGGTTAACGGGGGTTAAACGCGTCAAAAACCATCAATTCATGTGCCAGGATTAAATTCAGCCAAAATTCGAAACTGACATGGGGGTGGCGTCATGCGACAGCTGGGGGTCATTCTGGTCGCGGGGCGCGACGGCCTTCTCTGGGCAGAAGCTTCTTGCCAGCAACAGTTGGTTGCAAACTCGAAATTTTTGATATTTTATTAACCTTAGAGCCCAAGATGAGTGTTTTCCAAGCCTTTTAATCAGTTCCAACACTTGTTATGATCTTGTGAATCCTTGCTAAACACTACATACACATGTCATGATACTAAGGCTCCTAAACTAGTATAAATAGCAAGGCACTAGTTCCATTTCATTTGCTCATTTCCTTCTAATCTTCTCCCACAGTCTTGGAGCTTGCTTCCATCCTTTGGAGGCCTCCCACCTGAGATCCTAAGCGTTTCCAAACACAAGTAAGTTCTCATCCTAGTCTATTTTAATTCTTTTAGCTATTTTGAGCTAAAAGTCAAACAGTTTGACTTACTGTTTGACTTTCGGTTTTGACCATAATTGGTCAAGTCAAAATTCAATTGAACTTTGCTACGTGATTGTAATCAGGAAGGTTATAATCCCTTGTGAATATACCTACTGATTACCACGTTTTCTAGTCGAAGTGACGAGTCAAAGTTTCGGTAAAAAATGCGCATTTTTGGCATTTTACGACGGAACTATTTTCGGGTATCAAAACACTAAGTTTTAATACCTAATCAGTTTTGCAACTTAATTAGACATGTTTTGACATGTCTAACTCGTCACTTCTAGTTTAGTGCTTGTTTAGGGTCGTAAGTCGAGCGGTCTTCACCCGCTTTGACTTTCGAATCCGACCCTTTGGTCGACCTTAGCATTCGACCAAACACATATTTGTGACCTTTGTTGCATAGGGAATAGCCTCCTGAGGTTATACCTTATGGTCAATTCGTTTGGTTAGTTATATGATAAGTCGTTTATATATGCCTAAAAATGACCAAAATGCCCTTTTTGCGCATAAAGTCATTTTAAGCATATGTAACCAACTTTTTGACATATAAACTGATGTTGCAACTTTATTAAACTTGTTTTGGCATATAAGACTTATCTAGGACTTGTTTGACCATCCGAACGAGTTTTTACACAAACGGCACGTTAAAGTAGCGTAAACTAACTTAACGGGTCATAACGGGTCAAAAGCACTTAGGTTTCATTCCAAATCAAAATGTTAAGTTTAATAAACCATTTCATATGAGTCCAATACTCATTTGGTTTATAAAACCTCATTCTATCTGTTTCATCGATTTATGTCCCGTTATACTAACATAGTATCCGAAACACTAGGAACCACTTCAACACTTGAACTCTTGATCCTTCGAGCTTTGTTTTATCATTTAAACAAGACTTAAACGCAACCCCAAGTGAGTACATAGCTCCCCTCTTTTACGCTTTTCAAATGTTTTGGGGTGATTCATATGTGTAATCAATTTATTTTCAAATGTATGGCACATATGTATTTATAAGTGCGTTTTGTGTATTATTCTGATTATGCAAACACGACGATTGAGAACACATCCTTATAGGATCTATCTATCTTCATAGTTAGATTCTTGTAGGATATTTGAAGTACAGTCTTAAATCTTACTATTTCATTGTGAGATTTCTAAGAAATACTTTACACGACGATGGTTATTGTTTATGTGTAGAGATTGTTGGTGATTTAGATAACGAAACTAGAGTAAATACAATAAGGATATGGTGGATACACCGCTGATACTTCCTATATATAAGTGTGCTTATTGTATTACTCTTCGTGGCGTTATCCCGAATCACCATTAGGATTTAGGATGTTACGATTCAATGATTCCATGAGACCAAAACCAAATCCTTATAGCATCTATCTATCTTCATAGATTGATTCTTGTAGGATGTTTAAATAGCTAATTTGAAGCCCTTGATTGGATTTAACTGTGTACTTTAATGCGTATGTGACATGACGATATGGCAAAACTGGATCCTTGTAGTATCTATCTATCTTCATAGTTAGATACTTGTAAGATGTTTAAAGTACAATTGAAGTCCCTGGTTGGATTCTTTGTGTACTTTAATGTGTGTTTATGTAACACCCATTCTTATAAATCATGGTTTAACGTATATTTTACAAAAACAGTCATGTAATTAAGATTACATATACATCGAAAAATACGGGCTTATTAAAACCTTTTACAATTTAACAGTTTAGAACATAATGTAATTAAGTTCGTCATTTAAAAGTAACAACGAAACGTCATGCGGAAGCTTTGTTCTTTATGTGTTCGGTTCCTCGCTGAGCTTGATCGTCCTCCGGTGCTAAAATTTTACCTGAAACTCATAAAACATGAGTTGAATTAGTCATACGTAACTTAGAACGTATTTAAACGGGTTCGCAATGCGTATACGGTTAAAATAAGCGATTTTCGCGAAACTGACACATGCTCGCGTAGCGCTAGCACATGCTTGCGCTACGCTAGCACTTGTTTTCGACAAAATGTTGTTTGCTGGTGCTGCAGATTCCTAGCATAACCCGATTTCACGGAAACGAGCATAACTCTCTCGTTTTTAATCCGTTTTACTCGATTCTTTTTCCTATGCATCCGTAATTTAATTCTCCATCTTATGGTGTTAAAACCCAACATCCGGCATAATGAAATTTCAGATTTTTAAGTCCTCGACTTAATACCTTTTTACAAAGTTTTGACCCGTTCGTGCGTTTATCAAACAAACGTATTTCTTTGATTCCTATATCTCATACACTTCTTCAAATTAATGTTACCTACTATATTAGGTTCTAATCATAGGTTTATTACACAAATTAAACCCGTTTTCGCTCGTATGCTTATTTGACCCGTTAAGGGTATTTTAGCACTTTAACACTTGAACTCGCTTTCATTCATTTCTAGCATCTTATTCCTACATTTCTTATCGAGTTATCTTCCACCACATCTATATATGTGTGTTGGATTTAATATGGATATCTATATGTTCCGAGTTTCTACCCCTCGGATTATCATTTTACGACAAAGACTCATATAAAGTCTTTCGACCCAAGGATTTACATCCTTCGCTACCTATACTCATTCTAAGCATATGTTTAATCATAAAACTTATTTCCGGACCACCTTTATGGGTCGTTTGTTTAAATTAGCTTATAAGGGCAATTCGGTCAATTTTCATCCTTCCTTTACTACAAGGACCTTTAAGTACTTGTTTGATTAAAAATCCAACCTTTTAACTATAATTCTTGTTTGTAAACTCATGTGCTTCTAAAACACCATAAACATGATTCAACTTATTCGGTTTACCTAAAGATAACTGAATATCTATACTTTAACCTGGTCTAACTCTTATAGAACTCCAAATTCTACGTGATGAGTTGTGTTATTATACATACCTGGCTCGGATCAATATATTGACCCGTTTCAATAACTTGCCTTGGTGGCTGTTAAGTGATAGCGCTGTAAACATCCATATGATATTCATGCCTATAATTATATAACTCAACGAACCATTAGTCGATATTGTCAAAGGGTGATAATTTCACCTTTTGACCCGTTTATCTACTTAGTGATCTTCGTCACTTAACTAAATACCAATTTCATCTATTATGATAATTTAAAGTCTACTAGTGAAAATACGTAATCGAGCGTATCGTAACGAAACCGTAGTTACGTACCTTTAAAGCATACTTTTCAAGCGTGTATCACCTCCGGCTTGTACACTTGACGACCCAGATTCTTTACCTATAGAGTTCCATTCACAACCTAATTTAGAACTCTTTTTATCACCAAAAATCGGATAATTCATTATAATATTCAAATCTACGTTTTTTGTCCGATCTTTAACGTTTTACTCCTCACTTAGGCGTTTTAACAAACACCTAGCGGGTCAGATTTTTACATAACCATTACTAGGTTCTTGACATGTTATTTTCATCTACATCCACTTCAATTAACAAATCTATACTAAATTTTAACATGAATAATTTCGGATTCACCACATGAATTCAGATTTCACTAGAATAAGAACCATAATTCTAGTGTTTATTTAGTTTCTACAAACTAACTAATCACCTTCAATGGTGATTATAAACCCCACAAGTATAATGCTAGATTTTAACAAGAAATCATCTAGGGTTTATCCCTAGATGCCATATTACTTCTAATTCCTTCCATGCAAGACATAATCAGGCTCAATTTCAGTTTTTCACAATTAACCTAGAACTTGAGATAAATCAAAATACTGGAATTTTGCATACCTTGTGATCCCTTCAGTGAGGTGATCACTAATTCGTGTTTAGAACTTGATTTGGGACTGAATTGAACCTTCAATTTGATCAAATCTGACATGCACTAGGGTTTGGTGGGACACCTCTGCCACTTATTCTTCTCGCAAATAACATCAAACGCGACGTCGTTTTCATCCCTCGTCTCTCTACAAGTAGAACCAGCATGCCATGGAACCCTACACCTGAAACAAAAAGGCTTCTTGCAATCAGGGCACACGCATCTCTTGAGCTTACGAGCACCACACTCGTTTAGAATCAACTCCGAACACTCTTTGTTAGGGCAGTAAACCCTCTCAACGCCTAACACGGCGGATTCACATAACACATCACCCCATTTGTCAAACAGTTGGTGTGTGATTGTGGAGCGGCATGAGAAGGGGTCGAGTGAATGGTTGCAGGAAGTAGCAGGGCATCTTATGTCTGATTTGTTGTCTTCTAGCTTCACCTGGATGTACTTGATCATACAATCGGTACAGAAGGGGTGATCAGGGCATTTGTTGTTGATCTTGAACTTGTCACGGAGGGTAACTGGTTCAATACAAATTTCACATGTAAACGTTTCTTCTTCTTCTTCTTGTTTAACTTCTTCTTGATCATCTTGTTGAGGATTTTGTTGGGGTTTCTGAGTTGGACTCCTCATGATCGTATCAAATAAATTAGTTGGTGGATGGATTAATTAATATATAGTCCTGATATGTACCCATCATATGTATATCAGTTAGAAGTGGATTCGAATACAACTATATGTGATGCAATTCAATACTAAATTTCATTGTATTTTTTTTCAACTATTAATATAACAATAATTTGGATATATTTAAAACTACACGTAACACATTATTTTTGTCCGTATAGTATTATAGCGTGTTTTAATTTAAATTACCTATTCTACGTACATATAATTATTATAACTTCATCTTAATATCCGAACTTTTTGTCCGTATAGTATTACTAGTGGGAGACCCGCGCGTTGCGGCGGAGTCAATAACGTGAGACATGAACAAATCACCAACTTACCACCAGCACTATACAATACCCTAATTTAAAAAAAATAAAAGTTAAAAAAAAACAACATATTTGTCAATTAAACAAATGCACCACTTAAACATGATGTACAAGTTAATATGGAGCAAAGTTTGAAAAATGTATGTTGAATGGACCCCTTTTTGGTAAATAGGTTGAAATTTCCACCTCAACTTGTTATTCGTAGTAACGAAATTTCCACCTCAACTCTCCTCGATATACTCCTGATCCCATCTCGCATCTCCTCGATAAACACCATCTATACTTTAACATATACTTATTCCTTGAGATTCTTATTAGAATATACGTTACATCTAATATTACTGATATGAATTTTAACCTTTTACCGTATTATCTTTTCTTACTTGACTATTTGCCAGTACGTGATTTTGTTAACCAGTTGGTTGTGAAAACCTAAACCGAAACACCAATTATAGTTCGGCTTTGACCTATAACCAATATCGACTCAAGCTCTCCAAATAATTAACACATGCATCTCTATCAAAAATAGTGCCAGCCTAATGGTTCAATTGAATTTCTTGATTTATGCTCGAACTTGGTTTGATTTTTTAGACACATAAAAACATTTTCCTCTAATTGAAGAAAAGAAAAACCATAAAAACATTGATTTTACAATGTCTTCTTCAACTCAATATATTCTATTTGCATTCCCACATCCAGTGGCGGAGCCAGAAATTTTTTCTTATGGTGTCATTTTTTATGGATATTCTGGGTTATAGTAACCCGGAGTCGAACTTTTTTGGATCGGTTCGGATCTAGTCGGGTCAAATTAGATAATAAAAGCAAATATCACAGTAAAAGTACAATGTCATTGAATAAAAAACATAATAAAATTACAAAGTCATTTGAAATATATATAAAAAATGCATTTAATAGTTGCTATGTACGCATTTCCATGTTTTGAGAACAATTCATAATGTTTTCAATGGCCTCTTACAAAAAAAAAAAATTAAATAAACCCTCTTTTTCATTATAACAAACAAATGCACAAATCATTGAAATGATCATCAAACATCCTATTAGGTTAAACAATTCAAACAAAATCAATTAAACATAAGACTATAATGCTTAGTGGATTAGAAAAAATAAAAAATGAGCATGGACCTTTAATAATTTAAATTATACTAATTAAATTCAAGTAACTAGGCTTAATTTTTTTAATATAAATTTGTTTATTATGTAATTCTTTTAGAAGAAAACAAAACAATGGTGTCGCTCGTAAAAAAACAATGGTGTCGCTCGAATTTTTTCTATTATACGTTGTATTTGCTACATAAAATTCAATGGTGTCGGACGACACCGTTGTTTAAAGTGTGGCTCCGCCACTGCCCACATCCATAACTAAACATGGAAACACTGTCTTTACACAAAATTTCCCAATGAGATGAAATTGCACCTCTAATGGTAGTGGAAAGAGATCTGGACTACATGTGAACTTTTAGTAAAAGATTCTCATTTCGTTTAGACTCATAGATGCTTAGTTTGCCGCTTTGATGGTCCTTCATTATCCATCCTAGAACTCTTTCCACAACCTACCCACAAGAAAAGATATTAAAACAAAATACATAAATAAAAAAAATAAAACTAAAGTGGTCTAATGTGATGATATTTATTACGGAAAGCAATGTATTTATACCTCGTCACCTTCGTCGGCGTAAGGAGTATTATCAACAACTCTAATCTTTGCGTTTGAACTTCGAGTTTATGGGTTAGTTCCTTGTTCAAATCCTTCATCATGAAAAAAAATATATTCAACAAATATTTTATGGATGACAATATGATTTGAATATGATGATATCATGACTTGGAACTTAGTGATGATTCGGTTGACAACGCCTGTATCAACTCTTCCTTTTCCAAAGTTAACTAAAACCAGACAAATGTAGTAATGAACAATACAGGTCGATTTGGGTTATCGCTTATCTCCAACAATCAAACGGGTCAAACTAAAACAATTTAAGGAGATATGGGTCAAGTTGAATGAGTTAACCAGGTTCTCCTAAATCATTTCATTTCAAAAATTAGATTACATCAGAATAACAAGTTTTTGTAATTATATTAAAGCATTGACTACTTTAGAAAATGAATAACAATGTTTGTGAGTAAACCAAGCCCGTTTCAACCGCTGATAACTTTACCACCTCTAGTTCTATTGTATACAAGCAGCAGCCGGTATCAAACTGGTTAACGGGAGTAATAAAAAGCCAAACCTACCTCGCTCAGTGCGATCTTTTAGCGAAACGTTTAGGTGATAAGAATTCGAATAATATGCATTTGCCAGTTTGGTTTCATTAACAAAAGAAAGATGATTATATATATGAATTAGTTTAATTCAAAAAACATTATTCATTTAGTTGAGCTATTTTCTTATCATAAGAACATGATATCTGTTCGAAACTTTCAACTCTAACCTTCCACGAGGTCATAAATGTTTTAAAAACATTATAGTGAATGGTTTAAAAAAAAATTATATTGAATAGTAGAAGCAGTACATTAAACATGGATCACACGGGTTGTTCTGCAGGCTCAAACCAAATGAAACAACAAAATGGTATTTTATAAAGATTTTAAAAACAACGAAAAAATAGTTTATTAAGACAAAAATTAACGATCGAGTGCTATGGAAAGAAAAATTGAATATTGGAAGGTTAGTATGCCAAGAGAAGTTGATAAGGGGTTAGGATTGCATATGCAAAAGTTGAAGGGGTTTGGCGGAAAGCGGAAACCCACTAACTTTGTACTTTAAGATTATGTATAATAGTACAAAGCTTATAATTAAGATTATGTATAATAGTAAAAAGCAGGAAAAAATCCATATTAGATTTGTCTTTTGATCCGTTATAGCTTAATAATTGTAACATCAGCAGAGGATCTTACCTTAAATTAACCAAACGATGATGTTAAAAAGCCTAGCCCTTTTGTTATGACTCGTTTACAGAGAAGGTGAACCTGAAAAACAGAACAAAACATATATATATATATATATATATATATATATATATATAGGGTAGGGCTAGATAGAAAACCCTGTCTATATAAAAAACCCTAGAAAACCCAACCTCCCGACATTTTTTTTTTTAAAAAATAACACATGTAATATACATGTTTTTAAGAGTTTTGGACCAAAAAAATCAAAAAAGCGCCGAAGGGATAATTTAAAAAAAAAAAAAATTTCAGCAACTTTCAGCATTTTTGGCTAACACGTGTTAGGCGCTGAATTTTGTTTATTTTTTTTAAAAAAATCCCTTCGGCGCTTTTTTGTTTTTTTGGCCCAAAACACTCTAAAACATGTATATTACATGTGTAATTTTTTTCAAAAAAAAAAAAATGTCAGGAGGTTGGGTAAAAATGGGGGGAGATTTGGGTTTTCAGAGTTTTCTAAGAATTTTAGGGTTTTTTGTCTAGCATTACCCTATATATATATATATATATATATATATATATATATGTGTGTGTGTGTTAAAATGTTATACTATCAACTGTTGTTCGTATAATTTGTTTTACTTATTTAAAACCTTATCTAATATACATGTAAGGTGGGGATGAGCAAATGGTACCGGGTATATTCGGTACCGGTACCGGTACCTACTTTTGGGGATTTTCGGTACCGGTACTTTCCGTACCGGTACCGGTTCGGTACCGAACAGGTACCATGCTCATCCCTAGCAACTCAAACACACCAAATCAACATATTTAAGATTTGAAAGACAAGGTATTTGCTTTTTAGCAGTTACTGTTATGTGACAACCCTCATAATTACATGTACCCGTACGACTAATTAATATTAAATTGTGCTTATTGATCGTGCAGAAAAATTTGACTAAATGATTCTGTATGCTTTTCTATGTGTTGAGAATTAATTGTGTTACAAAAGATGCATAAAAGACACTATACGGTACAATTTAACACATTAACGGAACGGTACTTAACCGAACAACCGGACATTACTCGGGACACCAAAATTTTGTCAAAAACATTATTTTATTATTGTTAACTAATTATGGTCTCAAAAATCCCCACACACTATAAAAATATGTCATGCACTTACTACTTTAGAAAATACCCTAAACCTTCTAAGTAATCACCTACTTATAATAAAAACTTGCAATTAACCCCCCCCCCCTTTCATATTTTCGGCTCACATAGGGGCCCCACCATAATCATCACTAAATCCCTAATAAATATTCTCTTTTCATTTGATTGGACCTCCTTATTTGATGCTCTTGCCAAGAAATCACCATCATTACATGTAGGTTGGGCTAGAGATCACCATATCATCATATCACACTCTCTCTCTACAAATTCACTTCATCTTCTCCACACTCTCTCTCTCTCCCTCTTGGCTGCACATAATCGCCACCACCACCATCACATCAACACTCACCCATTTGATCCATTATCAAGTCCAAACAAGCGCTAGAAGAAGTCTTGTGGAGCTTGGAGCTTGGAGTCTTGAAGAAACATCACACCTTGCTCTCTCACGCCATTTTCATCACCATTCTTTGTTCACAAGTTCATCCCTAGCCTTTGTGCTAGTTGTAAGTCCTCGATTTAACTTTTGGTCACTTCTACGTTGATTCTTCGAAAGATTGTAGTTGATGTGTAACACAAGAACATAAAAGAGAATGAACTAGAAAATGGACATAAACTTACATAAAACCTGGTTGGATTAAGTTGGTATAAGCATGCATGTTGTTTGATCATTAATTTATTGATAAACCCGTTGTTAGGACACTTGTTGATGCGTTTTTAGTAACATTTACACTATAAAAATCATGCTGATTAGCATTTTCAGCCAACTTCAACTGGCTGTAACTGGATCATTATAAATCAAAAAACTGATTTTCTGAAGTCTAAATTATGCATTTTCGAAAAACGGATCTAATGGCACTGGAATCATAATTTTTGGACTTAGTTTGCTATTTTTAAATATGTACAGCAGCAAAAGCTGCGTTTTTACTGCAGAAAATGTGTGTTATGTTTTTCATTATAACTTGAAACTTGTGTAGAATTTACTCATGAAATTGGTACTGTAGATGGACACTGATGTCGTTGTAATTCTTCCACTGGAATTTCGTCAATCGGACTCACGATGAATTTTAAATGAATTTTTTCGTGGACTGCAGTCAGAAAGTGACGAATCTGATTACAGTCCGGTAAATAATTTTTTATAAAATATTGATAATGAATTGGATCCCGATATTTTTACAAAATAAAATTTGGATCATATAAGACATTCTGTAAAACTTTGGGAATCTTTGGTGAAGGTTAACTATTTTATTAAAATGCCCGAAAACAGCCCAGTTTTGGGTATTAAAGCTGAAATGACATAAGTAGTAATTTGCGTGTCTAAATGTCGAGTATGTTATCTGAGGATGATCTAACATGTTATATGTCAATAAAAGTGTTATGTGCAATATTGTATGTTTGCTTATGAATGGGAATAGATGAGAAGTTTATATGGGCATGAACCGTTAAAGTGAGTGCATGTTATATGGTAGATGCATGTAGGAACTTCGTGCTTATTTGAAGTCACTAACAAACTAAGTGGTAATCATATTAGGACGTGACTGACCGACCTTGACTGTACCTATTTTTGAGAGTCAAACCGAGCAACCAAAGGTGAGTTCACACTCTTAAGGCATGGGATTCCCGGTGGGTTGGGAATGGGATTAAATAGTTAAGACGGAACTTGTACATTCACCACTACTAGACTACTTACCTCCGTCCTCGGATTGGGAAGGACGCCAACGCTAAACCTACGTATTCACTACGTACCACTGTCCTCGGATTGGGAAGGGCACCAGCGCTAAACCTACGTATTCACTATGTACCACTGTCCTCGGATTGGGAAGGGCACCAGCGCTAAACCTACGTATTCTTATACGTACCTCTGTCCTCGGATTGGGAAGGGCACCCGCGCTAAACCTACATATTTAACATGTACCTCTGTCCTCGGATTGGGAAGGACACTTATATATACATCTAGTCTAGTGGTTTACAACATGGGGTAGCCCCTACCGTTTATGGTTTGGAAAATAAGGAAAGTTGATCTAACCTGCAGTTGCAAACAAACTCACAGTTCTTGAAAAACTACTTTATAACGAACACCTACTGTGAACTCGCTAAACTTTGTTGTTGACTCGTTGTTACACGCCTTGCAGGTTGTTAGATGCTTATGGAGCTTGCGCGAGGAGGAGGTCGTTGTGGGATACGGACTGTTATGTCCCATTCTAAATATTTAAACTTTATGAACTTATTGAACTTATGTTTTGATTCCACGTCTTATGCTTCCGCTGTTTAATTCGAACTTGATTAACTAGTTTTGAAACACCAATTATATTGCGTGGTTGGGTTTTATCTATTTTAAATACATTGTTCAATATGATTGATGGCTGGATCCTGGTCATGTCACGCCTCCAAGCGGTGATACTCCGCGTGTGGATTTTGGGGGTGTGACATGTTAAGAGACATAAACTACTAAATATGGTGGAGACAAAAATAAGATAAGTTTTAACATTTAACTGATGGAAGATTAACTAAAACACACGCACTGTAATTATGCATTGTATAAATTGGTTTAAGGCACATTACATCACTTCCCTACATTGATAAGGGTCTAACCATTTTCAAATAATAGCAATGAAATTTTAATAAATAAATTACAACAGATTTTCAAATAATAGCAATGAAAGTTTAATAAATACAGCAGATACCATGGTGCTTGTGTCTGTGTGAAACGTTGAATTATCGCCATATATTCCTAACCGCTTTCTCCTTCTTCTGGCTTCTTTTCCCCAACCATGGATTGTATCTCTAGTTCTTTGGGGAATTAATTCTGTAACACCCCATGTTTCGAAAGTCAAGGTCAAAGTCAAGATTGAAGTCAAAGGGAGACAAGATTGCTAATTGCAATCTGTCACTCCTTGCTCAATTCCTGTTTTGATTTCTTTGACTTGTAGATAGTCTATTTGTAGGATCGGGGAATCGATCAAACGAGACGTTCAGAAGAGTTCTCGATCAATACAAAAGGCGGAATCAGACGTATTGATGTTATAGCAGCTTGATTTGCACTTAGAATCACTTTAACTGTCGATTGTATTGATTTGATAGTGTTTACAGATCATTCGACACTTCAGCAGAGCTTCGCTACCGGAATCCAAAAGTTACAAATGAAGACCTTGACTCTCCTATTTATAGGAATGCCAGACCCCCATGAACCATTTCATGCTTTCTGGCATTTCATGTTTTCTGACATTTCATGCTTTCTGGCATTTCATGCTTTCTGGCCAGACCCCATGAGATTGCCAGACCTCACGAACTGGCCAGACCTCATGAACTTGGTCACCTCGTGCGAGGTGGCTGGTTCAGGCGTGTTTCCTGTTTCTCTCGTACAACTCCTAGTCTATCTATTCTATTACATGACTCGATACAAGACGAAGTTAACAGACGTATGCACTAACAAACTCCCCCTTGGATGTTGGCGAGTCTTCAGTGTATTGAGTCTTCAGTCTTGATCGGTCTTCTCGCTCTTTCCAAAGTATCTTTCTCTATAAGCATCCTTCAATCTCTATCTTCTTCTATCAGAATCTCAACCTGGCTCTATCCTCTCTCTAATTCTCTTTATCAGGTCTCTTGATTCCTTAAGCTTATCAGAATTAGCAGCTTCTATCTCGAATGTTGTTCCAATAACTGAATCTGGCTCTTATGTCTTCAAACTCCCTCTTTCGATAAGCTGGGATCGCAGTCTGGAATTCACTATCTACAGGCTTTGAATCAGAAACCTGGCTTTAATCTGCATACGCTTATGCGGAAAATCCTCTGGAGTCGAAACCTAGCTCTTTCAAAGCTTTTTATCTGCACAATTCTCTACCCAAAAGTAAATTTCACAATCGTTAAAATTTAACAATTTTAGAAACCACTTGTAGATATCGTTCAACATCAATAATAGTTATTATCAAGTTCAAATTAATGACCTTGATTAACTAATAGTAAAATCAGCTTCAAAACATCACTTGTAAAATTATATTATAACATTTCTCAAATTATCTCAAACTTTATCTTCACTTTTCATTTCAAACACTCTCTCCCAATCCACTGTTGTTCATCATGTTTAACACTCGGAATTTTGAAAATCAACTTTTCAACATCAGTTGTCGAAAATAAGATGAAATAAAATCTTTTTGATTTTTCATACTGAAAATCTTTTTGGATTTTTTCTTTAATGAAAAGCAGTAAAGAAATATTTACAGACATATTTTTGTGAGTTTGTGTAAGAGGATCATATCAGTTTTTGAGACTTATCACTAAAACCGTTGAGCTTTAAACACTTTAAGTTCTAAACAATTCACTTAGATTGTCAGTATATTGATCCACTTAAATTCTCACACAAAGTTCAACTGTTTCGAGATACGAATTTAGTGTTTTAAGGACTTAAACTTATTCGCGTGTACCACCTCAGAATATACTCCCGTATCCAGACTCCTATATTCAGTCTTACAGGTGAATGTACACTAATGATATCTGTAAACGGGTAATGCGAGGCCATGAGAGCTTAGGTTAGAACTTCCGTTCTGACAAAGAGATGATGGCTCGACTTTAGGTATGTCTCGTTTGGGGATCTTTTCTTCAACAGCACATGATTAGCATTTTTTCAGTGTTTCATCATTTTTATGCTGAGGGTGGCTTTATGATTAAAACAGTGCAGAGTATTATACGAGGACTAGGCTATTGCTTCCGCAAAATCAGAAGTTCCGGTATAATACCCCAGATATCATCACGCATAAAGACCTAGTATGTCAGAAATAGAAAGCCCTTCAAACAAGATTTCAGGGGTTACCTATATATCCGAGAGATATTCCCACGAGATAAGTAATTATTTATATTTAGATTTATATCTCGAAAACAATCTACTAAGCGTGTAAAAACCTATTGGCATATCATCAATGAGACCGTTTATCACATTTGACTTTCCATTTCTTTAGCGTGTTGTGATAGTCCACTGATGTACTATCATTTCCTCTTTTTTACATCAAAAACTCATTTTTGATTTTTCTATGTTTTTGACTTTTTAGATTTTATCATGTTTTTGGATTTTTCAAATTTTCAAAATTTTAATTTTTTTACTGCCCTTAAAATCAAAAATATGTTCCAATTTTTTATTTTCCAGGAAAATTTGAAAGTAAAAGCAATAAACTATACAAATAAAATGACAAACTGATGTGAATTGCTTCAATTCTCCATTATCTTGGCTTAAACAATCAGAACTCCTCCTGACAACAAACTATTTTCCCATCATGATTTCAAAACACTTAAGTTTGTTTTAATCAAAATGGTTTTTCCGGAAAATTAGTTTTGTTGATTTCACACATCATGGGGTTTAATTCATCATTTTGTTCTTTCAACAGCTTATGAATGAATCCCTTTTTTTCTTTTAACCACTTGTACAAACTATCACTTATAGATTTTTCACACAAAAACATTTTTCAAGAATGATGCCGATTCATGCTCCACGATTACCAACTTGGGAGCTCCAGCAAGTCAGGATTTCAAACAAAGAATGCTGACACCCAAGCCTGACCAGCCTTGGGTGCATCCGAGTTATTTTCACTCGGTGTGTAAATTCTCCTCTTTGATTCATAAAATTCTTTTACCCCTTTTGCCCTACCATCGACCATTTTTCCAAAAATATGTTTTACTTTCCCATTGAAAGCCTTTTCGACATTGAATTCTTTCTTTTCAGAATAGAATTGATTAGAAATTTCCACTTTTCCAACTTTTTGTTTTAAATTTTCAGTCCGCAATGGTGGAAAGTTTACGTCATCCATTGGCGGAACTGAATTTTCTCTTTTTAGCTCAACTTGTGGCTCCTCTGACTTTGACGAGTCAGATTCATCGCCAGAAAGTGCCTTTGATTTCTTAACAACCCACTTGTAGTTGTTCAGATTCACTTTTCTTTTGTAGAAACGTGTTGAACTCTCACCAACCTCAAATTTTGAATTTTTGAACACTTTAAATTGTTCGGTTGGTGGTTCATTATCAACCAACTTTTCTTTCAAGTTTTCAGAGACTCCCTATTTTGTTTGGGTTGCCTTTGGATAGTTCCATGCAATGTGCCCAACTTTTTTACATTGATAACAGGTTCTCATTTCCTTCTTCTGAGCAACATCATTCTTCATTCCCTCTTGCTTCTTAGCAAGGAATTCTTTTTTCGTCTGCTTTCTGAACAAATTCTCTTTTTCTTCTTCAGAAGATGTTCCTGATACAAAAACAACTTTCGATTTAAAATCTTTAACATATTTTTCATTTTCTTTTGGAATAAAACCTAATCCTTTCTTTTTGAAATTATTTTTGTGATTTGGTTTCTTATGGTGATTTGGACCAAAACCTTTTTTCTTGTTTAACCTTTGTTGAACTCTTGAAGTGTATTGTTTAGGTTTTTCAGAAAGATTTTTATCTTTTATTTCAGAAATATTAATTTCTATTAATTTGAAAACCATTTTAATCATTTCAGTTTTAACACCTCTTATTGGAAATTCTTCATCAGAATATAATTTGTCGGAGTCATTCAAAGTATATGTTACTTTGAATGTTTCGTCATTCAAATTATTTTTTGATATCAGAAAATCATTATTGTAAACCCTTTTGCCCTTTTCAACTGTTGGACTTGAAGTGTCAGACTTTGACTTTGACTCCTCGGTTTCATCTTTATCTAACACATGATCCACCACTTTCTTAATCAACTCAGATTGTTGATCAGTGTCAGATGCAGTGAATGTGATGTCAATATTATCTGGCAATCCATCTGAAGGTTCAGATTCCCACTTTAAATTGGTTGCCTTTTTTACTCTTTCTGAATTACGATTTCATGGAGAATATCCTTCTTCAAGCGGAGGTGGACACTTTGTATAATTGGTACTATGTTTCTTACCAGTATTCTTTAATTCAGATTTCTTCTCTTCAAACGCTTACATACCTTCTACTGTAGGGTAAATCCCGTCAATCACGTAAGAAGCACATGAATAACTTTTCAATAACCTGTTTACCCTTTCATTTTCTATCCTCTGAGTTTCCAATTTTTGTTCAAGTTCAGCACATTTCTCAATGTACTGATTGATGATTTTCTGCTTCGTCATGAACGCTCCATTGAGTGTCTTCATAGCTATCTCTTGTTCTTTGCTTGACTTGCTATATTGATTCATAGCTTTGTTTAAAACATCATAAGATTCTTTCAGTCTGTTCATGTTATGAATCAATTTGTTGTTGTGCCTTTTCACAGTATCACAATTTTCACACTTCTCAGGTATCTTTTCAGTATCTGCTTCCTTCTCAACCTTGATAGCTGGAATTTCTTTAACCTGCTTCTTTACTACTCGAACATTTTCCTCAGGTTTGACCTTTTCTTTAACAGTTGCTGCCTTATGATTCTTCTTTTTCGCAGCTTGTCTTTCTTTGATCTCTTCCATTTTACCTGCAAAATACAAATTATACCTAACAGGTGAAAGTTCTCTTTTATAATATTCAAGTTTTCGAATTTCTTCACTGTCATCATCACTCTCTTCATCTGATGAGTGATCAAAGATTGGTGCTTTTTCTGAAGCCTCTTCTGTTGAAACTGGTTCTTCTTCTTCTCTTTAGGACTGAATTGCTGAGATTCGTAATAAGCATACACTATTTCGTCTTCAGCAGTTGAATCTTCAAAAATTTGAGGAACAAATGCTTTAGAATCTGAAGTTCTGTTAGGATCATAGTGATCCCAATTAAAATCTTTCGGAATCCTTTCATCTTCTTGATCTACCAGACCAAAACAAGCTTTACCCTTTGATTCTTCAATATACATAAGCTTTGGAGGTTTTTGGAAAGTTCCTGTTTCATTCTTGATACTAACAGTTTCAGCAACTGTAACTGGAGCGACCGGAGCAGTAGCAAAAGCATTATAAAATTCGTTTTCCATGTTTTGATGAAAAGATTTACAAACTATCGATTTCAAACAGTCTGGAATGTCGCGCGAGCTGGAAATCCTCAAACCGTATGAACTGAAATCACTCCAAACGAGCTAGATACTTTCAAGCGGTCCGGATCACACCGTTTGACAATTTCAAACGAGCTGTAAACTTTTCTCACAACTTGAATTCAAATTAAAAGCCTAATTCTCTCGGCCCAAAAAACTTCTAGCTCAAAACCGATTCAAAAGTTATGGTTCAAATGTATCAAGATGCTATTGAAACCCAAAACTGAATGAAAATTTTCAAATAATAGATCAAATCCAATATAGATTCAAAATTGTCAAACAAACTTTAGAATCCACGTTGCAAATTTTTAATACAACTTAGGGTTTTTTTTTTATTATTATTATATCTTGAGTAGCCCCACAATTATTTATAAACCCTACCATGAAGGCTTATCTAATTGATATCAAAAATCATTTTATAATTCTTGACACGTCAGTTTGTCACTAATACCCTACTTTGTGAATTCAGCAAATAACAAACAAACCCATCAACTTTTGCATTAACATGCAACTTTCTTATAACAACTTCCAGTTTCACACGACCTGATAAAACTTCAAACGACCTAGATAGAATTCGTGCGATCTGGAGACCCTTTCAAACGATCTGAATTAATACCATGCGATCTGAATCAATCTTCAAACGACCTGAACAGAATCCAAGCGACCTGGACCTAGTTTCAAACCGTGCGACCTGATGTGACAAACGTGCGACCTGATGTGACAAACCGTGCGACCTGGTTCAGTTCAAACGGCCTGGACCATCTCCAAAGGACTTGGATCAATGTTTCAAGCTACCTGAATAACTTCTAAGCGATCTGAAGATTTGCCGAACGATCTGAGATATTTTCACACGATTTGGTTCAAAATTCAAACGGTTTGGATGAATATCCACCTCATTTGAGTATTCTAAGTCCAAAAGTTCATGATTTTGTCAATTTTTATCAGTTTTTAGGTTGAATTTGGTTCTGATTTGTTCACGGATTGATTAAAACAATGTTTTACGTGTTATATTACAAAATCAAGTCATTTTAACCACGAATTCACGGTTAATTTTGAGAAAAACGTGTAGAAAATGAGTAGAAATGAGTAGAAATCAGATTTATCCGTGAAAACAAGCTGAAATGGTAAGAACTCTTCCTCCTGAGCTCGGATACCACTTGTGGGATCGGGGAATCGATCAAACGAGACATTCAGAGGAGTTCTCGATCAATACGAAAGGCGGAATCAGACGTATTGATGTTATAGTAGCTTGATCTACACTTAGAATCACTTTAACTGTCGATTGTATTGATTTGATGGTGTTTACAGATCATTCGACACTTCAGTAGAGCTTCGCTACCGGAATCCAAAAGTTACAAATGAAGACCTTGACTCTCCTATTTATAGGAATGCCAGACCCCATGAACCATTTCATGCTTTCTGGCATTTCACGCTTTATGGCATTTGATGCTTTCTGGCCAGACCCCATGAGATTGCCAGACCTCACGAACTGGCCAGACCTCGAACTTGGTCACCTCGTGCGAGGTGGCTGGTTCAGGTATGTTTCCTGATTCTCTCGTACAACGTGTCCTGGTCTATCTATTCTATTACATGACTCGATACAAGACGAAGTCAACAGACATATGCACAAACACTATTTATGATTTTACGTTAGTTGTATTATGTGGAGTACTTGTTACTAATCGAGGTTTAAATGTCGTTTATCTCTTGGTTTTATCGCTTATCGCTTATCGCAAGCGCACTCGCAACTCGAATTATGCGTTTTGGATACTGTTTTACGTGTGTGTGCTACTTATGTGTTACCTGTGCATGTTTATTTATGTTTATATTGTGGTGAATAATCGAAATGCAATCATAACTCAATCGCAATCGAATCAGAAACGCTAAACACAAGTGAATTAGGATGATTATATGTTAGATATAGTAGTTAGGATTAAAAGTAATTTGAATGGGAAACTCTTTCGCATCGCAACGCTCAACACACGAATCGAAACCGCAAAACTCGTCGCACCAAACTCTCCAATCGAGTGGTCAGCCGATCGAGCTGCCACCCGATCGAGTTGCCACTCGATCGAGCTGCCACTCGATCGAGCTGCCACTCGATCGAGCTGCCACTCGATCGAGCTGCCACCCGATCGGGCTGCCACTCGAACGACCAGCCACCTTTCCCCTTTTCCATTTATGGAAACCCTATAAATACCCCTCATATGTCAACATCACTTGATGTTGACAACCCTATCTCTCTCTCTCAACTCGCTCCAGCCGCTATTTCCTCAGATTTCTCGCGATTCATATAAGTTTTCAACCTAAATCTTGTACTTTCTTGATCTACACGCACTCCTACACCTCTCTATCTTTTGAATCTTAACTTTTAAACGTGAAATCACTAGATTTGAGGTGTTCTAGGATGATGTCATCATGGTGTTCTTGAGAACTTCATGTTTTGGCTTCAATCCACCGAGAACAAATTAGATCTGAACGATTTCCACACAAATAAACAAAGATCTTGCATAGATCTAAACATATTCATGGTGAGAAAGGATTGAAAGATGGTTTCTAACTTTCTTTCAACTCTTTTACACTCAATGCACTCAAAACCGATAGAACCAGAGCTCGTTCTGACCTTCTGCTCTTTCTTAGTGTTGTGTTGGTTCAAGATCTGGATTCTATCCATGAGATAACTGATTTCGGGTTAAACATGAAACACCGTCTCGAACAGTTAACTGGTCGGACTAGGGTGATTCCTGTGCGATCAGGTTACTAAGTCTTGATGGGGTTTCTGTTGTATAGCACCTTAACAAATCGTCTTGAGAAAACTACAAACTATCAACCAACCAACCAAGTGAGGAAGACGATCAGGTCATCTGGGGCGGATTGTCGTCCGATCGGATTGCCACCCGACCGGGTAGCCACCCGATCGGCTTGCACCTTGGGTCCCACACTTAACTTTTATTTTCAACTTTTGAGGTTTGAACATCGAACGGATTGCCGTCCAATCTGATTGTCGTCCGATCAGATTACCACCTGACCATGTGATGTTTTGACTTCAACACTTAAACAATTTTCAACATGTTCAATGCATACGGATTGCCACTCGATCGGATTGCAATCCGATTGAGTGACCGTCCTGCTGTGAACTTGTTCTCAACCTTAAAAGCCTCGCCAATCGGATTGCTGTCCGATCGAACAGCCGTTTGATTGACCGACCTGAAAGGTAGAGATACTTCTCTGTTTTCAAAATGTTACAACGAAAACTTCAAAAGACAAGCCATCATACACAAACACATCCATCCCAAACGAGATGACAACCCAATCGAGTAGTCACCCGATCGGGCGACCACCCGAATGGATTGTCATCCGATTGAACGACCACCTGATCAGATTACCACCCGATCGGATTACCGTCCGCTCCACTGACACTTCACTCCGCTTTACGCGCCGCTCATCATTTATGCTATCGTTAACTGTTCAGGCTAATTTTCGCTCTAAGCGCTCCCTTCAATCCATCAATCGTTGTGACTATACTCGATCCCTTTTTGCTTTACACACTTTTGGGTGTTACATACGTTACTTATTCTAAATCACATCGAACACACTACGCTATACTTTAACGCTAACCGTTACCGCACGTTATATGTGACTTAATGAATGCTTGTTTGTTATGTTTACACATGGAATGCTGTCTACCTGCCTTAGCAACGATACTACTATTTGTTTGGACTCAGCACCTGTTCACTCAGGGGTTGTTAAGGACAATTTGTTACATGGCTCACAGTGGTGAGTGTGTATTACGAACTGCCTTGGGCAGTCAACCCGCAGTCATTGGTATCGATAGGTTCATGTCGATAACTAACATGCCTCCTTTTACACTTTGTACATGCTGGTTATGCGTAACAAATTTCGAACTCTATATTATCTATTAAACTTGTATGCTCACCTTCACACAATGTGTATTGACTTTTACTTTAACTTATGTGACAGGTGCTTAGGATGTTTATATGCTTGGCTTGCTGTGAAATCGAGGCTAGGAAAGGTCTAGAAACAAATAAACAAGTGTCTGTATTTGAAAAATCTGAGTTGTCGGAACAGAAAAATTTGACTAGATCTTGTTTGTAATAATTGTGCTATCTTTTATGACATGGTATGGGACATGTTGCTTTATATAATTGGTAACTATAGTTGTTATGGAAACTTCTGGACAATCTGTTTCGCTCAGTGCCACGCTCCGATGTTTTCGCCATCGGTTGGGGTGTGACAGATTGGTATCAGAGCCATAACTATAGGGAATTAGGTAAGACTCGACCTAGTCCGGGTCGATGTCTTAGAAACGACCTAGTCTATAGTTAGGTACCAACAGACCAACTTGTGCATACCCTTAGGGGTTTTGTACGAGCTTACTTCCTATTTCTCGCTATTCTCGCGCACGCTACACTATCACTGCACTTTAATTTTGAAAAATGAGCAAGTGATTTGGTTGAGATTAGGTGTGAAAACCACAAACTCTCGACTAAATTGCTTGTTCGATCCGCATTTTTCTCTATAAACATGAGAATTTGCGTTGAATCAGGAGTGAAATCCATAATTTAACGCTGATTTTCGTCCTTATTTTTATCAAAGAATAGGAATAAAGTTGTTAAGTCAGGGGTGAAACCCGAACCTTGGCAAGTTGTTCCGCTCCCTATTTTGGTTTTACAAAACTCTCACCAAAGTCTCGACGGACTCCAACGACTTGAAGTTACACCGTAACCGGAAGGATGCTTGCCGTTCGTCCACATTCGAGATGAGAGCATAGTCCCGAAGGCCAGAGTGTGTACCAAAAGTCTTTGTGAATAGTCGAATCGCTTTGGATAGTCGACGCCTATCGAGCCTTAGGCAATCTATCATTCGATTTCAAGCTCGCAATCGCTGATTTTATGTGTTTCGATTCTGAGCTCGCTACTGCCGACTCTGATATTGGTCGATTTTATGTGGATTTTGTGTGTTCTGTGATCTTATCTGTTTATGTGTTATGGTTTTTTTGGTGATTTATTTGCTTTTTGCTCTCGCTTTAATCGACACACACGACTCGCACTGCACATCTACCTCAAAGCGCTGACAAATCGCTACAATTTGTGGAACCACCGTGCGTCATGTTGCTCGCTATGTATTCGCTGATCGCAATCGCTATTCTCGAATGCTCGCAAACTTTGAATGATAGGTTTCTGTATTCTGACTGCCTCTATGTGCTGCTAGGTGAATTACGTGCTTATATGCTTCTGTGCTTATGTGCCTTACTTGCTTATGTGCTTCTGTGCTTATGTGAATCTGTGATTATGTGCCTATGTGACTATTTGGTTACGTGATTATACGTGTTCCTGAGCTTTAGTAGTATTAGGCGTGTGAGGTGAGATTCGATTATATTGTGATTGAGCCCTATGGCTATGTCTGTTGCAGACAATGTCGTCATCTGGACCCCGTCACCCCCGAGTTACTCGTCAAGAACAGAGAGACAAACGCCTTGCTGCTCTCGTCGCTAAGCAAGTGGCAAAGGTAGTTCCTCAGATCGTGAGTGAACTATACAAGAATGTGAGCAAATCGTCTGAAGAGTCCAGGACCGAAGCTCCTAAAGCTACTCCTAAAGCTGCTTTTAGCTTCAACAGTTCAAAGCTTGCGGACCGAAAGAATTCACTGGCGAAGATGGCCCTACGGGTTTGTTTCAATGGTTCGATTCTATCGAGGTCACCCTACGTCAAAGTGGATGTCCTAACAATCTCCGCACTCTGAATGCTACCGGCGTCTTCCAGTCCCGCGCTTTAGACTGGTGGACGGCCGAGAGGAACAAACGCAGAAACGATGCAGCTTATGGTATGACATGGGATGAATTGAAGAACGTTATGCTCGAAGAGTTCTGCCCTCCCCATGAGCGCCAAAAGTTAGAGGACGAATTCTGGCATCTAAAGCAGAAGGATGGTGACAACGCTGCTTTAACTGCTCGCTTCAAGCAGCTCAGTATTATCTGTCCTGATCAAGTCAAGACTGCAGACATGAGGATCAAGAAGTATATCCCAGCTCTACCGGATTGTGTTGCAGATTTTGTGCATGCTTCGAAGCCAGCGACAATCGAAGAGACTTACCTGCTTGCCGCTGAAAGCAACGACAAGCGAGTCAAAGATGGTTTCTGGGATAAAGCTACCAAGAACTTGCATCAAGCTACCGCCGCACCAACCACCAAAACCGCCGCTACTCCTCAGTCATCAAAGTCCTCACGTCGCAAGAGGAAGAACACCAACAGCAACTCTAGCAACAAGAACTGTGCTGTCAGTACCACTGCTGCCCCGCTTCAAGTCGTACCGGCTCAGCAGCAACCACAGCACCGATCAGCTCCAGCACCCGTTACCTATGCATCACCTGCAAAGCGTGCATACACTGGCGCTCACCCCGCTTGCCCGACATGTACTTATCATCATCCGGTGGGTATCGCCTACAGATTCTGTGTGCATTGCAACATGTACGGCCATTTCACCGCCAACTGCCGTACAGGTCCTCGACAAGCACCAACTCAAGCTACTGCTCATCAAGATCTGCTTCCCATCCCTCAAGGCCAACAAGCGGCTCAGGCACCCGCGATCAACGCCAGAGTCTGCTTCGCGTGTGGTGATCCCTACCATTTCGCGAACATGTGCCCGAACAGGGTTGTGAAACAAGAGCCCCAGCAGCAGCAGCCTTAGCAACAGCAACAGCAGCAGCAACAGCCTCAGCAGCAACAGCAACAAGCCGCCCGCGCCAGAACTTTCAACATCAATGTACGCCAAGCCCAGGCTGACAACAATGTGGTTAATGGTATGTTCCTTGTGAATGGTATTTATGCTTCGTGTTTGTTTGATACTGGAGCCGATAACTGTTTTGTATCATTTGATTTCGAAAAGCTCCTTAATCGTAGGCGCTCCCATCTCCCCTCGATGTTCGATGTTGAAGTTTCCACCGGAAGAACTGTCGTTGTTAATTCTGTTCTTCGTGATTGTACTCTTGAGCTCAACAATCACGTCTTTCCTATCGATCTTATTCAGATGCAGCTCGGAAGTTTTGACATCATAGTAGGCATGGACTTTCTTCGTGAAAACCATGCTTAAGTTATGTGCTTTGATAAGATGATTCGATTCTCGCTCGCGAATGGCGACCAATTGTGTGTTTATGGTGAAACTCCTTCGAAAGGTCTCAAGCTCCTGTCATGTGTCCAAGCTAGCAAGTATCTCCGCAAGGAATACAGAGCTTTCTTGGCTAACATTGTAGTAGCGGAGAAGGAAAAGAAAGGGAAGACCGAAGTGAAAGACGTTCCTGTTGTATGTGAATTTCCTCAAGTATTTCCTGATGATCTTCCCGGACTGCCGCCAAGTTGGGATATCGACTTTCGTATCGACCTCATTCCTGGAGCCAACCCTGTTGCTAAAGCTCCTTATCGACTCGCTCCGTCCGAAATGCGTGAACTCTCGAGTCAGCTCCAGGAATTACTTGATAAAGGCTTCATTCGCCTGAGCACCTCTCCATGGGGGGCCAGTCCTTTTCGTTAAAAAGAAGGATGGGTCGTTCCAGATGTGCATCATCTAGCGGGAATTGAATAAGTTGACAATCAAGAATCGCTATCCCCTGCCTCGAATCGATGATTTGTTTGACCAGCTACAAGGTGCTACATGTTTCTCGAAGATCGATCTATGTTCAGGCTACCACCAACTACGCATTCAAGAGTAGGATATACCCAAAACCGCTTTTCGAACTCGATATGAGTTCGTTGTTATGCCTTTTGGTTTAACCAACGCACCCGCGGTTTTCATGGATCTGATGAATCGTGTGTGTAAACCATTTCTAGACCGCTTCGTCATCGTGTTTATCGATGATATCCTGATATATTCAAAATCGAAAGTCGAACACGCGCAGCATCTACGTTTGGTTCTCGAGCTACTCCAGGGGAATCGACTCTATGCCAAGTTCTCTAAGTGTGAATTTTGGCTAGGGGAGGTTCAATTCCTCGGTCATATTGTCAATAGTCAAGGTATTCATCTCGATCCCGCGAAGATTGAAGCTGTTAAGAGTTGGGTTACGCCTAAGAACCCGTCTGAAGTCCGTTCTTTTCTCGGACTAGCGGGCTATTATCGTCGATTTATCGAAGGGTTCTCTAAAATCGCTGTGCCGCTTACCGCTCTCACGCATAAAGACAGATCCCTTGTTTGGGGAACTGAACAAGAGTCTACCTTCCAAACCCTCAAGCATATGCTTTGCAATGCTCCCGTCCTTGCTTTACCTGACAGAAACGACGACTTTACCGTCTACTGCGATGCCTCAAACCTTGGTCTTGGTTGTGTTCTCATGCAACGGGACAAGGTTATCGCCTACGCATCTCGTCAGCTCAAGATCCACGAGAAGAACTATACAACCCATGACCTCGAGCTAGGCGCAGTTGTTTTTGCGTTGAAGATTTGGCGACACTACCTTTATGGTACTAAGTGTACGGTCTTCACCGACCATAGGAGCCTACAACATATATTCAACCAGAAGGAACTTAATATGCGTCAACACCGATGGATAGAACTTCTTAACGATTACGACTGTGAGATTCGTTATCACCCAGACAAAGCAAATGTTGTTGCCGACGCCCTCAGCAGACGAAGCTATTTGCACAACGTTCCCAATATTCCAGCCCAACATCATCTCGAAACTCTCATCCGCGAAGCCCAACATGCTTGTTTTACCGAACGCACTTTGAAGAAGGAAAAAATCTACCACGATGGAGCCCATCTAGTGAATAAGTCGAATGGGATATTCCATTATCTGGACCGAATTTGGATCCCCAAGCGGACTGATATACGACAGACTTTAATGGACGAAGCCCACAAATCTCGATATTCTATTCATCCCGGTGCCGATAAAATGTACCAGGACCTTCGCTACAAGTACTGGTGGCCGGGCATGAAAAGGGATATCGCTTTCTATGTTGGGAAGTGCCTGACTTGCTCGAAAGTAAAGGCTGAGCACCAAAGACCCTCTGGCTTGCTTGAATAACCCCCGATCCCTATGTGGAAGTGGGAAAGTATAGCTATGGACTTCATAACGAAACTTCCGCGCACGCCATCAAGTCACAATAGCATCTGGGTTGTCATTGACCGTTTGACCAAATCTGCTCATTTTCTGCCAATACGAGAAGACTACAAGGTAGAAAGATTAGCCCGAATCTACACCGACGAGATTATTTTTTGACATGGGACGCCTCGCGACATCATCTCTGACCGTGATGCTCGGTTTACCTCGCGTCTATGGGAAACGTTTCAAACTGCACTCAGTACTACGCTTAATCTAAGCACAGCTTTTCATCCCCAAACCGACGGTCAGACTGAGAGAACGATTCGTACCCTTGAAGACATGCTCCGTTCGTGTGTCATAGATTTCGGTGGTAATTGGGACGCCTACCTGCCGTTAATCGAATTCTCGTATAACAACAGTTATCATTCCAGCATTCAAATGGCACCGTTTGAGGCACTGTACGGAAGAAAATGTCGATCGCCTATTGTATGGCACGAGATCGGGCACTCGCAATTAACCGGTCCTGAGCTACTATAAGAAACGACTGACAAAATCCTCCGAATTCGAGACAATCTGCTGAAAGCTCGGAGTCGTCAGAAAAGTTACGCCGATAGACGACGCAATCCCCTTGAATTTGACGTTGGCGACCATGTACTCCTAAAGGTATCACCTTGGAAGGGTGTGGTCAAATTCGGCAAGAAAGGAAAGCTCGCGCCTCGATATGTTGGACCCTTTAAGATTTTGGAAAGGATCGGAAAAGTGGCCTACAGACTCGAACTACCGGAGGAACTTAGCAACGTTCACCCGACTTTCCATGTTTCAAACCACAGAAAGTGCCTGGCTGAGAATGATTTGTATGTACCGCTTGATGACGTCCAAGTAAACAAAACACTACACTTCATGGAGAAGCCTGTCGAGATCATGGATCGCCAAACCAAGCAGCTCAGACGCTCGCGCATTCCCATTATGAAGGTTCAATGGGAAGGTAAACGAGGCGCAGAGTTCACTTGGGAACTCGAAAGCGACATGAAGGCGAAGTACCCGCAGCTGTTTGTTATGGCTTCGGCCTAATTTCGGAACGAAATTCCCTTAAGAGGGGGAGGCTGTAACACCCCGTGTTTTGAAAGTCAAGGTCAAAGTCAAAGGGAGACAAGATTGCTAATTGTGATCTGTCACTCCTTGCTCAATTCCTGTTTTGACTTCTTTGACTTGTAGATAGTCTATTTATGATTTTGCGTTAGTTTTATTATGTGGAGTACTTTCTACTAATCGAGGTTTAATCGCTTGGTTTTATCGCTTATCGCTTATCGCAATCGCACTCGCAACTCGAATTATGCGTTTTGGATACTGTTTTACGTGTGTGTGCTACTTATGTGTTACCTGTGCATGTTTATTTATGTTTATGTTGTGGTGAATAATCGAAACGCAATCGCAATCGAATCGCAAACGCTAAACGCAAGTGAATTAGGATGATTATATGTTAGATATAGTAGTTGGGATTAAAAGTAATTTGAATGGGAAACTCTATCGCATCGCAACGCTCAACACGCGAATCGAAAGCGCAAAACTCGTCGCACCAAACTCTCCAATCGAGTGGTCAACCGATCGAGCTGCCACCCGATTGAGTTGCCACTCGATCGAGCTGCCACCCGATCGGGCTGCCACTCGATCGACCAACCACCTTTCCCCCTTTCCATTGATGGAAACCCTATAAATACCCCTCATATGTCAACATCACTTGATGTTGACAGCCCTTTCTCTCTTAACTCGCTCCAGCCACTATTTCCTCAGATTTCTCGCGATTCTTGTAAGTTTTCAACCTAAATCTTGTACTTTCTTGATCTACACGCACTCCTACACCCTTCTATCTTTTGAATCTTAACTTTTAACCATGAAATCACTATATTTGAGGTGTTCTAGGATGATGTCATCATGGTGTTCTTGAGAACTTCATGTTTTGGCTTCAATCCACCGAGAACAACTTAGATCTGAACGATTTCCACACAAATAAACAAAGATCTTGCATAGATCTAAACGTATTCATGGTGAGAAAGGATTGAAAGATTGCTTCTAACTTTCTTTCAACTCTTTTACACTCAATGCACTTAAAACCGATAGAACCGGAGCTCGTTCTGACCTTCTACTCTTTCTTAGTGTTGTGGTGGTTCAAGATCTGGATTCTATCCATGAGATAACTGATTTCGGGTTAAACATAAAACACCGTCTCGAACAGTTAACTGGTCGGACTAGGGTGATTCGTGTCCGATCGGGTCACTAAGTCTTGATGGGGTTTCTGTTGTATAGCACGTTAACAAATCGGTTGGAGAAAACTGCAAACTATCAACCAACCAAGTGAGGAAGATGTAACAACCCGCACTTTCGTGCATTGTTACTACTCAATACACTCGTTACGCCTAGCACCAGAGATTTGGATCATAATGTGACTATATCAAATATATCGCTAAATCGAAGTATAATCGAATAATTACGCATATTCTATCGCTATTTCAAACCTATTTTCATAAAGTATAACACTCACGATGATGTTGAGTGAGGGCTTAATCTACCCTCCTCGATAACCATGAGGTGTCGAAACATCAACAACCAACGCTAACAAGGACTATCGGGTGAGTACCATGCCTCCAGCCGTCATGACGATGATGACAATACGAGCAAGTAGTGCCCCGATAATCATTGTGGCACATCACATCGAAGAACGCACTTGAAGGCACGCGTAACTCGATCATCGCACCGAATATTGGATATATAGATATGTATATACGGCCCATTTGTGATTAATTATAATAAATAATTAAATAATTATATAAATATATATGAAAATACGGCCCAAACAGTCGAAATCGCGCAAAAAACGAGGATCCAGGGCTTCCGTACGGACGGGCCAGCCAAACAGTTGGGCCAGTCGATCGGACGGGCCAGCCGATCGGCTGGGCCGCCCGATCGAACGGGCCAGCCAATCGGCTGGGCCGGCCGATCAGACAGACAGCCAATCGGCTGGGCCCATCTGATCAAACGGACCGGCCGATCGGCTGGGCCGTCCGATCGGACAGGCCAGCCGATCGGCTGGGCCGGCCGATCAGCTGGGCCGTCCGATCGGACAGGCCAGCCGATCGGCTGGGCCGGCCGACCGAACGGGCCAGCCGATCCGGACCACTTTTCCTCCTTTTCCTCCTCCCGTGCCTATAAATACCCCTCTATCACCCTCAAGCACTTGTTGTTGCTGCTGTTACTCGACCAAGGCATTCCAGCCCCTTAATCTTCCATTTCTCGCGATTCTTGTAAGTTTTCAACTCAAATCTTGTACTTCTTCGATCTATATGCAATCCTTCATCTTTCTATCTTTCAAAATTTGACTTAAAACCATGAAATCAACGGATTTGGAGTGTTCTAGGGTGATGTCACCATGAAGTTCTTCAAGGGTGATGTCATCCCATGAAGAACAACTCAGATCCGAATGGATTCCATACGATTCTTCATGAATCTCGTCCAAATCCATGATTTCTAACTAAGAAGTTACAGATTTGAGATGTCCTAGAGTGATGTCATCATGAAGTTCTTATGAACTTCAAGTGTTGGCCTCATTCCACCAAGAACAACTCAGATCTAAGAACTTCCGCAAGAATAATCAAGGTTTTCACATCGGATCTATACTAAGAACGATAAGATCAGAGCTTAGACCGACCTTCTACTCATTCTTAGTGTCGTGTTGGTCAGGGATCTGATTCCTACCGAAGAGACGGTCAATTTCGGGTTAAACACGGAAATACCGCCAAGAACGGCCAGTTCTGATGGAACGGGGTGATTCCCGGCCGATAGAACATGTCGGAATTGATGGATTTCAGTTGTTCAACACGTCACCACAACGTCTCGACCAAAAACACCGAAAATGCTCGAAAATCATCAAGAACAGCTGGACAGGCTGGCCGATCGAGCGGCCCAGTCGATCGAGCGGCCCAGTCGATCGAGCGGCCCAGCCGATCGGTTGGACCAGCCGATCGAACGGCCCACTCGATCGAACGGCCCACTCGATCGAACGGCCCACTCGATCGAGCGGCCCACTCGATCGAGCGGTCCATCCGAATGGGCCAGCTCAGTTCAATTTTTCGTCCAACTTCACGTAGATCGATACCGTTTAACGCGTAATCCAATACTTATGCAATTAGTCTGAAATCAGGACATTCTCAGGCACCATCCCGTCAATCCAACCGAATACGCACTGTGAGTATACTTGACCCCTTTTATCGAATTTTGGGTGTAACATACATTCCTTATAAATCGAACTTATCAAACGATTGATTCAAATTGTCAATCTATCACTTGCGAATAACTGTTTGCATAGATATACGTGATGCTAGTTGCATGTATGCTAGGACTTATACTCGTGATGTCCCACCCAGACTAGTATAGTACTATTGCGCCCGACGGGGTCTAGTTATGCCATCGAAGAGTCGAGCATCGAGGACTTAGCTGGTAGTATCAGTTTTGTGAGTATATGTGTCGTGTGTTACGTTTATGCATATGGAAATTCGCAACACTTTAATCTATTATACTATTACATATCAAACCTGTATACTCGCCAATACTTTTGTATTGACAATATTTTAACGTATGTTGCAGGACTAGTCGAAGTCTACATCAAATCAAGCTAGGAAGTCTAGAAACTCACCTAAATTCTAAGTTGACGGATTTGAATTGTTCGAGAGGACAAGAAATCTGTAATAACTTATGTGATTGTATTGTTGTTAGTATGGGATAACAAATGTAATGAATATTATCGCAATATAGTTGTTATGGATTCTCTTGAGCAATCTGATTCGCCTAGTGCCGCGCCCCGATGATTCCGCCATCGGTCGGGGTGTGACAGATTGGTATCAGAGCCATAACTATAGGGAATTAGGCAAGACTCGACCTAGTCCGGGTCGACGTCTTAGAGAATGACCTAGTCTATAGTCTAAGCACCCACAGGCTGCCTCGTACGAACCCAGTAGGGTTTGTATTGCGCCTACCTGATGCTTCTGATCGAAATTTCAAGGACTATGACTTTGTGTGAACCCAGCATATTATAACTTCGCACGAAGAAGCCTTTCCTAAGGCTGGAATACTACTAGCCTTTCCTAAGGCAGACATAATACACATGTTTTCGAAAATACTCGCATCTCACAACCGAGCGATCCAGTCGAGACCAGGTGTGAAAACCAGTAACTCTCGATAGGATTGCTCACTCAGCGCATTTTTCTAGCACGAGAATCCTTCGTTGAGTCAGGAGTGACATCCATACCTCGACGAAAGCCTCCCTTTCGAAATTCTAGTGAAGCTCTCGGATTCATTCGATGAGCGTAACCACAAATTTGGAACGAAATTGTTAAGTTAGGGGTGAAACCCATACCTTAATGAAACGTTCCGCTCCCTAAAATATTTTCCAAAAAGCTCTCACCAGGGACTCGACCATCACAATGACTCGAGCCTCGCGATGACTTGGAGGATGAATGCCATGAGCTGCATCCCAGTGGAAGCATAAACCCCCAGAGTCAACGCGTGTGCACGAATTTGTTGGGTGTGATTGAGTTACCTTGGGTAGTCGACGCCTAAACACCCGAGGCACTCCGAGAATCTTACTAAGCCTACAACTCGCCGGATTTTACGATTTGATGAACTCAGTTACGTTTTATGTGTTTAATTGCGAATATCCATTTTCGCTCCCTATTTTACAAAACGCACAACTCGCACAGCCATCGCAATCCCAAAACAAAGACCGAATGATCGCAACAAAACTAATGTCCAATTGTCCGATTTCTCTTGCAATCCCTCTCTTAACGCGTCCTCGCGCATTCTAAACTGTAACATATGTGTGTGTAAGTATGAACTACAACTAACCATACCTAAGTACAATCAAGACATTGTGTGAAAATCTAGAAAGTTCGTGTCTCCTATGTGGCTCCTATGTGAAGTCTATTTATATTGCACATTACAAGTTTCGAGTGCGCTCAATCGCATCGTAAACTCGAAATCATTATGATCGAATCTCATTCCAAATCTCTCTCTGTCTAGATGCCTTCCAACAACTCTATCTCGAGACGAATAACTAAGAGAAGAGCCAAACGAAGCGCCAATAAGAGGATTGCCTCGATTGTGACCAAGGAAGTGGTCAAGCTCTTTCCTCAAATTGTTGCTCAAGTGCACTCTCTCAGTAACTCTCGAGCCACGAAGGACTATAAGACGGAATCGCCGCAATCTACTTTCCTCTACAAGCACTTCAAAGCCTGTGACCCGATGGAATTCACAGGTGAAGGAGGTGCGACCCAACTGCTCCAGTGGTTCGATTCTATCGAGGTCACCCTTCGACAAAGTGGGTGTCCCGATGGTTTCCATACTACTTGTGCTACCGGGGTATTTCAATCGCGAGCACTCGACTGGTGGACCGCCGAACGCAACAAACGTGGGATCTCCGCAGCTTACGCCCTCTCTTGGGACGAGCTGAAGGAACTTATGAAGGAAGAGTATTGTCCCCCTCACGAAGTCCAGAAGCTAGAAAACGAATTTTGGGAAATCGAGCAAAACGGAGGTGACAATGCTGACTACACAGCAAGGTTCAAGCAGCTTAGTGCAATCTGCCCAAGTCAAGTTGACACTCCAAGGAAAGCCATCGCGAAGTACCTCCGCGGCTTACCTGAGAGTGTGGGAGATTTTGTAGAAGCTGCAAGACCTGCTACCATCGAAGAAGCCTACCGTCTAGCCGCAGAGATCAACAGCAAACGAGTCTTGGACGGGTTTTTCTCCAAGAAGCCTGTCAAACAAGCTCGTCAAGCAATCATCATCAACTCATCTGACGATTCCTCTGGCGAATCGATAGAGGAATCATCTGACAGCTCCTCTGAAAGCTTTTCTAAGGACTGCTCCGACAATGCCTCTATCAAATCATCAGACGAATCTGACAACGACACTGCATCATCTCAGGAAGCACAACCAAGCCGCAAACGAGAGACCGTGAGCCCGGACTCATCAACAACTGGAATGCCGCAACCTGAACCTCTCCAATCAGTCCCAGTTCAACCAAAACGTGCTTACAATGGGCCCTATCCCCTGTGTTTCACGTGCACGTATCATCACCCGCCAGAAGCAAATTGTCACTATTGCACAAATTGCAACTGGTATGGTCATTGTACACAGCACTGCCGCGCAGGACCACAACTCTGAAGGAACTCAACAACAGCCGCAGTCTCCGCTAGTGTTCTCCACAGCAACGTTATTTTGCTTCTAATGTTGTTGTAACAATATGACTTATCGCTATCATTTCCTTTTATATGGGAGCTTATTTCATCTATCGTCGCATGTGGACTCTATTTCTCTTTTACTCTAGCACCATCTAAACGTTAGCACTATGTACTATATAATGTATTTTACCCTTACAACACTCTTAGAATGAGGTACGATGTACGTGCAAGGAACAACTAATCGCGGGTGCACACGGGATTATTTTGGTCAGTGCACGGAGATCGTAGTGAAGTTCTAATGGTGCCATAACGTTTAAAAGCATGATCAAGGGTTTTGGCCATGTCAACAAAGCATGACACCAAAGCACGGGGCATAAGTAGTAGGGGTAACGCAATGTGTGCTTTACTATGCTACCGAAGCTTCGTGAAGAAAGTGCCATGTGGAGTTGGACGTTATTAGACCTATTATATTATAATGGATACTTTCGACACGATACAAATCAATCACAAGGCGTAACAAACTAAAATCGCATCACTGCGAGACTTCTCGTAAGTCTGCGTACGCAACAAAATTGCCACATCGATGGACTTAGGCAAGTTCACCCCGAAGAGCAATTGGAGCAACGCAAGACTGGTCGTAAGTCTAGAACGCAACTCAATCGCAGTTTTGCTAGATCAATCTCGCAATCTAAATCACTCGATATGTGGCTCGAAATCGCAATCGCATCATGTGTTCATCTCGCAATCTCTAACACTGGTTATTGACTATTGTGTGAACTTCTACCGCCTGGTGTGGATCGCTTATTGTGGATCGCTAGACGAGTATCGAGAGTCACTTGTCGCTTTTCGCTTTAACGCATTTCGCGCCAATTTCATCGACTCGATACTCTCATCACGTGTCGTCATCACTCATCGATACTCGTGTCATCTGTGTTATCTTGGCAGGCACGACCTCGCTTCACAAGACAAAACTAAGAGGGTCGAAACATGGTGGTGTTTTGACCATATTAGCAGACTTTCGTGGAAAAAGGCCATGCGGGCTAGCAATGGTTACTATTTGTGGTGTATTCAACTCAATCGAATCGCGTATTGTTCACAACGCAACGAACGTCGCTTATCATCTATCAGGGTCTATTGCCTATCGATATTCGGTTATCGCTTGGAATTCATCGCAGTTAAGTCAAATTAGGGTACATGACATCGCTTCACGGGACAAAACTAACATGGGAAACGTGGTGTTTTCTATATTAGCAACTCTCGTGGAAACATGCCATGTAGGTTTTATGCGGAACGAATCGAAATCGCATCCAGTCGAATCAAAATCGCGCCATTCGCTATCGCTTATCAAACGTCGTCTAACCCAGTGTGCCATATCAAAGTCTCGCATGATCGAACTACTCGCATTCACTATCAACGCTTTGTCTACATCCAAGTCGCTTCAGTACTCGGTCTAGCGCCCTATCGCTTGGACCGCGGGGTCGAAATTCTATCTGTGTCGTATCGGCACACGTGACACCGCCTCATGAAACAGAAGTAATGTGGGTAAAACATGGTGGATACGCTGCTGGTACTTCCTATATATAAGTGTTTTAATCATATTAACAAACTTTCTTGGGAAGTGCCACATGGGGCTCGATGTAAATTATTTTTCCGTACTGTTAAAGAAAACCGATTTTTATAAAATTTTGTTAAAACCGTTGGACAACTGAAATCTCCTTACAACATGGAGAAAACATCGAATCAGTTTGGCCCCGTGCCCAAAGGAAGTTTCATAAGTTCAGTTATTCCTTAAAAACTTTTTCAATAACAAAAAGAAATCTTCCTAAAAATGATTGTTCGACAATCGAGTTTCAGCTCGGACTCACGTTGTAGGAAAATTTTCTTAGGACTTATTTTGCCGTCGAATTCTTTTAAAATGTATAACTCGAAAATCTGTTACCAAAATAACAAAAACCCTCCCCATAGCGTTGGTGTGGACATCGATGAAGTTAGCACCACGCCATGAGGGGATTTTCCTAAATATCTTCGAAGATTAATCGATTATCGGTAAGTTTAAAACTTTATGGAATCGCTTTTGTGTGTGTCATCGCTTTTGGTTATTCGAATCGTATCTTCTCACCGCTCTCACTCACCGAATCTTTAATCGATCGCTCGCTTATCTAGACGCTTTTAAATCGCTACTCTCATTCGCATCAACTCTTAAGACCCTACTAATGGATTAATTTCGGGACGAAATTTCCTAAAGCAGGGGAGACTGTAACAACCTGCACTTCCGTGCGTTGTAACTACTCGATACACTCGTTACGCCTAGCACCAGAGATTCGGATCATAATGTGACTATATCAAATATATCGCTAAATCGAAGTATAATCGAATAATTACGCATATTCTATCGCTATTTCAAACCTATTTTCATAAAGTATAACACTCACGATGATGTTGAGTGAGGGCTTAATCTACCCTCCTCGATAACCGTAAGGTGTCGAAACATCAGCAACCAACGCTAACAAGGACTATCGGGTGAGTACCATGCCTCCAGCCGTCATGACGATGATGGCAATACGAGCAAGTAGTGCCCCGATAATCATTGTGGCACATCACATCGAAGAACGCACTCGAAGGCACGCGTAACTCGATCATCGCACCGAATATTGGATATATAGATACGTATATACGGCCCTTTTGTGATTAACTATAATAAATAATTAAATAATTATATAAATATATATGAAAATACGGCCCAAACAGTCGAAATCGCGCCAAAAACGAGGATCCAGGGCTTCCGTACGGATGGGCCAGCCGATCGGCTGGGCCGCCCGATCGGCTGGGCCGCCCGATCGAACGGGCCAGCCGATCGGCTGGGCCGGCCGATCGGACAGACAGCCAATCGGCTGGGCCCATGGCTGGGCCGTCCGATCGAACGGACCGGCCGATCGGCTGGGCCGTCCGATCGGACAGGCCAGCTGATCGGCTGGGCCGGCCGATCGGCTGGGCCGGCCGACCGAACGGGCCGGCTGATCCGGCCCACTTTTCCTCCTCCCTTACCTATAAATACCCCTCTATCACCCTCAAACACTTGTTGTTGCTGCTGTTACTCGACCAAGACATTCCAGCCCCTCAATCTTCCGATTTCTCGCGATTCTTGTAAGTTTTCAACTCAAATCTTGTACTTCTTCGATCTATATGCAATCCTTCATCTTTCTATCTTTCAAAATTCGACTTATAACCATGAAATCAACGGATTTGGAGTGTTCTAGGGTGATGTCACCATGAAGTTCTTCAAGGGTGATGTCATCCCATGAAGAACAACTCAGATCCGAATGGATTCTATACAATTCTTCATGAATCTCGTCCAAATCCATGATTTCTAACTAAGAAGTTACAGATTTGAGATTTCCTAGAGTGATGTCATCATGAAGTTCTTATGAACTTCAAGTGTTGGCCTCATTCCACCAAGAACAACTCAGATCTAAGAACTTCCGTAAGAATAATCAAGGTTTTCACATCGGATCTATACTAAGAATGATAAGATCAGAGCTTAGACCGACCTTCTACTCATTCTTAGTGTCGTGTTGGTCAGGGATCTGATTCCTACCGAAGAGACGGTCAATTTCGGGTTAAACACGGAAATACCGCCAGGAACGGCCAGTTCTGATGGAACGGGGTGATTCCCGGCCGATAGAACAGGTCGGAATTGATGGATTTCAGTTGTTCAACACGTCACCACAACGTCTCGACCAAAAACACCGAAAACGCTCGAAAATCATCAAGAACAGCTGGACAGGCTGGCCGATCGAGCGGCCCAGTCGATCGAGCGGCCCAGCCGATCGGCTGGACCAGCCGATCGAACGGCCCACTCGATCGAACGGCCCACTCGATCGAGCGGTCCATCCGAATGGGCCAGCTCAGTTCAATTTTTCGTCCAAATTCACGTAGATCGATACCATTTAACGCGTAATCCAATACTTATGCAATTAGTCTGAAATCAGGACATTCTCAGGCACCATCCCGTCAATCCAACCGAATTCGCACTGTGAGTATACTTGACCCCTTTTATCGAATTTTGGGTGTAACATACGTTCCTTATAAATCGAACTTATCAAACGATTGATTCAAATTGTCAATCTATCAATTGCGAATAACTGTTTGCATAGATATACGTGATGCTAGTTGCATGTATGCTAGGACTTATACTCGTGACGTCCCACCCAGACTAGTATAGTACTATTGCGCCCGACGGGGTCTAGTTATGCCATCGAAGAGTCGAGCATCGAGGACTTAGCTGGTAGTATCAGTTTTGTGAGTATATGCGTCGTGTGTTACGTTTATGCATATGGAAATTCGCAGCACTTTAATCTATTATACTATTACATATCAAACCTGTATACTCGCCAATACTTTTGTATTGACAATATTTTAACGTATGTTGCAGGACTAGTCGAAGTCTACATCAAATCAAGCTAGGAAGTCTAGAAACTCACCTAAATTCTAAGTTGACGGATTTGAATTGTTCGAGAGGACAAGAAATCTGTAATAACTTATGTGATTGTATTGTTGTTAGTATGGGATAACAAATGTAATGAATATTGTCGCAATATAGTTGTTATGGATTCTCTTGAGCAATCTGATTCGCCTAGTGCCGCGCCCCGATGATTCCGCCATCGGTTGGGGTGTGACAGAAGACGATCAGGTCATCTGGGACGGATTGTCGTCCGATCGGATTGCCGTCCGATCGGATTGCCACCCGACCGGACAGTCACCCGATCGGCTTGCTCCTTGGGTCCCACACTTAACTTTTATTTTCAACTTTTGAAGTTTGAACATCAAACGGATTGCCGTCCGATCGGATTGCCGTCCGATCGGATTACCACCCGACCATGTGATGTTTTGACTTCAACACTTAAACAATTTTCAACTTGTTCAATGCATATGGATTGCCACCCGATCGGATTGCAATCCGATCGAGTGACCGTCCTGCTGTAAACTTGTTCTCAACCTGAATAACCTCGCCAATCGGATTGCTGTCCGATCGAACAGCCGTTCGATCGACCGACCTGAAAGGTAGAGATACTTCTCCGTTTTCAAAATGCTACTACGAAAACTTCAAAAGACAAGCCATCATACACAAACACATCCATCCGAAACGAGATGATAACCTAATCGAGTAGTCACCCGATCGGGCGACCACCCGAACGGATTGTCATCCGATCGACCGGCCACCCGATTGGATTACCACCCGATCAGATTACCGTCCGCTCCACTGACACTTCACTCCGCTTTACGCGCCGCTCATCATTTATGCTATCGTTAACTGTTCAGGCTAATTTCCGCTCTAAGTGCTCCCTTCAATCCATCAATCGCTGTAAGTATACTCGATCCCTTTTTGCTTTACGCACTTTTGGGCGTTATATACGTTACTTATTCTAAATCACATCGAACACACTATGCTATACTTTAACGCTAACCGTTACCGCATGTTATACGTGACTTAATGAATGCTTGTTTGTTATGTTTACACATGGAATGCTATCTAACTACCTTAGCAACGATAGTACTATTTGTTTGGACTCAGCACCTGTTCACTCAGGGGTTGTTAAGGACAATTTGTTACATGGCTCACAGTGGTGAGTGTGTATTACGAACTGCCTTGGGCAGTCAACCCGCAGTCATTGGTATCGATAGGTTCATGTCGATAACTAATATGCCTCACTTTACATTGTGTACGTGCTGGTTATGCGTAACAAATTTCGAACTCTATATTATCTAATAAACTTGTATGCTCACCTTTACACAATGTCTATTGACTTTTACTTTAACGTATGTGACAGGTGCTTAGGATGTTTATATGCGTGGCTTGCTGTGAAATCGAGGCTGGGAAAGGTCTAGAAACAAATAAACAAGTGTCTGAATTTTAAAATCTGAGTTGTCGGAACAGAACAATTTGACTAGATCTTGTCTGTAATAATTGTGTTATCTTTTATGACATGGTATGGGACATGTTGCTTTAAATAATTGGCAATTATAGTTGTTATGGAAACTTCTAGACAATCTGTTTCGCTCAGTGCCACGCTCCGATGTTTCCGCCATCGGTTGGGGTGTGACAAATTCAGCCTTGTAATTTGTACCTATCTGCAGGGTATTATAAAGTTCCGATGAATGCAAATATATAAATATTTGATTTTAGAGTCTTTTTGTTCGAAAATTATACCTGCGTACCGAGTGCATACATTGGTAGGGTGCTATAACTGCATAAGAACTGTCCCACAAACCTATATGATGGAAATCAGGCATAACAACACTGAATGAGATTAATCCCTATTAGGGTATTTATCGCTGAGTTTTGCGGCCGCTCTAGAACAAAGCAGAAAACACAAATCACAAAATGAATGAGATTAATATCAAAGCGCATCATTTCCCTTGCATTGGTGCAAAGAAAGTGTTCCGTTAATATAAAGTTATAGTAGTAAATCGATAATACCCAATAAACAAATCATACAGACTCTGTAACCAAAATTAAATTAACTCAAATCCAAATTAGAAAGAAACAATGGAATACCGTTTCAGATCGCTTAAGAAGAAGACCCTGCAAGAGATTTCGATCCGACCAAGATGCCAAATGTCATTTTATCTAATAGAAACTGGCCTTTGTAGCATTGGCCCCATCTTTGTCTCTCTAATTATCTGGAAATACAACAAAATACAATATCAGCAATAAAAGAAGAACCCTAAAAGCAATTTAAGAAAAGAAACTGACCACGGATGAAGCCCCATTGGTACAAACTACAACAAACTAAATCCTCACACTACACTTGTAAATTTGAATCATAAGTATGCAACAGGCATTGTGTGAGTGAAGATCAACACATCAACATGATTTAATGAGAAATAAAAAAAACAAGTAGATTAAGCTGTCAGACAATGAAATCGAAGGGTTACATGTTTCTGAATCCTCGTAGGTGGATCTCAAATCAACTTGAATCTTTGTTTTCACCTTTGGTTCTGACATGGAACCCTATATTTTTTAAACAATCTATCCATCTCAGATCTGGTCGATTGAGGTAAGAATTGAAAACATGTCAGGGGGAAGATGAGAGTTGTTGGTGCACTACATCTGTCGACTTCGTCTTGTATCGAGTCTTAACATTGAATTGTATAGATTAGGGCACGATTTACGAGAAAGTAGGAGATTATATGTGGTTTAGTGATAATTTCGCTCATATGGTCATGAGGTTTCGCTCATGTGGTTATGATGGGGTTTCGCTTATGTGGTCATGTCCACTGGAGCGAAACCATCAGACCTTTATATAGTGGTCTCATGAGCGAAATCAAAAAGATTCTCTTGTATTCCATACCGAAGTGCTGCCGGTGTGAAGATCGAGCTGTAATCATTGTCAAATCAATACAAACAGTAGATTAAGTGAAGAATCAGCTATTTCTACCTCCGTTTCTTGTTATTCCGCACCTGAAACGAAGTTGAACGCCTCTGAACGACTCATTCGGGTCAGAACACGATCCTACAGGTGGTATCAGAGCACAGGAGGAGGAGTTCTGCAGAGATTAGCTGGAATTCATCGAGTTTTCTTACTTCTACACCTTCTTTCATCATTTCAGAAAGTTTTACCGGTCAAAGTTTGCTCAAAATTTCACAGACTGTGTGTTATTGGACATAAACAAACCCTAGAAAGTTTCGGACCAAAACACAGACTAAAAATGGACCAAATTACCTTCGAATTAGGTTTCGCTCATTCGGACATATTATGATATCGCTTATTTGACATCCTGATTTCGCTCTTATGTCACAAAAACTGAAGGGTTTCGCTCTAAATTGCATGATAATTTCGCTCATAGGTGCATAATCTGATATTTCGCTCTTGTGAACATCAGGGGTTTCGTTCTTGTGACATTGTTTGGGGTTTCGCTCATAAAGTCTATCAGGTTTCGCTCATAAGGTCATCCAGAACACTTTTTCGCTTTTACGGACATCTGGGATTTCGCTCTTAGTGCACAAATCACATGATTTCGCTTTTTAGTCATTGATTTTGAAAAACGTGCTAAGTCATCATGGATACCGAGTTCTATAATGCGTTTGCAACACCGTCTGGTCCAGCTGCTAATGCTCAAGCTATGAGTTTGGAAAACGAGACGGGAACCACCCGAAAGCCCCCAAAATTGATGAGTATCAAAGAATACTACGGGTGGAAAGACAGATTCGAGAACTGGGTCCAGGCGAATCATCTTAGATCATGGGAATGCATTCTGAAGAAATACGTGTTGCCTTGAACAGATTTACAGGTTTTAAAGGAGTTATCTGAGTTCACGGATCAAGAACGGGTTATGTACAAAGCAGAAAAGATGATGATTAGTCTGCTTCAACAAGCCATCAAAGAAGACATCTTCATACTACTACAGCATGACAAAACTGCAAAATCAATCTGGGATGCACTTAAAGTCAAATTTGAGGGGAGCGAGAACATGATAAAGAGCAAGAAGGCGTTACTCAAGAAAGAGTTTGATCTGTTCAGTAGCTTACCGGGAGAGGATACGAAGAAGCTGATTGAACGTTACTGCCACCTTGTACGATCAATGTCGATGTTGAGTATTACTAAAGATCGTGAAGAGCGGGTAGACAAATTGGCTGATGCGTTACCACAGAAAGAGTGGGGAACATATTTGATGATTCTGAAGAACACGGGTGTTTATGATGGGTTGACTATATCTCAGTTTATTGAAAAGATTAAGAGTCAGGATCTGGAACAACAAAAGATCGCTAGGATGAATAGTCCGAGTGGTTAACAGGACGTGAAGATGTACTACAAGGGTAGTATTTCAGTTCATGAAGCTGAGAGAAGTCCGAAAATCCAAACAGCATTCAGTGCTGGGGATTCAACAGAAAAAGCTGATCAAGGTTCTAACAAAAGCAGCAGTGGATTCTCATCATTTCCAAGTGTCAATCCTAAAGAATCAAATACAAGCTTTCAGTCTCAAAGCACAAAACAGGAAATGGTTATGTGATTCAGTGCAACATCGCTCTAAATCTTCCAGAAGGCCAAAGTTTTTCTGAGGAAACTGCAAAAGACCACATGGCTTTACTTGGTTCCGTGTTGTTATCTTATGAGGGTCTTGTTGCTGGTCGGATCGGGAATCCTATGCTCACAAAGGAAGATTACGATCAAATAGACGCCGAAGAGATGGAATTAATGGATATCAAATGGTGTCTAGCTAGTGTTCTTAGGCGTGCTGAAAAGTTTAAAATGATTACCGGGAGAAATGACTTTCTTGACGCTCATGTATCTACTTTAGGTTTTGATAAATCTAAAGTTACTTGTTTTTGATGCAGGGAGAAGGGCCATTTCAAACGGGAATGCAAGAACAGGGAAGCTAGTGGTGCTCAGAATCCGTTTGGAAAAGACGACTACTACCGGAAAGCCATTTATCAACAGGCTGGTCAATCACAAGACTCACAGATGGCTCATGGTAGAAAGATTGAGGATTCGAAGAGAGCGTGTTTAGTAGATTTCAATTGGAGCAACTACATATGTCCTGACAGCAATGCCTGTTTAGTTGATCAAAATGATGAACAACTACCTGAAGGCTTCAGCTGGGATATGTTTGTTGATGAAAAGGGTGATTTCAAAGCTTTCATTGCTAAGATCATTAGAGAACCAGACATGTTCGCCACATGGATGAAGTCTATTGGTGAAACAGTGAAAAGTGTGGAGGAACAGTCTGTTACATCTGAAGAAAGCTCGGAAAGTGCTGATGAAGGTTTACAGAGTTTAGATGAAAGTGTACATAATGATGTTAGTTCAGAAAAGGAAGTTGTTTTTGATCAAACACCATCTGATTCTGGTATATCAGATGCTAGTTCTGAAAAATCTGCACAGTTTGATCAATCACCTCCAGATGATAGCGGCAGTGATGATGAGGAGGAAAAGCATATTAATATTGCAAAATCTCATCTTTCTCCTGAAAGTTTTCATTTCTATTTTGCAGATCGCATGGAGAAACTGAAGGAGAAACGAGCTGCTAAAGAACAACAACAAATGAAAACTGAAAATGTTGTTAAGAATGAGAACGTTGAAAGTGTTGCTGAGAAGATGGTTGATACTGAGCAAGCAAAGGTAGAAGAAAAGGTGAAAGAAGAAGAAAAGGTGGTTGAAGTGGTAAAGACAATCGAGGTTGAGAAGATTGTTGAAGTTGTCAAGCCTTGCACAAAGTGTCTTGAAGCTTGCAAGGAATGTGCGGCAAAGAATGATATAATTGCTGAGTATGAGAAGAAGAAGGAGCAGTTACTGTTCAACCTCAACTATGTGAAAGAATCTTATGATGTTTTGAACAAAACAGTAACTGGTCTCCAAAAGACAAACTCAGAAAGAGAACAAGCACTAACGATGATGAATGTTGTTATGATGACAAAGCAGAAAGCCATAAATTTCTACATCAAAGAAAGTGCTAAATGGAAGCAAGAGTTGGAGACAGAAAAGATCGAGAATGAGAGAATTAGACGTTTGTTACAAAGTTATTCTAGTTCTGATTATCTCATTGATCGTATTTACCCAACTGTTGCAGGTATGGAAGCTTTTCAAGACGAGAAGCCGAAGAAAAAGAAAGACAGTGGTAAGAAACCGACTGTTAGCTATAACAAGTGTCCGCCTCCAATTTAGGAAGGGTATTCTCCTAGAAAACCAAACGAGGAGCAACTTGAAAAAGCAGTCAATATAAAGCTAAAAACCGACACAACTGACGTTTTACCAGATAACATTGATGTCACATTTACCTCATCCGATACTGATCATGAGTCTGAATTAATCAAAAAGGTGGTCGATCAGGTGTTGGATACTGAGGAGGAGTCCGAATCAAAGTCTGAGTCTGGAGGGTCAAATTCGTCAGTCAACAGTCCAAAGTCGTCGGTTAAACGGTCTTATAGTAAAGAATTTTTGTTATCAAAAGCAAATTTGGATGATGAAACATTTGAAGTAGCATACACTTTAAATGATTCGGACAAATTATACTATGACAAAGAATTTCCAATAAGAAGTGTTCGTTTTGACATGATCAAAAAGGTTTTCAAAATGACAAAAATTAATATTTCTGAAATAAAATATTTAAATCTTATTGAAAAACCTAAGAAATACACTTCAAGAGTTCAACAACGTTTAAACAAGAAAAAGGGTTACAATTCTGGTTCTGGTTTCCAAAAGAAATCTAACCAAAATCATAGCTACAAAAAGAAAGGTCTTGGATTTATTCCACCAGAAAACCATAAAAATGATAAAAATTCTAAAACAAAAGCAGAATTTGTGTCAGATGGAAGCTCAGAAGAGGAACAGAAGAAACCATTCTGGAAACAGTCAAATCAAGAGTTTCTTGCTGAAAAGAGGAATAATGGATTTGAAGTGTCACATCCAAAGGAAGCTCGTACCTGTTACAGTTGTAATGAAGTTGGTCACATTGCATGGAACTGTCAGAAAAACACCAAAACAAAACAGGGAGTTTCTCAGAAACTTAAAGAAAAAGTTGTTGATGTTGAACCACCAACCGAAAAACTTAAAAGTTTTTGAAAACTCAACTTATGAGGTTGGTGAGTGTTCGAAGAAGAATTTTTATAAAAAGAAAGAAAAAGACAACCAAGTGTGGGTTGCTAAGAAGGTTAATGATAATATCGGCGATGAATCTGGTTCCACAAAGCCAGAAGAGCCACAAGTTGATGTAAAAATTTCAGTGAATGATGATGAATTTCCATCACTGAAATTTGAAGAAGTTAAGCAGAAAGTGGGTAAGGTTGATATCTCGAATCAATTTTACAATGAGAAAACAAAGTTTGATGTCGAGAAAACTTTTAATGGAAGTGTAAAGAAAATTTTTGGGAAAATGTTGAATGGGAAAGCAAAGGGGGTTAAAGATTTCTATGCAACTAAAAAGGCAACATACAACCCCACTGCGCAAGAACTGAAAGCCATCAAGTCTGAAAAGACTTGGATGGAAGTCTGTTTCCCTTAAAGTCTTAGGACCGCCGGAGATCCCAAGTTTATATCGTGGATCAGGAATCGGCATTATTCTAGTGTTTGAAAAGTTTGCTTGAAAAATTTTGAAAGTGTTTCAATTTTACAGGTGAAAGGACTACGCCGGAGCTTCCAGGTTGGTAAGTGCGAAGCAGGAATCGGCATCCTGATTGGTAAAATGATGCATGTAGACGTAACATTCCTACAGTTGGTATTGGTTAGTCATACCTACAAGTGGTATTGTTTGTGATCTTTTAAGTGGTTATTTTTACAATTGGTACAGAGGTTGCTTGATTGCAAATCAGTAAATCAGGGACATTAAGTTGTACTTGATTTACTGTACATTGGATAAAACTGACAAGATGATGAACCATAACCCCGAATCTTATGATCAACTTACAAGTGGTAAAAACAAACTCTTTTTCCAGAAAAATCATTTTGATTAAAACAAACTTAAGTGTTTTGAAATCTAAATGAGAAAATGGTTTGTTGAAAGGGGGAGTTCTGATTGTTTATGCCGAGTGAATGGCGAATTGATGCGATTCGATGTGAGTTGTCAAGTTCTGTATAGTTTGTTTTACTTTTTGTGTTTACAATTGGGTCAAGAGCTTAGTTAGTTTTCAAATTTCTTTTTAATGTGTTTGCATTTTAGGGGGAGTAAGAAAATTTCAGAAAATTCAAAAACATTAGAAAATTTGAAAAATCCAAAAACATGATAAAATCAAAAATGAGTTTTGTTGTGAAAAAGAGGAAATGATAGTACATCAGTGGATTGACACAACATGCTAAAGAATTGGAAAGTTAAAATGTGATAAACAGTCTCACTGCGGATGTGTCAGTAGATTTTTATACATTTAGTAGATTGTGACGAGATATAAACATAAAATTTTAAACTTGCTTGTTCTGTGGGTTAACAACTTCTTGGATATATAGGTAACCCCTGAAATCCTGTTTGAAGGGTCCCGTATTCTGAGATACTAGGTCTTTATACTCAGTGATATCTGGGGTATTATCCCGGGACTTCTGCTGTATGGAAGTACTGACCTAGTCCCCGGATAATGCTTTCTGCAAATGCTTGAAACATAGCATCGCCCTTAGCAAGCTGATGAAACAATAAAATTCACAGTCGCTGTTGTTGTAAATAAAAGATCCTCTAAAGGGGACATACCAAAAGTCGAAGCCGTCATCTCTCTGCATATACGGAAGTATCGACCTGAGCTCTCACGGCCCTCGCATCTAACCCCTTTACAGATATCATCTGTGGTATACTCACTTGTAAGACTGAATATTGGGATCTGGATACGGGAGTATATTCAAGTAGTAGGACACACGAATAAGTTCAAGTGTTTAAGACATTAATATCGTATCTCAGATCAATTGAACATTGTGTGAAAATTTAAGTGGACAAATATACTAACAATCTAGGTGAATTGTTTAGAACTTAAAATGTAATGCAGCTTAATGGTGTTAGTGACATGTCTCATAATCTGATATGATCCTTTTACACAAACTCACAAAAATATTGTTTGTAAATATTTTCATTTCTGCATTTTCTTGTTTCTTCAATTGGTGTCAGTCTTTGTCTTTACAAGTGGTGTCATTTACTTTCTTTCAGAAAATCCAAAAAGATTTTGTGTGTGTTTTAGCATAAACTTTTGAAAAAGTCAAAAAGATTTTCGACAACTAATGTTGGAAAGCTGTTTTTCAAAATTCCGAGTGCTAAACATGATGACTTTGTTGTGAGGGGGAGTGTGTTTTGAGAGTCAAAATATGGTTTTTAAATCAACAAGTGGTTCATCATATGTGAATGATCTGAGGGAGAGTGATTGTAGATGCATATGAGAGGGAGTGTTGGTGCATATGTTTATACTTAAATTGTTAAAATCTTACTTCTGGGTTAAGAATGTGCAGGAATATCAGGGTTTCGATCTTGGACCTAGAGATAAAGTGACAGGTTACAATACCTGAGGATTCTGATTGAAGAAAGTCAAGTTTCGATCCTGAAAATTAAAGACTCTGCAGATAGAGCTTGAGTCAGGTTTCAATCCTGGAATATGAAGAGCCAGACAATGATCCTAAAACAGATGTTGCTGAAGAATAAAGGGATGCCAGCAAATCGTGAGGGGGAGTCTAAAGATATTCAAGTTAAGGGGAGTCTGTTGAAGAAGATAGAGAAGAGAAAAGCCCAGAGACTGATCAAGACTGAAGAAGAGAAGACACAGCATTGTCGTGAATCGATAGTCGACTCGTCAACATCCAAGGGGGAGTCTGTTGGTGCACTACATCTGTCGACTTCGTCTTGTATCGAGTCTTAACATTGAATTGTATAGATTAGGGCACGATTTACGAGAAAGTAGGAGATTATATGTGGTTTAGTGATAATTTCGCTCATATGGTCATGAGGTTTCGCTCATGTGGTTATGATGGGGTTTCGCTTATGTGGTCATGTCCACTGGAGCGAAACCATCAGACCTATATATAATGGTCTCATGAGCGATATCAAAAAGATTCTCTTGTATTCCATACTGAAGTGATGCCGGTGTGAAGATCGAGCTGTAATCATTGTCAAATCAATACAAACAATAGATTAAGTGAAGAATCAGCTATTTCTACCTCCGTTTCTTGTTATTCCGCACCTGAAACGAAGTTGAACGCCTATGAACGACTCATTCGGGTCAGAACACGATCCTACAAGAGTCATCTCCATTGATGTAACCTTTAATACTGGAAAATCCGGTTATAGGGGAGATGGGAACGGCCGACTACCAAAAGGTCGCATATTCAATTGAAGAGTCCATCCTTAAATGCGCAGTGATGAGATAGAGCAAGGTGAAATCCCTGTATTGCCCCTAAGTGTCTTAAAATTTTTGAACAATTTCCTTATGTACCCCTCTAAAATGGCTTCTACTTTCTTGTACATGATGCTTCAAGATTTATACGTGTGGTAAAATTACAATCTTGTACATCTGAAATGCTTTATATAGATGTATAGATAGCGTTTTTAATTTAAATTACTCTAGATCAAGTGGTGGAAGACTTGCATTTCTCTTGAGAGATGCAAGTTCAACTCCCACTTGGTGTAGAGTGAGTCATTGGTGGGCAATGATAGGAGACCCAGGGAAACCTGAGTTGGATCCTTGAGCCAAACGAGTTTTACAGGTAACTTCATCGTTGTTCCTACGGGCGGGTGGGTTACTAGGTTTTCCCCAGAATTGGTGGTGGACCCGGGTTACTCTCGGAGTACTCCGTTTGGTCCAGTGGGAGCCCCGAGAGTCCTCGGGATTGATTCTGTTGGCCATTCAAAAAAAATATCCGAACTTTTTAATTTTATTATTGTTGAACATTAACTTTATAGTCGTCATAGTATCAACTAGAGGTGGCAAAATAGGTAGGTTGGGTTGAGTTGTGTTGGTTGTTAGGTCAGGATGACTTTGGGTCAAGATGGTTAATATAAAGAAAAGAGTAATAAATTTTAATATTCCCAACTGTTAGCCGTTGGCCGGGAACGGTCTCAACTTCAAAAATAACCAATGTTGGCCCCACTTTTTCTTATGTTGTAAACCATTTGCCCTTTAACAAAACCTTAATTTCTTGTTGTCCCCTAATCCTTTTCAGTTTAGTAAGGGTCCATTGGCTTACAATATATGAAAAGGTAGGACCACCACTGGTTATTTTTGAAGTTGGGACCGTTTCCGTCCAACGGCTAATAGTTTGGCTGATTAAATTCCATTATTCCTATAAAATGGGATAGGATAGGTTTGGGTCAAGATGGGTTTAAGTTAGGATGGGTAATATAAAAAATGGGTTAGGATAGGTTGAATTTTTTACAAAAATAGGGGATTTCATCTTCAAAAGAGTGCTTCTAGGCAGTCCTAAAATTTGTTTTCAAAAGTAGGTAATTCGTTGTACCAAACAGCGAACTTGTGCACACACTCTGGCAGAAATCAGAAAAAGCTGATTCCTAAAACAAGTTAGCTGTTTCATTCAAACAACTAACATAAGTTCTTTGTTTCATACCAAAAACTAATAGAACTTCGCTGTTTCATGCAGAAAAGTAATAGAACTTCGTTGTTTCAAGCAGAAAACTAAGGAAGGTCATTGTTTCATGCAGAAAACTAATTTAAGATCGCTGTTTCATGCAGAAAACTAATTAAAGATCGCTGTTTCATCATGCCAAGTTATTATAGTTTGTTGTTTCATAATGAAAACTAATATAAGCTCGCTGAATGATACAGAAAAGTACTTAAGCTTGTTGTTTGATACAAGAATATAGTTGCTGTTCACATGTGACCTGCAAGAGGATGCAGAATCACGTGAACCCCCCATCTTTTATCTTTGAATGCTGCATATCACATGCATACTAAAAGCTTCTTAGAATGCATGCAAAGAGGTGATTTGACTATACCCTATAGAATAAAACTTCTTACATGTACAGGAACCCTCAAAAAATGCATTGCAATATTTAATCTGGTTGTGTAAGAAAATATACTGTTTAGGGGGGTAAGATTTAAAAAAATGATAAATCATTTGAACAAGAACATATACACATACAGAGTATTCTACAATTGAAAACAAAATTAAGCAGAGTATAGGTCTAAGAATGATAAATCAAAAGAGTAGTCATATCATTGAAATGCACATACATGCAGAAAAAAATCATTTGAACAAGTATATATACACATACATACTTCACTTCAAATTCAAGGAATCCACCAAGAACAAATACCTATTAAATACATTCTGTGAAGCCTTCGAATGGTTTAAAATGAGTTACGAATGTAATCTTGGTCCTCTCAGTGATGCGTTGTTGTTTTTGCACAAGGAGCACCATGCATTCGAGGTTTACAAGCATCATGAAAATTACCATCTACCAATAAATATTAAACGATTAGATCGTTCGTTATGGAAGCATCTGAAACAACATCCTGTTGGGCCACGTGTGGAAGCATTAATACATGCAGCAGGATTCGGTGAGATCCTAGATAATGGGTACCGGTATATAGACCACGAGTTAATAAACGTGTTGTGTCACACCCCCAAAATCCACCATGCGGAGTATCACCGCTTGGAGGCGTGACGCGACCAGGATCGAGCCACCAATCATATTGAACAACGTAATTAAGTAGTTAAAACCATTCACAATATAATTGGTGACCAAGAGAAAGTAGCCAACCTTAAGTTAACAGCAGAAGCATAATACGTAAACTAGGACACAAGTTTCATAGTTCATAAGTTTAAAGACCAAAACATAAGTTCCATAAGTTCATAAAGTTTAATTATTAAGCACGGGACATAACAGTCCATATCCCACAACGACCTCCTCGTTGTGCAAGCTCCATAAGCATCTAACGACCTGTAAGGCATGTAACAACGAGTCAACAACAAAGTTGAGTGAGTTCACGGTTGGTTGTTTAGTTTTAAGTTGTTTCCGAAAACATGGTTTGTCTTTTGCTGGCTTACTTGCCGTGGGGGTTACCCCATAGTTGAAAATATGATTAACCAGTTCATTCTTTATTACCCAAACCATATCCATGATCAGTGGGGGCTTCCCCATGTGAACCACTAGATCGTTACCATATCGACTACTAACGAAAATAAGTTGTGCCCTACATCAATGTCTATCGTCATTGACAGTTTGCCATAGTCCATTAGTACACACCCGTCCGACTGGCACGGTGTGAGGTTTGTTAAACCTAATAGCGTTATTAACTAATGACCCGCTCGCCATTGGCCTCGGAGATTAAGTCGATATAAAATGAGGGACTTCATGATAGAGTTTTGTCTAGTAAGTTTTAAGGTTGTTGTCCTACCCAAGGAGGACGGACGTACGTATTCTACCCAAGGAGAATACGTAGGATTTATATTGGCATCCTACCCATGGAGATGGAGGTACATATCTTACCCAAGGAGGATATGTAGGTTCCGTTTTAATTCTTTAACCTATTCCCAACCACCGGGAATCCCATGCCATAGAAAGTGTGTGAACTCACCTTGGTTTGCTCGGTTAGATTAGTTACTCTAATAATCAGGAAATCAAGCACGTCCTAATAAGGTACAGATAGCAATCAGATTCTCATGCATGACACGTATCCTACGTACGGTTTATCTACTCATCACTTCTATCACGCACCACACAATTCTAACGTCAAAGTACTTTGTTAAGTTATATTATTTTACCCTAATATAATATAACTATCTCACAAAATAGACAAGTATCCACACAAGTGTTCTAGCATAAAATATATATTCTAAATATATATTTAACCATTTTACTTGTAAAAATCAACCTCTGATACTTTGTATTTTTTGTAACAAACTCATGGCGAAGTTTATTTTGAAAAGCAAAGTTAAAACGTATATGTGAACACTTGTTAGAAACATAATTTCTAAGTGTTGGAATTTTTAGAAAATTTCGCCAGAGTTTCCTTTGTAAATGGAGGTGTCCATGCTAATAAGCATATCATTTTCTTTTCGGAAAAATATTCAATCAATCATGTTGATGCATGGAATGTCTGTTGACTACGTTTGCGTTGAGTCTTAGGTCAAGATAAGTCAAAATAGGAGCTTGAAAGTCAAAATTAGGTTAGTTATGGAGGTTTCGCTCATATGTACTTATGTAGTATGAGGTTTCGCTCGTAGGTACATAGGTTTCGCTCATGTGGTTACTTGGAGGGTTTCGCTTATACATACACATGGGGTTTCGCTCATAAGGCATGTCTTATGAGCGAAACCAGCTGAAGTATAAATACCTGATGTGTGATGTTCATTGTAACCTTTGGAGCGAAACCTGGTCATTAGCTTTGTAACGAAACTCTGTCAAATTGCATTTAGAAAGCATAAATAGAGAAGGAATTGAAAGGAACTGCTGTGTTACTTCATCTACATTGATTCCGCTTTTGTATTTGGAGATGAACTACCTTATACTGACTGTTTAGGGTCGGAAACCGGTCCAACAAGTGTTATCAGAGCTCAGGACGAGGAGTTCATACTACTACAGCTTGATTCTACCAGATTCTCTCATTTCTACTCACTTTCTCTCATACTTTTTTGATTTGAACTGGTTCCTACGGTTGAAATGGCCTGAATTTCGAGTATAACGTGTAAAACATACAACTAACAAACCCTAGAAAGAATCAGGTTAAAATACGGCTTAAAAATGGTAAAAATCAACTAAAAATATGATTTCGCTTATTCGGTAATCGAAGGGGTTTTGCTTTTAGATACAGCATAATTTCGCTTATTCAGACACTACCTATTTCGCTCATAAGGACATATTGCTATTTCGCTCATACGGACATATCTAGTTTCGCTTTTCTGACAAACTGCTATTTCGCTTTTGTGTCACCATATTGATATTTCGCTTATCAGTCATTGACTGATTTCGCTTATTTGTCACAAATTGGTGATTCCGCTTATTTGTCACTGTTTTCCAAAATTTCGGAAATTTTTCTAAGTTTTGCTGATTTTGCAGGTACACTCAAGATGGATGACATATTCTTGAACCCGTTTAGCGACATGTACGCATTTGCTGGAAACTCGGGAGACGATTCATCTATAAGCAACAAGAATGAGAATCCGCCGAATGCGAAGAAAAAGGAAGCTTGGGAATCGGAAAGTGCGTTTGGAACCTTCAATAAACCTCCAAGGTTAATGGCTATCGAGGAATACAGTCGGTGGTCAAGAAAGTTTGAAGATTGGTTGATGGCATTTGCATTTCCCAGCTGGAGAAGTCTGAAAACTGGTTATCAAGATGGAAACAAAAATGGTGAAACTTTAACATCAGCTGAGGAGATTGAATCATTTGTGGCTGAACAAAAATGTGTGGCATTGTTATTTCAGTCCGTCCGGGAAGACATAATTTCATTGATCGATTATTCAAATGCAAAAGATCTCTGGAAAAAGCTAGAAACAAAATGTCTAGGAAGTGCTGAAATTGTGAAAAGTAAAAAGAAACTTCTTAGGAAAGAATTTGATATGTTTGGCTGTTTAAAGAATGAGTCAGTTTGTAAAATGATAGAGAGGTTTGGTCATCTGAAGCTGGAATTAGCAAGACATGATATCAGATATCCTGAGGATGAGCTTATCGATAAATTGTTTGATTCATTACCAGACGAGATGGATTGGAGATATTATGCGCTGATGCTGAAGAACACTATCGAGCCTGAAAAGTTAACTGTGGATTTGATGATTGAGAGACTTGAAAGTCACGAGCTAGAACTGAAGAAGACATACAAAGTCAATCACTCATCTTACCAGCAGAATTTGGATTTGTATTATCCAAAAAGCATGATTCCAAAAGCAACTTCTCCCAAAACTGCTTTTTCTGCTGAGAATGTGTCCACAGCAAGCAAGGATAGTCAAAGTGGTCAAAGCAATGGAAATCACAGTGGTTATCACAGTGGATCTTCATCATCTACAAGTCATTCTAATGCAAAGAATCGGTTTCAATGCAACATCGCAATAGACTTAAAGAATGCTCATAATTTTGATGAGGAGTCAACTAAACAGCATATGATCTTTCTAGCATCTGTGTTGGAATCATATGAAGGGTTAGTAGCAGGGAAGATAGGCAACACCAATCTAACGAAAGAGGACTATGATCAAATAGATCCTGAAGAAATGGAATTAATCGATATTCGTTGGTGCATGGCCAGTGCTGTTCGTCGAGCACAGCGTTTCATGGAAATAACTGGCAGGAAGACAATTGGTGGTCCATCTACCAAGCTGGGTTTTGATAAGTCCAAGGTGACATGCTTCAAGTGTAAGCAGAAAGGTCACTTCAAGCGAGAATGCAGAAACGCATATGCTGATGAGTCGGAGAACCCTTTCAGAGAGGATTACTACAAGAAGGCAATATATCATCAGAATAAATCCGAGCCGCCTAGATTGAAGCAGGTTGAAGACAACAAAGAGAAATCTAGAGCTCTTGCAGTGATTTATGATGATGAGGGGTATGATTGGAGTAAAGAGGTTCTACCGGAGGAAGATGCGATTGGTTACGCGTTCATGGCGAAAAAACGAACCTATTCCGTGGAAAGACAACAGAACTGAAGAGCAGAAGTATAAACATAGAAAAATGGCTGAAAACAGAATAATTCGAATATCTGGTATCTATCTGGAAGCGAAGAGAGCGAGAAGATGGGATCCGGACAGGGAGTGTTATCTTGATCCATAAGGAAATATTGTAGTTGATGACAAAACTCTTGATCTGGAAGCCATAATCAAGGAGTTTAAAGATGAGGATGATTATTGGCAGAATAAATGGTGGGGAACTGGAGACGAGAAAGAGAAAGAAGAGAAAGAGAAGAAGGAGAAAGAAGAGATAGAGAAGGCAAAGAAAGTTGACATTGGGGTTATTGACACAACGCAGGAGTTAACTACTGAAAACCTCAGAAAAATGGCTGACAAAGTGCTGGCTGCTAAGGCACTTGAGGTAGACTCTAACTCCGTGTCTGAGTCAAAAAGCCAGGTCAGTTCAAACTTGGCAACAAATGCGTCAGGTAAGAAAATTGATGGAAATGTTGATTGCAAAAATTGCATCAAAGAGTTCAAATTTTGTAATACAATCACGTATCTCAACGGTAAGAAAGTTGAAGATCTGACAGCAAAAGTCAGAAGCGTTGAGAATCAAATTCTTGATCGTGACAAAAGAGTTAAAGCTTCGACTGAACAAATAAAAGAATTAACTAACCAAATTGAAAATGATAAAATTGATCATGAAAGAGTTAATTCTTGAAAACCGTCAGATTTCTGAGAAGTTTGAAAAACTCAAAAGCAAAATGAAAGATAATGATGATCGAAATGGTAAAACTAATAAAGAAAACGTTCAACTAAAAGCAGTGCTTAGAGTAAAAGAAGAATCAATCAACCAACAACTGGATGAAATCGCTAAATTGAAACTTAAATTTCAAGAGGCTGAAATTGAAAACGAGCGAATCCAGTTGAAGGTTAACAGTTACAGCTCCGCAAGCTTTGTTTTGCAACACATTGTTCCCAAACCCATCGGGAAAAACAAAGCTGGCGAAGATGTTTATTCTGATGGAACCGGGGTGGGTTTTCATAGAGTTCCACCGCCGATTTTGGATAATTACACGAGAAAACAATCTGAGTTGGTTGAAATCAAAGAAGAAAGTGAAATGAATCTTCCGGAATCAATTGATGTCACGTTCACATCTTCCAATGACGATAGTGTCCAAAATGATATTTGTGATACCTGTGTTACTTCAACCATTAAACGAATACCAAACCAATGAAATATTGTATTTTATACTTGGGATTTGTATAAATATGTGTATTGTTTGCACATATTAATTCTTGTTCGATTTCGGGCTTTAAATCACTTTCTGGAAGGTTATACGCGACCTAATGCGTAAATATAACCAGTTTAACGCAACAAATACTCTGGAACAGTGAAATAGGCTTAACATACCTTAAATAACCCATACATAACTTAGAAATAAGTTTTGGATGGTTTGGTATGCCGAAATCAAGTTTATTCGCTTGCAGGGACTAAATTCGACAAACTGCGAAAGTATGTCAATTTGTACTGTAACAGACCTTCCGGAACTTGATCATAAGTTAAATATGCCTTAAATATCCTTTACATAGCTTATAAATAGGCTTTGAGGTGTTTGGTGTGCAAAAATAAACTTTATGCTCATTCAGGGACTAAAAGCGTCAAAAAGTGCATAAGTTTGCATTTTCGCGCATATTTTACGTTCTGAATACTTCCGGACTTCCAAAAATTTATGTAAGCATTAAAATATTTTATTTTAGTGTTTGGCATGATAAAATTCCATTCGTCGCTTAATTTGGATCGTTTTTGCGTTCGTTACGACTCCCGTCGTAATTAAGCGAATAACGCAACCGTACGACCAAACGAACCGACATCCGAGATATTTTTGAGCATGTTTTGAGTTCCCTATACTTTAACTTCATTTTAGAGGCTTGAAATGAGGTTAACAGGGCTTAAACGTGTCAAAAATGGGCCAAAATACATGTTTCTGTAGTGCATGGACTAAAACTGCAATTTCTGAACTGTGACCCTCAGGCGGGGCGCGTAAGATCCCATGTATGTCTTACATGGGCCGCGTGGCCTCCCCAGATGTGCAAAATCAGTTTTAACAGCTGTTAACAGCTGTTATGCACTCCAAACCCAATTGCAAATGGTATTTTCAATCCATGGGCTGAATCTAGGGGTGCCCAAGGTTTCCCAAAACAATGGGCCCATGTTTACGGCCGAGATCGAAGCACGTTTCGCGATGAACGATCCTAACGGTTGTACCATGCCTATATAAACCCAACCCATTTCATTACTTCCTCACATTTGAATCTGATTCAAGCTCTGTAAGTGGAAGTATATGCTTCCTACCTGAGAGAGAATCGGGTTCAAATCTTGCGGGGACCTTCTGTAAGTATTCTTTCGCGTTTTTCGTTCGTATTAGCATTAAAGTCAAACTGTGTTTGACTTTCTGCATTAATCAGTTTATGGTCAATGCGAAGTTCGTTTGAACTTCATAACGTGAGCGTAATCACGATGGTCATAGTCCCTAGTGACTATACCTACTGATTACCACGTTATCTAGGCTCAGTGACGAGTCGTAGTTTCGGCCAAAATACGTTTTCTCGCGTATTTTGTAACAAACTACTCTAGGATATCAAAACCGTTTGTTTTGATATCAAAACCTGTTTTCTAACTTTACTAAACATGTTCTAGCATGTTTAGCTCGTCGCTTTTAGATTTGTGCTTGTTTAGGGTCGTAAAGGTAAGCGATCTAATCAATTTATACTTTCGAACCCGACCCATTTGGTCGATCATTAGGATCCGACCAAACACTTTAGGTGACCATAGTTGTATATGAAATAACCTTTTAAGGTTATACCTTATGGTCACGTCGTTTAAGTAGTTGTATGATAAGTAATTCTTATGCCTTAGGAAAATTACCAAAATGCCCTTTTTACGCATAAATTCATTTTAAGCATATGTAACCTAAGTTTTGACATCTAAACTGATTAGACAATAATATTAGATATGTTAAGGCATATATTACTTGTCATAGGACTAGTTAGGCATTCCGAATGCATTTTACGTGAACGACGCGTTAAAGTAGCGTAGGCTACCTAAACGGGTCGTAATGGGTCGTAAGCACTTAGGTTAGGTTTCATTTTAGTATGTAGGCTCTGTTAGACCATATCATATGAGTTCCAATACTCATTTGGTTTACGAAACCTCATACTATCCGATTTTCCGAGTTAGGTCCGGTTATTAATGTAGTTACCTATACTAGGTGCCGTTTGATTCCGTGATCTTCTAGCATTGCTTGGTGGTTATCCTAGGACTTCTAAGCAATCTCAAGTGAGTACATAGTACCCTCTTTTACTGTTTTTCAAACATTTTGGGGTGAAACACATGTGCCTACTTGTTACTTTCATGCTTTCCATGTTTTCATATCATATACTTGCTATGTTCACTAGTACTCTATTAGTACATGATTTCATTATGTTTTTGCTATGTATGTCCATTGTGTGCATACTTAGTACATTGTTTTACATTACCTTTTCATGCTATGTATGTTCATCATACTTAGTACATTTGTTTTACATCACATGCTATGTATGTTCATCATACTTAGTACATTTGTTTCACATCACATGCTATGTATGTTCATTTTGTTTATACTTAGTACATTCACATCACATCACATGCTTACATTTTGGTATAACATTTGGTTTGTTTAAATGGGACAATGTACATTCATTAACATTGATCACGCCGCTCGGTAGTAGGTAATGGTACCATAGGAATTGACAAATCCCGTTCCTAAAATCCTAGGTTTGTTAGGATGGATGGAATGACCGAATCCGAAAACATTTCTTTTTGATAACCTTTACTCTAAGATTATCCTGCTGTCTCAAGGCTTGAATGTATGGAATTTTCACAATACCGCATAAATGTTTGTATCAGTATAGCATGCATTTCCACAAAACATAACATTGATTTAAACTGAGTTTTACTTCAATTCATTGTTTTGTGCATTTTCACCTATGGTTTAGTTGATACATATTTCACTTCCATACATGACATTTTGTTTACACATTACATGATTGACATTTGACATAAACATTTTGACATGGTTTTCACAATGACATTTGACAATTGGTTTAGACATGGGCAATTTACATTGGTGGTTTGTTTGGGTAAGTGATTTAAGTAACGAGGCGTGTGTAATGTGATACAAGCATGGTGGATACGCCGCTGGTACTTCCTATATATAAGTGCTTGTATTATATTACATGTCGTAGCGTTATTTAAATCATTCAATTTGGATTTACATATTTTTACACGAATAACATATTTTTCACAAGACATTGTTTTACAAAAACAGTTTGTTTTATACAAATTCATTTTTACTTGGTTATTCATTTAACCTTACAAGCATTCTTTTATCTATACATATCTATCATCGCTTTTCAAATGATTAATAAAACAAAACATTTTACAAGGATCATGACTGATTTTTGTTAAACAACTTTTTTTCTAAACTTATAAGTCATGAATCCTAAATCAATAAAACCTATGTACTCGCTGGCTTTTTTATGCTGATTACCTATTTTCACATGTGTTTCAGGAGATGATGCATAGGATTGATCAAGATACACATAGGCGAACTTGGGCTTTAGTGACAATAAAAGATGCAAGACTAGTTAATTTTGTTATACATCTTTTGTTAAGACATTGTAACTCTTTTTATCAATAAAACAACATTTTAATTTTTCCATGTGTTATGAAACAATGATTCTGTTACAACACTCCCCGACGATTCCGCCACGTTTTGTTGTTTTACGTGGTCGGGGTGTGACAGAAAAGTTGGTATTAGAGCTCATGGTTATAGGGAATTAGGTTATTAGTAACGCTTTGACCTAGTCTATAACCTTCCTAGGACCCTAATGCGAGTTTACTTGCATTTAGTCATAAAACAATACCGTCACCAATCCTTAGGCGACAACCACAACAAGAACATTAATTTCAAAACCGCTTTGAAAACTAATCATCTGTTCTAGGATGATTGATTACTAGGTTTTGAACCGTCTAAGTTTTCAAATCTCGTCAAAGTTTGGGTCTTATAATGTGAACACGTGCAAATTGGAAGGGTGAATGCCTGTACTCTGAGTTTTCTGTCTAAGGCTAGAGTGTTCGTACAAATCCGCAGTATCGGACCAGTCACTCTTACCAGGGAACTCTTGGGGTGAGTGTTCACTTATAGGCGAGCATGTCTTCAGCGATGCATTATTATGACCCGTTTGCTTTGATTTGTCACCATCTCATTTGTTTGCCTTAGGTAACAAACAAATGATCGCAATTCGTATGCATTGCCTTTCTGTTTTGTTTATCCGATAACATTTCATTTGTTGCTTCCTATGTCTTTCATTTTCTTCTAGAATGTCTCTTCATCTCAACAACGGTCAAATGTCCGAGCAAACAGCCAAATTTGCCCAGCAAATAGGCGAAGTGATTCTGAAGTCTGTGGATCTAGGCATTGCCATGTCTCGTCTCAAAAATGGAGCCACTCAAGAGTCACCAAAGGAAGCAGAAGTCAGGCCTGCACCAAAATCAAGGAAGCGTAAGGCTTCAAGGAAACCCGCAGCAGTTACACCTAATCAAGCGGGACCTAGCCAAGTGGCAGCGCCACCAGCTAGGAAGCCATACATAGGAACTGCCCCATGGTGCAAACGATGTAACCGTCATCATTCAAACCTCATACCCTGCTCCAAATGTACCTACTGTGGACGGTTGGGACATTTGATTAACATATGCCGCTTTGCTATCCAGAACAAAGCTGTTGCAAATCTTGCTGCTACCCAACTCCAAGTCAACCCTACTCAAGCTCGTTTTCCGTCTGGTACTTGCTACAATTGTGGCGAGACGAGCCATTTCAGGAACAAATGCCCGAAGATTGTCAATGCAAATCCAACCCTTGGATAAGCATTTGGCTGAGCAAAAGATGTTGCTGTCTTATGCCTTTGTTTCTTTTGTTTTCTTATATTGTGAAACAATCTGTTTTATTCATAAATAAAAGTCGTTGTTCGCAATTCTGATATACAAATGTAGTTACATGTGTGTATGGCATTTCCCTATGATACCTACATCAGGGAAATATGCTCTTTACAAACTACTCTTGTGATTCTCCCTTTCAAGTGATCACTCATGATTTCCTCCAAAATTTTAAGTACTCGTTTCATTCTAGTAACAAAGTACAAGAAATAAAGTGACATTATGAGTAATCGTGCTTTTGCACATCTGTGCCTTTGAATCCCTGGTTAGATAACTAAGGGTATTTTCAAATCTCATACCCATTACGTTCTGATTTATTAACATGCATAACATAAGTTTTCAAAACAACCTTCATGATTTCAAAAACATTTTATATATAGTTCAAAAACATTTTTAATATAGTGCATTTACTTAACATATCAAATGCATGATTTCAAAAACCTTGTCTATATTTTCAAAAACAACCTTCATGAATTCAAAATGTTATTAATACAGTATAATTACTTATATTAAGTGCATGATTTCAAAAGCATCATTCATGTTTTCAAAAACCTTATACATAATTTCAAAATTCATCTCGCATGATTTCAAAACATTTTTATAAATATACCTACCTAATACACCTACTTTATGTTTTCAAAAGTATTATATATAAGATTTCCAAAAACATTGAACACATTTTAGAACCCCATGCATAGTTTTCAAAGTATTTTCCTCTTACATTGACTTAACCTTCAAATTTCGCTTCATATGTCGCCTTGGCATATCTAGCATCTCAACTTCAAAAGTATTTTTTTTTTACTTCATGTTTTGACTTAAGCACATCCAGTGCAAGGTTTCAAAACATCTTCAATTCCCAAAATCCATGTGGGATCTTTTTATCTTCCCAATTAGATCCTTGTGGATAATTTTCATTCAAATCAGAATCCTTAACTGGATTCCTTGTGTACCTTAATTCGAACATTTCGGTTCCTTACAATCGAAATCGAATTTCCTCTTTAAGATTTATCTATATTCATAGTTAGATTCTTGATAATGTTTAAAGTACCAAAATGAAATCCACCGAATGGATTCCTAGTGTGCTTTAAATACTTGTGCACAATTGGTAAGCTGATGACAAATTTAAAATCAAGTTAAGCAATTATGTGATTATGTGTTTATGCACCTTGTGTTTTCTTTTATGCATTTTGTGTTTTTTAATACTCTGGATATTCGTTATCCAAATCCTCGTAGAACCTTTCATATCTTCATATGAGGGATTCATAGTAGGACATTCAAAAGGTACTATCTCAAATCCTTAATTGGGCTTCTACGTGATAGTTAAGACCCATGGATTTTATAGTGCCATTCCATCATTCAAAGAGACCCCTTTTAGTGGTCTAGGTCAAAAGATTGATTCAAAATCTGGTTAAGAATGACATGTGATAAGCTGAAAAGACTCCTTGGTTGTCTATTTAAATCATCTATTGATTTAATTAAAAGACCCTATGGTGGTCTAAGCACAATCATCACCGGCTCGTTCATTGTTTCCTTCCCCTACACATTATAAGACGCACTACGTGACTATGCAAGGAATTACGTAATTATGGATGCATACATAGTTACGAAGTTCAGTGCACGGAAACCACATTAAGACTTATTATGTGTAAGAACCAACAGTGGCAACCGTAACAAAATGTGAACAATGTAATGGAGGTACGGTGGACGCACCAAAAACACTATATGTACTTGTATATAAGTGACCCTCTCACATTGCAAGCATGATGTTATTCAAAGCTACTAGAAGTTCAGGATTCTAACCAGTGTTGTTTGATCTTTTCAACTCCATGTCTCAAGCTCTCACAAGTTTCCTCTAAATAAATTTCGGGACGAAATTTCCTGAAGTAGGGGAGACTGTGACACCTGTGTCACTTCAACCATCAAACAAATACCAAACCAATGAAATATTGTATTTCATACTTGGGATTTGTATAAATATGTGTATCGTTTGCACATATTAATTCTTGTTCGATTTCGGGCTTTAAATCGCTTTCTGGAAGGTTATACGCGACCTAATGCGTAAATATAACCAATTCAATGCAACAAACACTCCGGAACAGTGAAATAGGCTTAACATACCTTAAATAACCCTTACATTACTTAGAAATAAGTTTTGGATGGTTTGGTATGCCGAAATCAAGTTTATTCGCTTGCAGGGACTAAATTCGACAAACTGCGAAAGTATGTCAATTTGTACTGTAACAGACCTTCCGGAACTTGATCATAAGTTAAATATGCCTTAAATATCCTTTACATAGCTTAGAAATAGGCTTTGAGGTGTTTGGTGCACAAAAATAAACTTTATGCTCATTCAGGGACTAAAAGCGTCAAAAAGTGCATAAGTTTGCATTTTCGCGCATATTTTACGTTTTGAATACTTCCGGACTTCCAAAAATTTATGTAAGCATTAAAATATTTTATTTTAGTGTTTGGCATGATAAAATTCCATTCGTCGCTTAATTTGAATCGTTTTTACGTTCGTTACGACTCCCGTCGTAATTAAGCGAATAACGCAATCGTACGACCAAACAAACCGACATCCGAGATATTTTTGAGCATGTTTTGAGTTCCCTATACTTTAACTTCATTTTAGAGGCTTGAAATGAGGTTAACGGGGCTTAAACGTGTCAAAAATGGGCCAAAATACATGTTTCTGAAGTGCAGGGACTAAAACTGCAATTTCTGAACTGTGACCCTCAGGCGGGGCGCGTAAGATCCCATGTATGTCTTACACGGGCTGCGTGGCCTCCCCAGATGTGCAAAATCAGTTTTAACAGCTGTTAATAGCTGTTATGCACTCCAAACCCAATTGCAAATGGTATTTTCAATCCATGGGCTGAATCTAGGGGTGCCAAAGGTTTCCCAAAACAATGGGCCCATGTGTACGGCCGAGATCGAAGCACGTTTCACGATGAACGATCCTAACGGTTGTGCCATGCCTATATAAACCCAACCCAACCCATTTCATTACTTCCTCACATTTGAATCTAATTCAAGCTCTCTAAGTGGAAGTATATGCTTCCTACCTGAGAGAGAATCGGGTTCAAATCTTGCGGGGACCTTCTGTAAGTATTCTTTCGCGTTTTTCGTTCGTTTTAGCATTAAAGTCAAACTGTGTTTGACTTTCTGCATTAACCAGTTTATGGTCAATGCGAGGTTCGTTTGAACTTCATAACGTGAGCGTAATCACGATGGTCATAGACCCTAGTGACTACACCTACTGATTACCACGTTATCTAGGCTCAGTAACGAGTCGTAGTTTCGGCCAAAATACGTTTTCTCGCGTATTTTGTAACCAAACTACTCTAGGATAACAAAACTGTTTCTTTTGATATCAAAACCTGTTTTCTAACTTTACTAAACATGTTCTAGCATGTTTAGCTCGTCGCTTTTAGATTTGTGCTTGTTTAGGGTCGTAAAGGTAAGCGATCTAAGCAATCGCTTATACTTTCGAACCCGACCCATTTGGTCGATCATTAGGATCCGACCAAACACTTTAGGTGACCATAGTTGTATATGAAATAACCTTTTAAGGTTATACCTTATGGTCACGTCGTTTAAGTAGTTGTATGATAAGTAATTCTTATGCCTTAGGAAAATTACCAAAATGCCCTTTTTACGCATAAATTCATTTTAAGCATATGTAACCTAAGTTTTGATATCTAAACTGATTAGACAATAATATTAGACATGTTAAGGCATATATTACTTGTCATAGGACTAGTTAGGCGTTCTGAACGCGTTTTACGCGAACGACGCGTTAAAGTAGCGTAAGCTACCTAAACGGGTCGTAATGGGTCGTAAGCACTTAGGTTAGGTTTCATTTTAGTATGTAGGATTTGTTAGACCATATGATATGAGTTCCAATACTCATTTGGTTTACGAAACCTCATACTATCCGATCTTCCGAATTAGGTCCGGTTATTAATGTAGTTACCTATACTAGGTGTCGTTTGATTCCGTGATCTTCTAGCATTGCTTGGTGGTTATCCTAGGACTTCTAAGCAATCTCAAGTGAGTACATAGTCCCCTCTTTTACTGTTTTTCAAACATTTTGGGGTGAAACACATGTGCCTACTTGTTACTTTCATGCTTTCCATGTTTTCATATCATATACTTGCTATGTTCACTAGTACTCTATTAGTACATGATTTCATTATGTTTTTGCTATGTATGTCCATTGTGTGCATACTTAGTACATTGTTTTACATTACCTTTTCATGCTATGTATGTTCATCATACTTAGTACATTTGTTTTACATCACATGCTATGTATGTTCATCATACTTAGTACATTTTTTTCACATCACATGCTATGTATGTTCATTTTGTTCATACTTAGTACATTCACATCACATCACATGCTTACATTTTGGTATAACATTTGGTTTGTTTAAATGGGACAATGTACATTCATTAACATTGATCACGCCGCTCGGTAGTAGGTAATGGTACCATAGGATAGACAAATCCCGTTCCTAAAATCCTAGGTTTGTTTGGATGGATGGAATGACCAAATCCGAAAACATTTCTTTTTGATAACCTTTACTCTAAGATTATCCTGCTGTCTCAAGGCTTGAATGTATGGAATTTTCACAATACCGCATAAATGTTTGTATCAGTATAGCATGCATTTCCACAAAACATAACATTGATTTAAACTGAGTTTTACTTCAATTCATTGTTTTGTGCATTTTCACCTATGGTTTAGTTGATACATATTTCACTTGCCATACATGACATTTTGTTTACACATTACATGATTGACATTTGACATAAACATTTTGACATGGTTTTCACAATGACATTTGACAATTGGTTTAGACATGGGCAATTTACATTGGTGGTTTGTTTGGGTAAGTGATTTAAGTAACGAGGCGTGTGTAATGTGATACAAGCATGGTGGATACGCCGCAGGTACTTCCTATATATAAGTGCTTGTACTATATTACATGTCGTAGCGTTATTTAAATCATTCAATTTGGATTTACATATTTTTACACGAATAACATATTTTTCACAAGACATTGTTTTACAAAAACAGTTTGTTTTATACAAATTCATTTTTACTTGGTTATTCATTTAACCTTACAAGCATTCTTTTATCTATACATATCTATCATCGCTTTTCAAATGATTAATAAAACAAAACATTTTACAAGGATCATGACTGATTTTTGTTAAACAACTTTTTTTCTAAACTTATAAGTCATGAATCCTAAATCAATAAAACCTATGTACTCGCCGGCATTTTTATGCTGATGTACCTATTTTCACATGTGTTTCAGGAGATGATGCATAGGATTGATCAAGATACACATAGGCGAACTTGGGCCTAAGTGACAATAAAAGATGCAAGACTAGTTAATTTTGTTATACATCTTTTGTTAAGACATTGTAACTCTTTTTATCAATAAAACAACATTTTAATTTTTCCATGTGTTATGAAACAATGATTCTGTTACAACACTCCCCAACGATTCCGCCACGTTTTGTTGTTTTACGTGGTTGGGGTGTGACAATATTGTAAAAGGTGTTGTTGAAAATGTGCTAAAAACGGATAGTGACACTACTGAGGAAGATGGGTGTTTCTTGGACAAATACATTCCGAAACAAAAGTTCAAGAACAACTTAAATGAAGAATCAAATCTTGTCATGTACAAGATGTTGGGTTCAGATAAGTTGTTTTCGGATTCAGAGTTTCCGATTGAGAATGTTAATGTGAACAAACTGACAAATGTTTTCAAGTTGGTCGAAGTTGAGTTGTCAGAAGTGAACAATCTGAGTCAAACAAAAAGAAAAATGAGTTTTGAGAAAGATAAAACTTACTACAGGAAACTTGTAGTTCCACCCCGTTTTTACAACAAGAACCGAAACAATTGGTTAGGTGGTTATCAGGGGGTAATTCTTATCAGAAGAGAAATGTTCAAAACAAGAAGTTTGTTGAGAAGAAAAAGTTTGTGAACAGTTCGAGTTCACTTGCTGATGAAGAGAAAGCAATTTTTTCAAAATCAAATGAGAGTTCTTCAAGAAGAGAGCTTCACAGTCTCAGTCTGAAGGCATAAGTCGGGTAGTTGATACTCGAACATGCTTCAGATGTAATCAAGTTGGTCACATTGCACGAAAGTGTACCAACGTGAAGCCTAAGACTGAAACTGTGAAGACTCAACAGAAGAAAGTTGAGGTGAAGGGTAAAGCACAAACGGTTGTTGAGAAAAAGAGTGTGAAAAATGATAACACCAAAGTGAAAAATGAACCCGTAAAGAAAGTGGTAACTAAAAACGACAAATTTTATAAACGGGTTGCATTATATCAACAAGTTTGGAAACCGAAAACTGAGAAAAAGATTTCACCTTCTGAGGATTTAATTCAAATTGATTATGATGCGAATTTTCCACCTCTTAAGGCTGAAAATTTCAAAATTCAAATTGCGAGAGTCAAGGTTACACCCAAGGCTGATGAGGCCTGGGTGGACTCAATGTTTGATTAAGCAGCTTGAATTGCCGGAGCTTCCTGGATTGCGAAGCATGAATCGGCATCTTTATTGAAGTTGGTTAAGTCATAGTTTGTTATGTGCAGGATCTTCCAAAACTTGTATCCAGATGGATCATGGATAGTGGAGCTTCAAGACATATGACAGGGAAGACTGCGTTGCTGTATTATGTGAGAAACATTAATAGAGCATACGTAGGATTTGCTGGTAATCAAGGAGGAAGGATTATTGGTGAAGGAATGTTATCCAACGGGATTGTGACGTTTGAAAGGGTTAACTACATTGCTGAGCTGGAGAACAATCTACTGAGTATCTCCCAGATATGTGACAGGATGTATACTACACACTTCACTGATAAAGAATGTTTGATCTTGAAACCAGGATTTGTAATACCTGAGGAATGGATTATCATGAGGGCACCGAGAGTTAATGATCTGTACGTGTTGGATATGAGTGTAGCTACTACAACCACGGGTCAAGCTCATTATTTTGTGTCCAGAGCAACTGAGAAAGAATCGAGATTGTGGCACCGCAAGATGGGGCGTATTCACCTAAGGAAGATGAATCACTTGGTGCACAATGATTTGGTTACAGGAGTTCATGTCAAAGGTTTTCATCTAGAAGGGGAGTCCATTAGCTGTGTCAAAGGCAAGCAGAAGAAAAAGTCACACCCTACAAAGCAAGTCAATTCAGTTTCGAGACCTCTGGAAAGACTTCACATGGATTTGTTTGGTCCTGTGAATGTCAAAAGTATTACAGGAGATTACTACTGTCTGGTCGTTACTGATGATTATTCCAGATTTTCGTGGGTTTCTTTCTTGAAGACGAACATTTGACAGCTTGATGGCGTTGTTCAAGAGAATTGAGAATCTGTACCAAAGGCGCATCAAAAGAAATCATAGTGATAATGGTACTGAATTCAAGAATAGCAAGATGGAAGAATTTTGTGATGAAAGAGGTATATTGCATGAGTTTAGTGCTCTGTACACTCCGCAGCAGAATGGAGTCACAGAACGCAAAAACCGGACACTAATCGAGACGGCTAGAACTATGCTCGCAGATTCAAAGTTACCGATAAATTTTTGGGCTGAAGTTGTTTCCGCCGCATACTATACGCTCAATAGGGTTCTCACTGTCAAGAAGTTCAACGAAACGTGCTTTGAGCTAATCAATAACCGCAAACCGAATTTGAAGTATCTAGAACCGTTCGGGTCACCCTGTACAGTTATAGAGCCTCATGGAAAGTTTGGTCCGAAGTGCATTGAGGGAATATTTGTTGGTTATGCCAATCCGATGCGACGTGTCTTCGTTCCAAGTGAGAAGCGGATTATTGAAGCTGGAAATGTTGAATGTCAAGGTTATACTATGCCGCCACAGAATCCTGGAGATTCATGACGTTATCATTATGACAAACTATGGGATTCGTTTGACATGAGAGAAGAATCAGAGGATGATGAAGATTTCTTTGATGAGCTAGATATTTTGCGTGAATATGAGTCGCAGCAAAGGTTCCCAGCTGAGTATTTTAGAAGACCTCGGGAAACTTCAAATGATGATGAAGCAGGTCATAGCAATGCTGGTGAACATGATGATGAAGTTGCTCCTGGTAATCAGTCAGCAGTGAATGATGATCAAGAAGCTGATAACATGCCAATATTTGATCATGGTGATTCAGATTCTGAGGGGGAGCAGATCCAGATTTCAAGTCAAACAAACCAAGTTGGTGAACAAGATGCAGATCAGAATGTTACTAATCTGGAGGGCAATGTAGATGTTCCAAGCGAAGTAATGCCGCGAACTCTTTCATATCATCCAGAGGAATTGATCATAGGAGAATTGCAAGCAGGCGTTCGCACGAGACGTCAAATTGACCAGGGCCTTACATGTTTTTATTCTATAGTAGCACCTTTACAAACTGAATTTTCACTAAGTTGTTTCATTTCGCAGATCGAACCGCGAACTTACAAAGAGGCGCTTACTGAAGACTCTTAGGTCATTGCGATGCAAGAAGAGTTAAGTCAGTTTGAAAAGTTGGGAGTGTGGAAGTTAGTGGATTTGCCGGATGGTCATAGGAAAATCAATACAAAATGGGTATTTAAGTGTAAGAGAGACGACAGAGGAATTGTTGTAAGGAACAAAGCTCGACTCGTTGTTTAGGGCTTTAGTCAACAGGAGGGGATTGATTTTACTGAAGTCTATGCTCCTGTGGCACGACTAGAAGCTATCAGAATTTTCCTTGCATTTGCGTCTTAGAAGAACTTCAAAGTATATCAGCTAGATGTAAAATCGGCGTTTCTTTATGGGAAGGTCAAAGAGGAGGTTTATGTCGGACAGCCGCTGGACTTTACCAATCCGATCCACAAAAACAATGTCTATTTATTGGACAAAGCGCTGTATGGTTTACACCAGGCCCCGAGAGCTTGGTACGAGACTTTGTCTCAACACCTACTAGCCAACAAGTTCATTCATGGAAAAGTGGATGCCACTCTCTTCACTAAAGAGGTCGACGGTCATCTTCTGATAGTACAGATTTATGTAGACGATATAATTTTTGGGTCAACAAATGAAAGTCTGTGCAAAGACTTTGAATCAGTGATGAAGCAAAAGTTCGAATGTCATCAATGGGGGAGATGAAATTCTTTTTGGGACTACAAGTTGAACAACTACCTGAGGGAATTTTCATTCACCAGACGAAGTACGTTCGTGATATTCTAGAGAAATTTGGGATGTCAAGTTCTACTCCAGCTGCTACCCCACTTGCAACAAATCATGGGATTCATCCAGATCTCACCAGAGACAGGGCTGATGAAACATTCTATCGATCCATGATAGGTTCATTGATGTACTTAACTGCTTCACGTCCTGATATCATGTACCCAACGTGCCTCGCAGCAAGATATCAATCTAACCCGAGAGCTTCGCACATGATTATTGTGAAGAGGATATTGCGCTACCTGAAAGGAACTCCTTCATTGGGGTTGTGGTATCCTAGAAAAGACGACTATACGCTCGAAGGGTATTCCGATTCGGATTTCGGATGCTGCAAAGTCAATGCTAAATCAACAACTGCAGGATGCCAGTTCTTTGGACCTAGATTGGTTACCTTGCAGTGTAAGAAACAAACGTCTGTGGCGTTGTCTACATGTGAAGCGGAGTACGTATCTGCTAGCAGTTGCTGCTCTCAGATCCTGTGGATACAGCAACAGATGCGCGACTACGGTTTGCAGTTTCTTAACACACCTCTTTTTGTTGATAATGAGGCCCTGCAAACGAACCGAACGAACACGAACACGACCTTGTTCGTGTTCGTTTGCTAAGGATTTCATGTGTTCACGAACAGTTCACGAACACTTACCGAACGAGATTTTTTGTTCGTGTTCGTTTGTTAAGGAAATGAACTTGTTCGTGTTCGTTTGTGTTCGTTTGTTAATTTAGGTACCGAACACAAATGAACGTTCATGAACGCACACGGACGCAAACGAACACAAACAAACGTTAATGAACATAAACAAACACAAACGAACATATATTTACTTTCGAAGATGATTATAACAAAAAAACACTAAGTAGATCCACCCAAAATATACCAATCTAATTATCCAAACTTATAGCTTAACATATCACGAATAAAATATTTGGTGGACCGTAGGTGATAATGAAATATCTAACAAATAACCAATAAAATATAAGTTAGGCCATACAATCTAATATAATATAAGTTGGGTAACAAAATAATATATATATATATATATATATATATATTCCTATACACAAACGAACAGGAACATACAAACGAACACAAACGAACGTAAACGAACACGTTACCGAACGTTCACGAACACAAATGAACGAACACGGCCTTTGTTCATGTTCGTTCATTTAACTAAACGAACGGATTTTTTTGTTCGTGTTCGTTCATTTATTAAATGAACGAACACAAACGAACTTCCCGCCGAACGGTTCATGAACTGTTCGCTGAAAGTTCAGTTCGTTTGCAGCCCTAGAGGCCGCTATAAATATAACAAAGAATCCAGTACATCACGCTAAAACTAAACACATAGAAATTCGTCATCACTTTATTCGCGATTGTTTCGAGAAAAAGTTGATACGAATTGAGAAAATCCACATTGACGAACAGAAAGTTGATTTACATACCAAAGCTTTTGGTAAAAATCGGTTTAAATATTTGTTAAAACTGAATGGTATGAAGCTTCTTTCGGTATCGGACGGCATAATTGGCGTTCATGAGAGTACTATTGCGGATGAAGATGAGAAACATTCTGCAATGGTTTGTCGATTTTTTACCTATTTTGGTATTTAGGGGGAGTAGATAGATGTAAATAGTTTATTTTCAGAAAATACAAAAACAGTAAAAAATGCAAAAATAATACAAAAAAAACATGATAAAATTTTAAAATCCAAAAACAATATAAAATCTGAAAAAGAGCTTGTGTATATAGGGAAAATGATAGTACAGTAAAGATTAAATGAGTTAAACAGTCTCACTAATGATGTGTCGATAGGTTTTCGCACATTTAGTAGATTTATTCGGGATATAAACCTAAAATTTCAAACTTGCGAAATTCGTGGGGAAACCTACTTGGATATATAGGTAACCCCTGAAATCTCGTTTGAAAGGTCTCGTATTCTGATATACTTGGTTTTTATACTCAATGATGTCTGGGTATTATTCCGGGACTTCTGCTGAATGGAAGTTCTGACCTAGTCCTTGGATAATACTTTCCTCAAATGCTTGAAACATAGCATAAACCCTCAGCATGCTGATGAAACAATAAAATTGATAGTCGATGCTGTTGTAACTAAAAGATCCTCTAAAGGGGACATACTGAAAAGTCGAAGCTGATATCTCTCTGCGCATACGGAAGTATCGACCTGAGATCCCTCGGCCCTCACATTACCTAATTTACGCACAGATATCATTGTAGTATACTCACCTGTAAGACTGAATATTGAGATTCTTGATACGGGAGTATATTCAAGAGGTGGGATACATGAATGAGCTAAGTTCATAATACATCTAAATCGTATCCTGAGTAAATTGAAAATTGTGTGAGAATTTAATATGGATCAGTATATCGACAATCGAGGTGAATTGTTTAAGTCTGAGTATGAAATGAAGCTTAACGGTACTTGTAATTTTTTCTAAAAAGCTGATATGATTCCCTGACACGCTCGCCAAAAATAAGTTTGTAAATAGTTTATTTTTTTTACTTTCTGCAATTTAAGTTTTCTGCATTTCATTTCTTAGTATAGAACACATTATAAAAATCCAAAAATATTTTTCATTTCTGCTTTATTTTAGACAAACCAAAGTGGAGAGTTAATCGTTGGAGTCTTGAAGATTGAAGCAGATGCAGGATATTCTGGACTGAAGAATGAGGAGAGCTTATCTTGTTGAAGTTTGAATTATTGAAAAGTCAAAAAACAAGTTCATTAACTTGATACTTGTTATTTTCAGAAAATGTTTGAAAATGTTTTCAAAATCAGTTTGATTCGTCAAATGATCAACCAAGGTCATTAAGTTGAACTTGGTAGATTAATCGAGTAATCAGGGTCATTAACTTGGACCTGAATACTTGAGTGGATTTCTAAAGCTGATTGAGTTTGTGATTTATTGTTGAATAGATAGTTTGTAATGTTTGATGTTTGAGACACAGGTTTTGGACTTCATTATTCCCACGGAAGCTAATTGTCAAAGCTTGAACCAGATCAAGACCTCAGATTCTAGTATACTGAGAGGGGGGGTCTATGAAAGGGGGAGTCTGGATCAAAGGTCAAAGGGAAATCTGAAGATGAAGCCAGGACAAGATTGTGAACCTGTGAAGATAAAGTTTTTATGTTGAAAAGACAGAGAGTTGGAGAAAAGACCAAGACTGAAGACTCGGAGCTGAAGACTTCGTCAACATCCAAGGGGGAGTCTGTTGATGCATGGAAATTCTGTAGACAACGTTTGCGTTGAGTCTTAGGTCAAGATAAGTCAAAATAGGAGCTTGAGAGTCAAAATTAGGTTAATTATGGAGGTTTCGCTCATATGTACTTATGTAGTATGAGGTTTCGCTCGTAGGTACATAGGTTTCGCTCATGTGGTTACTTGGAGGGTTTCGCTTATACATACACATGGGGTTTCGCTCATAAGGCATGTCTTATGAGCGAAACCAGCTGAAGTATAAATACCTGATGTGTGATGTTCATTGTAACCTTTGGAGCGAAACCTGGTCATTAGCTTTGTAACGAAACTCTGTCAAATTGCATTCAGAAAGCATAAATAGAGAAGGAATTGAAAGGAACTGCGGTGTTACTTCATCTACATTGATTCCGCCTTTGTATTTGGAGATGAACTACCTTATACTGACTGTTTAGGGTCGGAAACCGGTACAACAAATCAACAACAAGTTACTAAACAACATTACACTAGTCAAGGCAAAAACAATGCACTTTACATAACAACATGAACTTGGTTTTTCATAAAAACGCGTAGTAACTTAGTGGGGTGTTTAGTGGGTTTAGTTACCCTCCAAAGTGTGTTTACTTTTTTTAAAATCTCATTCTCAGGATTTTTAGATGTTTACAACATGTAAACTCATTTTGCAAAAATGTGTATTTATTGGATCTTCTTGTCCTAAAATATTTCTACGCTTATTTTGTTACTAAAATAGTGTAGGTTTAACAAAAGTCATAACCTTTCAAAAATCATCTTCTACTCTTGGTTTATTTACTAAAACCATTTGTAAACCTCGGATCCATACGATCGTCAACTCACTTTGTTCACTTATTTTTCAAGAAATCATTTTGTTACCAAGTTTATGTTTAAATATGGTGGTGATTCCTTTATGTAAATCAATAATCACCTCCTAACTTGTTAACTTAAGTTTCTAATCTTACTTTAACAAGTTCAACCATGATGTTCAACATCATATTACTAGTAATCATCTAGCAAGCATCAAGTAATCAACAACTTAACAAAACAACTCTATTTCATCAAGATTTCATCTTATTTCATCATCAAGTTAGCTTTATGTTCAAGACTTATGTTTATGATCTTTTAGTGTTCTTGAGATTTCATCTTAGCATAACTATTAACCTCCATAAACATGAAGTAAATAAGGATCAAAGTAGCTTACTACTTGCTTTTAAGCTATGGAAGATCAAGCTTGGAAATGTAGAAGGTAAAAGCAAACTAGAGAGGTCCTTGATGATCCGTGAGTTCCACCCTCCGTTATTCACCTTTGTGCACCTTGTGAGAAGCTTGGATGGATGAACAAAGGTCAAAAATGGTGAGTGATGATATAGGGGGTTTCGGCCGAGCTTGGTAGAGGGGAGAAGGAGGTTGTTTTGTTGTGATGAAGAAGATGAGGAGTGCTAGGGGTTTATAACCAACAATTTCTTATTAACCATTGGGTATGATGTCCCCCAAAGTACCATACAACATCAAGTCAAATCTCTATGAAGATTGAGGAAGATTTGAAATGATTTTGTGTTGTGGGGTCCCATGGGGACGGTTACACCAAGGGGGGGGGGTAAAATGAAAATTATTTGGTAAATAATTCAATTAGTGGAGGTTAAAATGTTAAGTTTGGTGTTTAAGTGTTTTATGCTTTATGTAGTGAGTTTGTGTGCTCGGGAACCTTAACTAGCTCAGAAAAAGTGAAACATTGTTTCTGGTAATATTTTAGTGTTCCGGGTAATGTTCGGTTGTTCGGTTAGATACCGTTCCGTTAAAGTGCTAAGTTATTCCGTTTAGTGACCTTTATATAGCTTTTTGTAACACTTTTAATTCCCAACACTTAGGGAAGCATACAGGACCATTTAGTCAATTTTTCTGCACAAGACTAGTATGTTAAAAGCACATGTAAGTATGACGCAGTAATCAGAAAGCAGTTAAGTAATTCAGCACAGACATCAAGCACTTTAATTAGCATTAAATTAATCGTACAGATACATGTAATTAGGAGGGTTGTCACATTCTCCCCCTGTTAAGAAAATGTCGTCCCGAAATTTAGCACCCGGTTACTGAGGAAGCTAGTTAAGTTGCGTGGTTTTCCTGGGGTGTCATATCATTCCCCCGTTGGTTTGGAATTTCGTCCCGAAATTCTGCAGTAGCTTCAGCCTCAGTAGTGGTTGCAATTTTCTTAAACAACTGGGGATACTTGAGTTTCATTTGGTCTTCTCGTTCCCAGGTATACTCTGGGCCACGACGGGAATTCCAACGAACTCGGACAAGAGGTATTCCGGTACGCTTGAGAATCTTAACGTCTCGGTCTGTGATTTCAACTGGTTCCTCGACGAATCGCAACTGGTCGTCGATTGTGAGCTCCTTTAAGGGAACTATGAGGGTTCATCTGACAGACACTTTTTCAGATTTGACACGTGGAATACGTTGTGAACTCCGCTGAGTTCTTCAGGTAGATTCAACTTGTAAGTGACTTTGCCAATTTTCTCAATGATTTCGAACGGTCCGACATAACGTGGATTGAGCTTGCCTCGTTTGCCAAAATGAACTACACCTTTCCAAGGTGAGACTTTGAGTAGCACCCGATCCCTAACCTGGAACTCGAGTGGCTTTCTTCGCTTATCAGCATAGCTTTTCTGACGGTCACGAGCTGCCGCCATTCGTTGTCGTATCTGAGCAATCTTCTCGGTTGTATCTACTACAAGTTTTGGACCAGTGATTTGACTGTCGCCAACCTCTGCCTAACAAAGAGGTCATCGGCACTTTCGTCCGTACAATGCCTTGAACGGAGTGACCTGGATACTGGTGTGGTAACTATTGTTATATGAAAACTCCACTAACAGGAGGTGTTTTTCCCAGCCATTACCAAAGTCGATTGCACATGCCCTAAGCATGTCTTCAAGGGTTTGGATAGTGCGTTCAGATTGCCCATCCGTCTGTGGATGATATGCCGTGCTCATGTCTAATCGAGAGCCAAAGGACTTGTGCATAGCTCGCCATAACTTAGATGTAAAACGTGAGTCACCATCAGAAATGATGGAGGTTGGCACTCCGTGCCTTGATACTACTTCCTTTAGGTAGACGTCTGCTAGAGTGGAAAACTTATCCGTTTCCTTGATAGCCAGAAAGTGTGCAGACTTGGTCAGTCGATCCACAATCACCCAAATGGTATCATTTCCGCATTGAGATCTAGGCAGACCAGTAACGAAATCCATGGAAATTTGCTCCCATTTCCATTTAGGTATCTCTGGTTGTTGAAGTGGGCCTGATGGTTTCTGGTATTCGACCTTGACCCTAGCACAAGTCAAGCATTTACTGACGTAGGTTGCTATGTTGGCTTTCATACCAGGCCACCAATACGTAGTCTTGAGATTGTGGTACATCTTATCCGAAGCAGGATGTACCGAGTAACAAGACTTATGTGCTTCATCCATCACAAGTTCGCGTAAGTTTCCATAAAGTGGAATCCAGATGCGCCCGTTAACATAGTAGGCGTCGTCTTCCTTTTGTTCTAACTCAGCCCTGATGTTGTCTGCTTTCAATGCTTCAACCTGAGCATCTCGTATCTGAGTAGGAAGACTAGATTAGATGGTAAGTTGTAACGCACGTACACGCTTAGGTATAGTATTCTTTCGACTGAGGGCGTCGGCCACAACATTGGACGCACGTAAATGGTGCACTTGGTACCGTACAGGTAATGTCTCCATATCTTAAGTGCGAAAACAACTGCTCCCAACTCCAATTCGCGCGTAGTGTAGTTCCTTTCGTGAACCTTAAGTTGACGTGATGCGTAGGCAATGACCTTGTCACGTTGCATCAACACGCAACCAAGTCCTTGGATGGAAGCGTCGCAATAAACCAAAAAATCATCTTTGCCTTCAGGCAATGAGAGGATAGGCGCGCTACAAAGTCTATCTTTTAAGTGCTGAAATGCGGACTCCTGTGCATCACCCCAACGATAGGTGACACCCTTCTGAGTCAGTGAAGTGAGAGGTTGCACAATCTTTGAGAAATCCTTGATAAACCTTCTGTAATATCCTGCCAAACCCAAGAATTGGCGGATTTCTGTTGGTGTACGGGGTGCAGGCCAGTTCTTGATCGAGTCAACCTTGGATGGATCCACATGAATCCCATCCTTGTTTACCACATGGCTTAGAAAGTGGACTTCGCGAAGCCAGAAGTCATATTTCGAAAATTTGGCAGACAACTGCTCTGTTCGAAGAAGTTCCAAAATAAGCCTCAGATGTTGCTCGTGTTTCTCCTGACTCTTAGAATAGATCAGGATGTCGTCGATGAATACAATGACAAACTTATCCAGGTAAGGCTTGCACATTCTGTTCATGAGATCCATGAAGACTACAGGTGCATTCGTTAATCCAAAAGGCATAACCAGAAATTCGTAATGCCCATACTGAGTCCTGAATGTTGTTTTTGAGACATCCTCGTCTCGGACCCTCAGTTGATGGTAGCCAGACCTTAGGTCAATCTTGGAATAGAAACTTGACCCTTGCAACTGGTCGAATAAGTCATTAATGCGTGGAAGAGGATAAAGATTCTTCATGGTCACCTTGTTGAGTTTGCGGTAGTCGATACACATTCTGAAGGTACCGTCTTTCTTTTTCACAAATAACACTGGAGCTCCCAAGGCGAAGAGCTAGGACGTATGAAACCCTTTTCCAAGAGTTCTTGTAGTTGCGTGGACAGTTCTTCAAGTTCTGATGGTGCTAGACGATAAGGTGCTCGAGCTATAGGCGCTGCTCCAGGAGCTAGCTCGATTTGAAACTCAACTTGTCGATGAGGCGGAAGACCAGGTAATTCGTCAGGAAATACCTTAGGAAAATCACGTACAATAGGTATGTCTTCTATCTTCCTTTCTTCCAAGGATGTATCAGAAACGAGGGCTAGAATAGCAGTGTGGCCCTTTCGCAACCACTTCTGGGCCTTAAGGAAATAGATGATGCCCACAACAACACCACTCTTGTCGCCATGAATTACGAGGGGTTCTTTACCAGAACGAGGGATGCGGACAATCTTCTTGTGACACCTGTGTCACTGTGACCGTCAAACAAATGCCAAACCAATGAAATTTTGTGTTTCATACTTGGGATTTGTGAAATTATGTGTATCATTTGCACATATCAAATTCTTATTCGATTTCGAGCCTTAAATCGCTTTCTGGAAGGTTATACGCGATCTGATGCGTAAATATAACCAGTTTAATGCAACAAACACTCTGGAATAGTGACATAGGCTTAACATACCTTAAATAACCTTTACATAACTTAGAAATAAGTTTTGGATGGTTTGGTATGCCGAAATCAAGTTTATTCGCTTACAGGGACTAAATTCGACAAACTGCGAAAGTATGCCGATTTGTACTATAATGAACAATCCGGAACTTGACCATAAGTTAAACACACCTTAAATATCCTTTACATAGCTTAGAAATAGGCTTTGAGGGGTTCGGTGTGCTAAAATAAACTTTATGCTCATTCAGGGACTAAAAGCGTCAAAAAATGCACAAGTTTGCATTTTCGCGCATATCTTACGTTCTGAATATATCCGGACACCCAAAAATTTATGTTATCATTAAAATATTATATTTTAGTGATTTGCATGATAAATTTCCATTTGTCGCTCAATTTGGATCGTTTTTGCGTTCGTTACGACTTCCGTCGTAATTAACCGAACAACACAACCGTACGACCAAACGAACCGACATCCGAGATATTTTTGAGCATGTTTTGAGTTCCCAATACTATAACTTCATTTTAGAGCCTTGAAATGAGGTTAACGGGGCTTAAACGTGTCAAAAATGGGCCAAAATCCAAGTTTCTGAAGTGCAGGGACGTGTTTTGACATTTCTGTCAAACTTTCCTCAGGCGGGGCGCGTAAGCCCCTCCCCATTTCTTACGCGGGCCGCCTCAGATGCCCAGCGACCAGAAAGTTGTTTTTAGCAATCTGTTGCTAATTCAGGGGCTGTTTATGAAAATTCTTTGTGTGGTAACCAAGTTACCACCTCTCCAAGGCTTTGCACCTGCTCCTAACACTTGTATGGATGAGATTTCATCCTTGTTGGCCACACAAACACTTGTAATGATCTTGTGAGTTCACTACAAATATAAATAGCAAGCCAACCTCCTCAATTCTTTGCTCATTCCTCTCATTTCTCCTCTACTTCTGCTTTGGAGCTCTCTCAATCTGAATTGGGACTTGTCTTCTTTGTAGAAAAGATAGCAAGGACTTAAGTGAGCCTTCTTTCATTCTTTTATTTGCTTTATAGTTTAAGTAGTCAAACAAGTGTTTGACTTTCAGTTTGACCAGCCTTTGGTCAACGCAATGTTCGGTTGAACTTTGCAATGTGATTGTAATCACGTTGGTTATAATCCTTAGTGATTATACCCACTGATTACCACGTTCGCTAGGTGTAGTGTCGAGTCAAAGTTTCGGTCAAAATGCGTTTTAGCACGCATTTTGCAACGGAACTACTTTAGTGTATCAAAACACTTTGTTTTGATACCAAATCAGTAGGTTAAACATGTTTTGACATGTTTAACTCGACACTATTAGTTTAGTGCTTGTTTAGAGTCGTAGGTCAAGCGGTCTAAACCACCGCTTAGACTTTCGAACTCGACCCGTTTGGTCGATCATAAGGATCCGACCAAGCATGTTTAGTGACCATAGTTGTATAGGGAATAACCTTCCGAGGTTATACCTTATGGTCACCTAGTTTAAGTAGTTGTATGATAGGTAGATTATATGCCTTAAGTAAATGACCAAAATGCCCTTTTCATGCATAATTGGATTTTAAGCATATGTAACCTAAACATTTGTCACCTAACTGATTATGCAACATAATTAAACATGTTTAGGCATATAATACTTGTCATAGGACTAGTTAGACGTCTCAAACGCGTTTTACGCGAACGACGCGTTAAAGTAGTGTACGCTACCTAAACGGGTCGTAACGGGTCGAAAGCACTTAGGTTAGGTTTCCTTTTAGGATGTAGGCTTTGTTAAAACATATCACATGAGTTCCAACACTCATTTGGTTTACAAGACCTCATTCTATCCGATCTCCCGATTTAGGTCCGGTTATTTACATAGTTACCTATATAGGGTGTCGTTTGATTCCCTGATCACTCTAGCTTTGCTTGGTTGTTGTTCAAGACTTCTAAGCACCCTCAAGTGAGTACATAGTCCCCTCTTTTACTGTTTTCAAATGTTTTGGGGTGAAACATATATGCGTATCTGTTATTTTCCTGATTTTAAACTACATGATTATACATGCTTATTACATATTCTTTTGATAAATTAAACGATTTCCTATGGTTTAAACACTGATTTTCCAAAACTTAATAAACAAATTGTTGGATTGTACCATTTTTATACATTCACCCAGTCGATTGGTAGTATGATATAGCGCTATAGGACTAGACACCCCATTCCTGTTGTATGGAATGTCAGAAACCAAATTTTTAACTAAACAGAAATTGCCTTCGTGGTATTTCTATAGTCTCCAAAGTGTAGTTTGATACACTAAGGCTTGAATGAATACCAAATCACACTTTCTTTGTATATGTTGATATACAACAAAAGTACAGTTTGATGTACTCTCAAATGTGATCTACCAAAGTATATTTTGATATACTAAGTACAAAATCCAACATATGTTTTAACATACTACTTTGTTATTTTAAACTAAAGTATAATTTGATATACTACTAAAGCATAGTTGATATGCTATTTTTAAACCAAAGCATAGTTGATATGCTATTTTCAAACCAAAGTATAATTTGATATACTATCAACACTTTTATCCTTAAACCAAAGTATATTTTAGATATACTACCAAAACTATTATTTTAATTACTAAAGTATATTTCGATATACTATCCATTTAACTATTTTAAAACTAAAGTATACTTTGTTATACTATTTATGTATATTATTTCAAAACCAAAGTATATTTTTGTCTATACTATAAACCTTTTTCCAAAACGACACGTTTTCAGAAACAAAATTTTTACATTAGATTCATGGCTATTTTGAAAATATAAAAACCTTTTCTCGTATTATCTAAAGCCATGAATCTAATACACAAAACCCTATGTTACTCACAGGCATTTTTATGCTGACGTACCTATTTTCATATATGTTTCAGGTACTGCTGTGTGATGATTATTGATGCATGCTACACATAGGATGGACTTGTGCCTTAGCGACTTTAAAACTGAGAAACAATTATTTGTATTTATCTGAATTGTACCAAAACATTGAGTTCAAAAACTTAATAAAACAAAACTATTTGATCCATGGTTATGAAACAATGATTCTGTTACAACACTCCCCGACGTTTCCGCCACGTTTCGTTGTTCTACGTGGTCGGGGTGTGACAGAAAAGTTGGTATCAGAGCCAATGGTTATAGGGAATTAGGTTATTAATAATGCTTTGACCTAGACTATAACCTTCCTAGGACCCTAACGCGAGTTTACTTGCGTTTAGTCAAAAAACAATACCGTCACTTATCCTTAAGTGGCAACCACAATAAGAACATAAATTTGATCTGCCTTGAAAACTAATCATCTGTTCTAGGATGATTTATTATATGGTTTTGAACCCTTCCAGTTTGACTCATATTTGGCTTAGTGCCTTTTGAGTTTTCAAACTCGTCAAAGTTTGGGTCTAAATAATGTGAACATGTGCAAACTGGAAGAGTGGATGCCTGTACCCTGGGTCTTCTGTCTAAGGCTAGAGTGTTCGTACAAATCCGCAGCATCGGACCAGTCACTCTTACCTGGGAACTCTTGGGGTGAGTGTCCACTTATAGGCGAGCATGTCTTCGCGATACATTATATTGACCCGCTTACTTTGATTAGTCACTGTCTCATTTGTTTGCCTTTGGTAACAAACAAATGGTCACAATCTTCATGCGTTGTCATTCTCTTTTGGCTATCTTTCGCTTGTTTCCTCTTATGCCTTCCATTGTCTTCAAGATGCCTCTTCATCGCAACAACACTCAAATGTCCGAACCAGGTGCTGCAGTTACCTAGCAAATAGGCGTCGTACTCTAGAGGACCGTTGTTTTAGCTATCACCGTGACTCGCCTCAAGGATGAAACCGTATAAGGGAACTGCTCCTTGGTGCAATCAATGTAGCCGTCATCATCCGAATCAAATACCCTGTTTCAAGTGTACCCACGGTGAACGATAGGGACATTTGGTTAACATGTGCCGCTTTGCAATCCAAAGCAAAGCTGTTATAAACCCTGCTGTTGTTCAAACCTTCAAATCCTGCTTCATATGTCGCCTTGACATATCTAGCGCCTCAACCTCATGAACTTTCTACCTTGTGTATCGACTTAAGCACGCCTAGTGCAAGGTGTCGGAACACCTCTCGTTACACAAAATTCCAAAATCCAAAATAGGATCTTTCTATCCTCATAATTAGATCCTTGTGGATGATTATCAGTCAAATCGGAGACCTAAATTGAATTATTCGTATGCCTGAATACGTATATTACGATTCAATAAGGATAAATCCGAATTCCTATTAAGATCTTTCTATCTCCATAGTTAGATTCTTATGATTAAAGTGCCAAATGAAATCCACGGATTGGATTCCTAGTGTGCTTTAAATATCCGTGTCCAAAGATAACAAATTAAGGGTCAAGTTAATCAATTATGTGATTATGTGCTTATGTGTTCCCTTTTATGTTTTGTGTGATCCAAATTTTTGTTATCCAAATCCTCGTAGAATCTTCCATATCTTCGTATAAGGGATTCATAGTAGGATATCCAAAGGTACTATCTTAAATCCTTAATAGACTTCTACGTTGTAGTTAAGTCCCTTGGGTTATGAAGTACTATTCCATAATTAGACCCCTTGAGTGGTCTAGTTAAACAGATTTATCCAAAAATCTGGTTAGGAATATCATGTGATGATATAGCTGAAAAGACTCCTTGGTGGTCTAATTAAAGAGATCATTTGTTGATCTAATTAAAAGGACCCTATGGTAGTCTAGCCACACTCATCACAGGTTTGATCTTCTTCCCCTACACATATGAAATGAACTGTGCGGACTGTGCAAGGAATTACATAATTATGGAGGCCTACATAATTATGGAATTTAGTGCACAGAAACCACAGCGAGTTTTGTCATGTGTCTTGAGTGAACCCTGTTCATTTCCAATTCTGATGAAGCATCCGTTGAAGAAAAATGAACTAGCTGTTCATTTTTCACTTCTGAAGAATATCCGTTGATGGAAATGAATATCCATTTGTTTAATCCTTCATTTCCGTTCTGATGAAGAATCCGTTGAAGAAAATGGATCATCCATTCATTTTCGCTTCTGAAGAATATCTGTTGAAGGAAATGAATATCCGTTTGATTATCCTTTTCATTTCCGTTTTTGAGGAAGCATCCGTTGAAAATGACTCCGTCGATTCATTTTCGTTTCTGAAGAATGTCTGTTAAGGAAATGATAGGATTATGCTTTGCAGATCTCTAGTAGTTATTTGACACAAAGTCACAGACAGACTCCTATGAATAAATTTCGGGACGAAATTTCCTAAAGAAGGGGAGACTGTGACACCTGTGTCACTGTGACCGTCAAACAAATGCCAAACCAATGAAATTTTGTGTTTCATGCTTGGGATTTGTGAAATTATGTGTATCATTTGCACATATCAAATTTTTATTCGATTTCGAGCCTTAAATCGCTTTCTGGAAGGTTATACGCGATCTGATGCGTAAATATAACCAGTTTAATGCAACAAACACTACAGAATAGTGGCATAGGCTTAACATACCTTAAATAACCTTTACATAACTTAGAAATAAGTTTTGGATGGTTTCGTATGCCGAAATCAAGTTTATTCGCTTACAAGGACTAAATTCGACAAACTGCGAAAGTATGTCGATTTGTACTGTAATGAACAATCCGGAACTTGACCATAAGTTAAACACACCTTAAATATCCTTTACATAGCTTAGAAATAGGCTTTGAGGGGTTCGGTGTGCTAAAATAAACTTTATGCTCATTCAGGGACTAAAAGCGTCAAAAAATGCACAAGTTTGCATTTTCGCGCATATCTTACGTTCTGAATATATCCGGACACCCAAAAATTTATGTTATCATTAAAATGTTATATTTTAGTGATTTGCATGATAAATTTCCATTTGTCGCTCAATTTGGATCGTTTTTGCGTTCGTTACGACTTCCGTCGTAATTAACCGAACAACGCAACCGTACGACCAAACAAACCGACATCCGAGATATTTTTGAGCATGTTTTGAGTTCCCAATACTTTAACTTCATTTTAGAGCCTTGAAATGAGGTTAACGGGGCTTAAACGTGTCAAAAATTGGCCAAAATCCAAGTTTCTGAAGTGCAGGGACGTGTTTTGACATTTCTGTCAAACTTTCCTCAGGCGGGGCGCGTAAGCCCCTCCCCATTTCTTACACGGGCCGCCTCAGATGCCCAGCGACCAGAAAGTTGTTTTTAGCAATCTTTTGCTAATTCAGGGGTTGTTTATGAAAATTCTTTGTGTGGTAACCAAGTTACCACCTCTCCAAGGCTTTGCACCTGCTCCTAACACTTGTATGGATGAGATTTCATCCTTGTTGGCCACACAAACACTTGTAATGATCTTGTGAGTTCACTACAAATATAAATAGCAAGCCAACCTCCTCAATTCTTTGCTCATTCCTCTCATTTCTCCTCTACTTCTGCTTTGGAGCTCTCTCAATCTGAATTGGGACTTGTCTTTTTTGTAGAAAAGATAGCAAGGACTTAAGTGAGCCTTCTTTCATTCTTTTATTTGCTTTATAGTTTAAGTAGTCAAACAAGTGTTTGACTTTCAGTTTGATCAGCCTTTGGTCAACGCAAAGTTCGGTTGAACTTTGCAACGTGATTGTAATCACGTTGGTTATAATCCTTAGTGATTATACCCACTGATTACCACGTTCGCTAGGTGTAGTGTCGAGTCAAAGTTTCGGTCAAAATGCGTTTTAGCACGCATTTTGCAACGGAACTACTTTAGTGTATCAAAACACTTTGTTTTGATACCAAATCAGTAGGTTAAACATGTTTTGACATGTTTAACTCGACACTATTAGTTTAGTGCTTGTTTAGAGTCGTAGGTCAAGCGGTCTAAACCACCGCTTAGACTTTCGAACTCGACCCGTTTGGTCGATCATAAGGATCCGACCAAGCATGTTTAGTGACCATAGTTGTATAGGGAATAACCTTCCGAGGTTATACCTTATGGTCACCTAGTTTAAGTAGTTGTATGATAGGTAGATTATATGCCTTAAGTAAATGACCAAAATGCCCTTTTCATGCATAATTGGATTTTAAGCATATATAACCTAAACATTTGTCACCTAACTGATTATGCAACATAATTAAACATGTTTAGGCATATAATACTTGTCATAGGACTAGTTAGACGTCTCAAACGCGTTTTACGCGAACGACGCGTTAAAGTAGTGTACGCTACCTAAACGGGTCGTAACGGGTCGAAAGCACTTAGGTTAGGTTTCCTTTTAGGATGTAGGCTTTGTTAAAACATATCACATGATTTCCAACACTCATTTTGTTTACAAGACCTCATTCTATCCGATCTCCCGATTTAGGTCCGGTTATTTACATAGTTACCTATATAGGGTGTCGTTTGATTCCCTGATCACTCTAGCTTTGCTTGGTTGTTGTTCAAGACTTCTAAGCACCCTCAAGTGAGTACATAGTCCCCTCTTTTACTGTTTTCAAATGTTTTGGGGTGAAACACATATGCGTATCTGTTATTTTCCTGATTTAAAACTACATGATTATACATGCTTATTACATATTCTTTTGATAAATTAAACGATTTCCTATGGTTTAAACACTGATTTTCCAAAACTTAATAAACAAATTGTTGGATTGTACCATTTTTATACATTCACCCAGCCGATTGGTAGTATGATATAGCGCTATAGGACTAGACACCCCATTCCTGTTGTATGGAATGTCAGAAACCAAATTTTTAACTAAACAGAAATTGCCTTCGTGGTATTTCTATAGTCTCCAAAGTGTAGTTTGATACACTAAGGCTTGAATGAATACCAAATCACACTTTCTTTGTATATGTTGATATACTACAAAAGTACAGTTTGATGTACTCTCAAATGTGATCTACCAAAGTATATTTTGATATACTAAGTACAAAATCCAACATATGTTTTAACATACTACTTTGTTATTTTAAACTAAAGTATAATTTGATATACTACTAAAGCATAGTTGATATGCTATTTTTAAACCAAAGCATAGTTGATATGCTATTTTCAAACCAAAGTATAATTTGATATACTATCAACACTTTTATCCTTAAACCAAAGTATATTTTAGATATACTACCAAAACTATTATTTTAATTACTAAAGTATATTTCGATATACTATCCATTTAACTATTTTAAAACTAAAGTATACTTTGTTATACTATTTATATATACTATTTCAAAACCAAAGTATATTTTTGTCTATACTATAAACCTTTTTCCAAAACGACACATTTTCAGAAACAAAATTTTTACATTAGATTCATAGCTATTTTGGAAATATAAAAACCTTTTCTCGTATTATCTAAAGCCATGAATCTAATACACAAAACCCTATGTTACTCACAGGCATTTTTATGCTGACGTACCTATTTTCATATATGTTTCAGGTACTGCTGTGTGATGATTATTGATGCATGCTACACATAGGATGGACTTGTGCCTTAGCGACTTTAAAACTGAGAAACAATTATTTGTATTTATCTGAATTGTACCAAAACATTGAGTTCAAAAATTTAATAAAACAAAACTATTTGATCCATGGTTGTGAAACAATGATTCTGTTACAACACTCCCCGACGTTTCCGCCACGTTTCGTTGTTCTACGTGGTCGGGGTGTGACACTTCTCGTTGCAAAGAATTTCCGCTTGCTGACGAGATAACCAATCCTTCCCAATAACAACGTCGAAACTACCCAGAACGATAGGAATAAGATCGATAGAGAAGGTCTGACCAGCTAGGACGAGGTTACTCCCTTAACTACGTGTGTGGCTTCAAGACTTTTACCGTTTGCTAGTTCTACCGTGTGTTTGGTGTTCAGAAGGGTTGGAGTGCGCTTAAGCATTCGGCTAACTTTTAAGGACACATAACTAGTATCGGCACCCGAATCAAATAATACAGTAACAAAGAAGTGTCCAGAAGAAACTTACCCATCACAACGTTGGGATCGTTCCTTGCATCACCCTGACCAATCACGAAGGCACGACTTCGGGCGCCATTGCCATTATTGTTACCCCGTTGTTGCCTCCATTGTTGTTCCCGTTTCCTTGGTTGTTGTTGTTCTGATTCTGGTTCAGCTGAGGACAGTTCCTCTTAAAATGGCCTTCAGCGCCACACTGAAAGCATCCTTTATTGCCCTGCTGTTGCTGCTGGTGGTTCTGTGGAGCTTGTTGTTGCTGTTGACGATTCTGATTCGCAGGACGTGAGCTCCTGCAATCCTTGGCTTCATGACCAATCTTGTTACATCTCTGACAGCGACCTTTGTTGCACGGCCCGCTGTGGTGCAAATTACATCGATTGCACATAGGGTGATTTCACTTGTATCCACCCTGTCCTTAATTCCTAGAGGACTGTTGACTGGGGCTCCTGTACTCATCTGTCTTTCGCTGCTGGCACTGAGACTGAACTGAAGTAGAACCCTTGCCTGAATTTCCATCCCACCTGCGCTTGTTATCATTGGGAGCATCAGTAGTAGTAGCGCTAATACGCTTGGGCAGCCTTTTCTGCTCAACTGCCTGATCAGTGAGACGGTGAGCCAACCGGATGATTTGCTGAATGGTGCCTAGATTAGCTGAGGTCACGTGGCTTTGAATTTCTGGCACCAAACCCTTAAGGTACAGCTCGATACGCTTGATAGGAGGATCCACCATAGTAGGACATAAGATAGCTAGTTCGTTCGATCTTTTTGTGTATGCCTCGATCTCAGACCCCGTTATCTTCAAATTGAAAAATTCCACCTCTAGCTTGTGGATGTCGTCACGACTACAGTACTCTTCTTTGATCAGTTCTTTGAAGTCGTTCCATGGGGTGGCATTAGCAACCGCCAGCCCTCGCAATTGAACCTGTGCTTTCCACCAGGTTAACGCAGCACCTTCGAGTGTTCCAGTAGCAAATTTCACCCTACGATCTTCAGGGCATTCACACATCTCAAAAACAGACTCAATCTTCTCGAACCAGTGAAGAAGACCTACAGCTCCTTCTGTGCCGCTGAAAGTACTAGGTCGGCAATCCATGAACATTTTGAACATACATACAGGAGGCGGAGCATTTTGACCTGTGGCGCGAGAATAAAAGACAAGGTTAAGCACAAGAGTTGGTTCGCGAGGATAGGTTCTAAATGTCCTAAGATGGGTTGATATGGCAGGTTATACCTCCTGCAGGAACAACCGCGAGTGCCTCAGCCACTCGTTCATTGATCAAGGTCGTCAACTGGGCTTGAGTCAGGTTGATACCACCATGTCCCCCGCGTCTGCTCATGATCTTCACAACGAAACAACGTAAGTGAGAAAAGTGTTGCGAAAGTGCGTAAGCGTGGGGCGACGGAAGAGAGTAAACACATAAGGCTCAAATAGCAGTTATCACATTAACTAATGCACTATGTGAACTATCTAACAGATAATATAAACATAAATCATACCACCTTTTTGTGTCGAGTCTTGCACGTGGAGCGAAGCGTCGTTGTGGATCGTTGAGCACTGTACAGGTTATAGTCTGGTTTTATCAAAAAGCTTTTCCCCTTTTTAAAACTAAGTTCACTATAACCAATGGCTCTGATACCAATCTGTTACACCCCCAAAATCCACCATGCGGAGTATCACCGCTTGGAGGCGTGACGCGACCAGGATCGAGCCACCAATCATATTGAACAACGTAATTAATTAGTTAAAACCATTCACAATATAATTGGTGACCAAGAGAAAGTAGCCAACCTTAAGTTAACAGCGGAAGCATAATACGTAAACTAGGACATAAGTTTCATAGTTCATAAGTTTAAAGACCAAAACATAAGTTCCATAAGTTCATAAAGTTTAATTATTAAGCACGGGACATAACAGTCCATATCCCACAACGACCTCCTCCTTGTGCAAGCTCCATAAGCATCTAACGACCTGTAAGGCATGTAACAACGAGTCAACAACAAAGTTGAGTGAGTTCACGATTGGTTGTTTAGTTTTAAGTTGTTTCCGAAAACATGGTTTGTCTTTTGCTGGCTTACTTGCCGTGGGGGTTACCCCATAGTTGAAAATATGATTAACCAGTTCATTCTTTATTACCTAAACCATATCCATGATCAGTGGGGGCTTCCCCATGTGAACCACTAGACCGTTACCATATCGACTACTAACGAAAATAAGTTGTGTCCTACGTCAATGTCTATCATCATTGACAGTTTGCCATAGTCCATTAGTATACGCCCGTCCGACTGGCACGGTGTGAGGTTTATTAAACCTAATAGTGCTATTAACTAATGACCCGCTCGCCATTGGCCTCGGCGATTAAGTCGATATAAAATGAGGGACTTCATGATAGAGTTTTGTCTAGTAAGTTTTAAGGTTGTTGTCCTACCCAAGGAGGACGAATGTACGTATTCTACCCAAGGAGAATACGCAGGATTTATATTGGCATCCTACCCATGGAGATGGTGGTACATATCTTACCCAAGGAGGATATTTAGGTTCTGTTTTAATTCTTTAACCCATTCCCAACCACCGGGAATCCCATGCCTTAGAAAGTGTGTGAACTCACCTTGGTTTGCTCGGTTAGATTAGTTACTCTAATAATCAGGAAATCAAGCACGTCCTCATAAGGTACATATAGCAATCAGATTCTCATGCATGACACATATCCTACGTACGGTTTATCTACTCATCATTCTATCACGCACCACACAATTCTAACGTCAAAGTACTTTGTTAAGTTATATTATTTTACCCTAATATAATATAACTATCTCACAAAATAAACAAGTATCCACACAAGTGTTCTAGCATAAAATATATATTCTAAATATATATTTAACCATTTTACTTGTAAAAATAAACCTCCGATACTTTGTATTTTTTGTAACAAACTCATGGCGAAGTTTATTTTGAAAAGCAAAGTTAAAACGTATATGTGAACACTTGTTAGAAACATAATTTCTATGTGTTGGAATTTTTAGAAAATTTCGCCAGAGTTTCCTTTGTAAATGGATGTGTCCATGCTAATAAGCATATCATTTTCTTTTCGGAAAAATATTCAATCAATCAACAACAAGTTACTAAACAACATTACACTAGTCAAGTGCAAAAACAATGCACTTTACATAACAACATGAACTTGGTTTTTCATAAAAACGCGTAGTAACTTAGTGGGGTGTTTAGTGGGTTTAGTTACCCTCCAAAGTGTGTTTACTTTTGTTAAAATCTCATTCTCAGGATTTTTAGATGTTTACAACTTGTAAACTCATTTTGCAAAAATGTGTATTTATTGGATCTTCTTGTTCTAAAAATATTTCTACGCTTATTTTGTTACTAAAATAGTGTAGGTTTAACAAAATTCATAACCTTTCAAAAATCATCTTCTACGCTTGGTTTATTTAGGAAAACCATTTGTAAACCTCGGATCCATACGATCGTCAACTCACTTTGTTCACTTATTTTTCAAGAAATCATTTTGTTACCAAGTTTATGTTGAAATATGGAGGTGATTCCTTTATGTAAATCACTAATCACCTCCTAACTTGTTAACTTAAGTTTTTAATCTTACTTTAGCAAGTTCAACCATGATGTTCAACATCATATGACTAGTAATCATCTAGCAAGCATCAAGTAATCAACAACATAACAAAACAACTCTATTTCATCTTATTTCATCATCAAGTTAGCTTTATGTTCAAGACTTATGTTTATGATCTTTTAGTGTTCTTGAGATTTCATCTTAGCATAACTATTAAGCTAGGGAAGATCAAGCTTGGAAATGTAGAGGGTAAAAGCAAACTAGAGAGGTCCTTGATGATCCGTGAGTTCCACCCTCCGTTATTCACCTTTGTGCACCTTGTGAGAAGCTTGGATGGATGAACAAAGGTCGAAAATGGTGAGTGATGATATAGGGGGTTTCGGCCGAGCTTGGTAGAGGGGAGAAGGAGGTTGTTTTGTTGTGATGAAGAAGATGAGGAGTGCTAGGGGTTTATAACCAACAATTTCTTATTAACCATTGGGTATGATGTCCCCCAAAGTACCATACAACATCAAGTCAAATCTCTATGAAGATTAAGGAAGATTTGAAATGATTTTGTGTTGTGGGGTGCCATGGGGACGGTTACACCAAGGGGGGGGGTAAAATGAAAAATATTTGGTAAATAATTCAATTAGTGGAGGTTAAAATGTTAAGTTTGGTGTTTAAGTGTTTTATGCTTTATGTAGTGAGTTAGTGTGCTCGGGAACCTTAACTAGCTCAGAAAAAGTGAAACATTGTTTCTGGTAATATTTTAGTGTTCCGGGTAATGTCCGGTTGTTCGGTTAGATACCGTTTCGTTAAAGTGCTAAGTTATTCCGTTTAGTGTCCTTTATATATCTTTTTGTAACACTTTGAATTCCCAACACTTAGGGAAGCATACAGGACCATTTAGTCAATTTTTCTGCACAAGACTAGTATGTTAAAAGCACATGTAAGTATGACGCAGTAATCAGAAAGCAGTTAAGTAATTCAGCACAGATATCAAGCACTTTAATTAGCATTAAATTAATCGTACAGATACATGTAATTAGGAGGGTTGTCACACGTTGGTTGAGTGCTGGAGGCCAGAAACCCACACGTTTCACTTCCCTTTTGGTGAGACGACTTTGACGTTACAAGAAGTTAACGTGTTGTGGGGGCTACCAATAGAGGGGTTGACTGTATGTGGCGGACAATGCAATATCATTTTCTGGGGTAACTTTGATGTGTGAAATTCTGTTGGGTTTACCCTAACAAAAAATCATTTCAGGGGCAAAAGAGTTAGTTCGGTGCGTATTTTAGAAGAAATAAAGTCGGAGTTTTCAGTAAATGTCGCATCGGATGAACATTGCATTATTCGTGCACGTTTAATAATATTTTATTTGATAGGGTGCACAGTATTACCTGATAATGCCAACAACTGGATATGTCTAAATTTTTTGGACTTTCTAGAAGATTTGACTGCATGTTCGGGGGTCAGTTGGGGCAGTGCTGCATTATGCAGCATTTATAGAAACCTTTATAACGCTGCAACACTTGATGCTGTAAGCGTTACCAGCCCAATGTCCATTTTACAAGTGTGGGTGTGGGAGAGGTTTCGTTGTTTTGAACCGGAGATTGCTCGGTTCCACTACAATGCACCATTAGCTGCTCGGTATACTAAAGTTTACAATTTTAAAATTATTTATTCAGTAGGTATATTATATTATGTGAAGTTATTATTTACCTTTGTAGGTGGAAGGGGAGCCTAAGCTATGTAGACGCTCTGACACATCGCCTTAGATCATATAGATCACAACTACAATTTTTGAACGAGGCAATGGCATGCTAGTTGTAGATATATAAAAGTTATTTTGACCACCTTGCTAAAGTTTGAAAATTTTTTATTCAGTTTAATTGGAGACCTTACGACGAAGTTGTGGATAGACTCCCCGAGATATGTAGGAGTGGGAGGGAAAGTTGGAGGAGTGCTTGCCCTTTGTTATACTTCGAGGTTGTAGAGCACCACTATCCGCAGCGTGTCATGAGACAGTTTGGCATGGTTCATTATATACCTCCGCCAATTACTATAAATATTACTGAGCATGCTTCATTACTTAAACCGAATCAGGAAAACCGGGTGGAACCGGAGAGCTCGCACGATCCATAAGTTCGTGGTTGGGACCTACGTCATGAAAACGTGGTAGATGGAGAATTAATCACATCTTATTCCGTTGCGAATGATTATATGGCGTGGTACATGCATCATACGGTGTTATAGTTGATGAACCCACGGTTACCACCTGTCCCTATGAGTGGCTACCAAGACAAAGGAGCAAGAGTAGCTTTTAGCCTATGAAATTTTAAATTTGATTTGAGATGAGATAATATTAAGATGTTTCAGCCCAAAGGTACTCTGGATCGTCGGGGTGACTCATGAATGAACGTTACGTCAAGTTTGTGAGCAGTCCATGTTTTTATGTCCATCAGTATTCTACACGTTTTAAAAGGCTCTCAGTATCCACACATCCCCCATTTTTATTTGCACATCCCTAACCCTACAGGAAGTGTATTGGGCTATATGGTTCCTATGAGCCGAAGCGTATTGATCTATACACTTCCTATTGAACAACTTTTCAGATGCTTTTCAGCCAATGATTAGGGACCAGAGGAAGCGTATTGCCCTATACGACCCTAGAAGAATTTTTCTTTTCCCACGGCACCATATTGCTCTTAGCAAACTTTATTTTTTTTTAATTTGAGTTAGTTTTTTTTGTTATAAAATAATGATGGTTTTTTTGTTATAAATTTTTGTAAACAACGTAGTTAAATTAAGCAACCCAAACAAACTAAACATATACATACATTATAACTTACCAAAACAAACATATCCTAATTAAATGGAAAATTAAATCGTTCACACATCAAAACATAAAAACTAAATTGTTCGTACAATATTGCATCATATAAAAACATCACAAACCACTATCGTCATCAACCGTCATCAACCCTCGTCAGACTCCTCATCAGACTCCTCATTAGACTCCGCGAGCTCCTCCTCCGTAAATGTCGGGCCACGCCTAATAGAGGGCGACGGGTTGTGCCGCGTACAGGACGTGCCCAGAGCCTATAAAAAATTTAAACAAAATAATCATTACATAATATTAAAATTTTCATAAAAAATGAAATAAAAACAAAATAACATACATGCATGGAAATGTCGAACAGAGGAAAGAGCGGCATTGTCTTGCCGGACTGAGGAAAACGCGACATCCAAAGGTCGGGCTGAGAATAGGACGGGCCTGAAGCCTATACAAATTTAAACAAATTATCCATTACATTTCATAACATTAAATTGATCATAGATAATGAAATAAAAATAAGATAACATAACATACCTATATAGTGTCTCCCATTCTATTGCTTCGGGGGTTCTATATAGACTCCAAAGTCCATTCGGTGGAGGCATTGGACAATCATTGGTTAACTTAAGAAGGATGAAATGGTTTGTCTTGACAAAAGCAATCGAGATGGTGGTATGGTCACAGCAAGTCGTTGGACCATCAAACATGGGGAAGTATGTTTGATTACCGCCATTACTGAAATGTTGGATTATCACACCGAATTTATGAGCAGCCAACAATCAAGCGTACGACAGTTGCATCCACTTTCGATATGGTGCAGGTTCCACTTCCAGATGATATATTGAGTCATATATGTCATTGTAAAGTTCTTTATCGATATTGCAGAACATAGGTCTCCATAGAGGCTTGTTAATGATCATCTCGTCTAGAAGTTGTTGGCGAACAGACAACCATTGATTCTTCTCCATCCCTAAACCGCAAGCAATGGATCGGAAGCCACATTTACCATCCGGTTGGACATTTTCTATATCTGTAATGTAGGGTCGATACCTAGTTGGAAGCCATTCTTTAAAACTCTCGATAACGTTTTTGTACCTCTCACAGCCAATTAGTTGAAAATATTATGCGATTGTAGTTGTTGTGTGATTTTATCCATCTATACGCTTCATATTCGAGTCACTTTACAGCTTTTCAGTTCTGAACTACCTGCATGTGAGAGCATATTTGTTCATCGTATCAATATGAAGCTTATTGCCCTATATGCTTCCTATTGGGTACCTATGGGAATCGTATTGCTCAATACGCGTCCTATTGAATTAATTGGTCCACCAACCAAAACCCTATGGGAAACGTATTGCTTAATACACTTCCTGGTAACTGTAAAGGAATCGTAATGCCTAATACACCTCTTGTTGCACTCGGTTTTCAAAACTTTTCAGTACTTTTTAGGTCTGCACTCTCTCCACTTCCTGCATGTCAGAGAGCATCAGATTTCAGCAAGCGAATGGGAAGCGTATTGGCCTATATGGTTCCTTTTGGTTTAGCATTTATTGCTTTTAAACCCTATAGGAAGTGTATTGTGCTATACACTTCGTATTGAGGGATGTATATTAATTTTTGAGGGATGTATACCATGACCCTTTTTAAAAGTCTTCCCCAAACAGTTCATGCTCAAAATGTGATTATACAATTTAGGATTGCATGCATTAAAAAAAGAATTGTGGGTGACTTTCAACTTGTTTGAGGATGAAAAAAAAAATCGACTCACCATCTTGCAACAAGAATATAGCGTGTTAGAAATTTTATACAAAGATTCACACAACAAACACACGGATACATGTTATATACATATTATATGACCACTTAAATTTTTTATGTCAATATCCCAAGTTAAATTAAAGCAACACAATTCATATTTGTATGCGTATGTGTGTAGCCATAATTATGTATGTATGTATGGTGAGATACTTTTACAACCAACTTTCATCATTAAGGGTCACCACTTTTTATCCATCTTTACCCATGTACGTTTTATCAACTACAATTAACTAGCCTTACTTTTGCCTCCCAAAACCGTCAACATCATCCTCTACACTTTGTCTTAGAGTTAAATGCTATTTTAGGTCTTGTGGTTTGGTCCATTTTGTCAGTTTAGTTTAAAGGTTTCATTTTTAACATGTGGGTCCAAAAAGGTTTCACAGTTGCCATTTTAGTCCACTGGGTTAACTTCATCCATTTTTTCTATTAACGAGAATGTCAATTTAGTCATTTTGTATGTAATTTTGTTAACTAAAAGGGCAATTCAGCCATATAAAATGACCGAAATGGCCTTCTCGTTAACAGAAAAAATAGATGAAGTTAACCCAGTGGACTAAAATGGCAACTGTGAAACCTTTTTGGACCCACAGGTTAAAAATGAAACCTTTGGACTAAACTGGCAAAATGGCCCAAACCACAGGAACTAAAATGGCAACTCCTTTGTCTTATTTGTTTAGAGTATTCTTATTCAATCCATCAAATTATACATACATTCAACTAAAAAACAGCTTCTATATCAATATATTTTCACTAAAAACAAATATTTTCTCTCTACTTTTCAATTAAATAATATTATCATTACATTTTTCTCTCTCCTTCACTCACAACCACTTTCAATATATATTAAAAAAATTATACTGGGTGAACAGTGTCCCCCCAAATATACAAATGAACAGTAACATTTTCTCTCTCCTCCACTCACAACCATTTTTTATACCCTTTATAATATAAAAACTACCTCTCACATATTTTGATGGTTTGGATGAGAATGCTCTTACTAATTAAACCATGTTGAGTAAATAAGAACATCCTAGACTTTAGACCGGTGGGTATAGGGAGGATAGTCTCTTTGGAGACTATCCACCACGTAGACGTCACGTAATCACGGGAGCAGGAGCATCCTCTTGGGGACTACCCAATGATGTAGCGTGACTACCCACTTTAATAAAAAAATAATATATATTCAAGGAGAGAGAGAGAAACAATGAAGGGGGCCCACCACACTTTAATAAAAAAATAATAAAAAAAACCACACATGCCCTGTCTCCTCCGTCTCTATTCCGACGGAAGTGCCGCCGACGTGCCCAGGGGGGCGGTGTGGGACGATCCACCGGGACGGCGCTGATCCGGGGACAAACCCCATACCGGACAGTCTTACAAAACAATTCACTCGGGTTGGCCGAACCCACCATTTCGCATCACTCACCCTTTCTAGCCTACTTTACCGTCTCCTTGCTTGTGTTTAGTGTGCCTACTTACTCTTTTAATCATAATTTTATATTTTTCTAAGTTGTTTTGTTGTTGGTTAAAACTTTATAAATACGAAAATAACACACTTTTTACTTTGGTTTTTCATAAAAGAAAAAACATACGGTTAGAATTAAAATAAACAAGTTTATGTTTAAATCTAGAGATACAAGAAATATTTAAGGGTATACGGGGCACTTCTCGGGGAGGCCTGCGGTGACCCAAGTCCCCGAGCGGGAACATCGCCGCCATCACCGTGGGGAGCGAAATCGGTGAGCAGGATCGGTGTGTATTCACCGATGAGGGGATCGAGGTTTAAACGGCTATATAGCTGTTATACATTTAAAAAAAAATTCATAACCCCTATAAAAACTCTCACCTATTCAACTCATCTAATTTTTTTAACCAATCTTTAAAAAAATGGATTCCAAGTTCCCGTTTTTTTCTCCCCTGCCCGACTTTCCCGACGATGAAGATTTATCGTCAAGCGATGGTAGTTTAATTTTCTTCCAAAATCTCATCTAACAAGCGGAGCTATTAGACACGGCATCGTCTAGAAAAAAAAATTGTCCGTCGAGATCGTGTGGGAGGCCACGAAACACTCATCGCCGATTATTTTGTCGAAAATCCAAAATTTAATGCCGATATTTTTCGTCAGAGGTTTCGTATGTCCAAGTCTTTGTTCCTAAAAATTGTTAGTGACGTGGAAGCGAATAACGAGTGGTTTCAAGAGGGCTTGGACGGGAGAATGAAGAAAAGTTTCACGGCGTTGCAAAAGGTTACTTCTGCGATTAAACAACTTGCAACCGGTAACCCACCAGACGAAAACGACGAGTATTTAAATATGGCTGAAAGGACCTCTCGTGAGTGCCTTGAATATTTCTGCGAGACGGTCTGTACAATGTATGCCGATGAATTCTTACGTAGACCAACGAGCCACGACGTTGCGCTATTGTATCAGGCTCATGAGAAGAGACATCACCTACCTGGTATGTTGGGTAGTCTGGACTGTACATACTTCGTCTGGAGAATGTGCCCCACAGAATTGCGTAGACAATATATGTGAGTCGATCATCAATACCCGACAGTTATGTTAGAGGCGATGGCGTCTCAAGATTTGTGAGTTTGGCATGCTTTTTGTGGCCCGGGGGTTCACAAAACGACATCAACGTGCTCCAACAATCTCCGTTATTTCTTACTCAACGAAACGGAACGGCGCCAAATTGTCCATTTCAGGTGAACGACCACTTATACAAACGCGGGTATTATCTTACTGATGGGATCTACCCTAGCTGGTCTGTGTTTGTGAAGTCTTTTCCATATCCTCACATCCCGAATGAAAAAAGGTTCAAGAGGCAACACGAGGCCGCAAGAAAAGATGTGGCACGGGCGTTTGGTGTGTTAAAGGCGAAGTGGGGAATACTAAATCGTCCAATGCGTTCCAAAACGGTGAAAAAGATAAGATCCATCGTGTATACGTGCATTATTTTACATAACATGATTATAAAAGACGACGGAAGGGTGATAGCACTGGTACACATTCAAGATCCTCCAGTCGAACTCGTCTTCGATGATACAGCTTATAGCGAGCTCATTGACGAAGAAACGCATTGGAGACTAAAACACGATCTCGTTGAGCATCTCGGACGTTTAGATCTACCTCACCTTGAAGTGAGTTCCGACGACGAGTAGTTTGTTTTTTTATTTTTCTAGTTTGAATGTATTTTTTTTTTTAATTTAATGAAATGTCTTTTATTAAATTTTAGAGTGAATTGCAAGTTTTGTCCTTTATCTTTAGGCCATTTTACAAGTTTTGTCCTTTATGTTTAAATTTGACGAGTTTTGTCCTTTATGTTTGAAAATCAAGCACGTTTTACCCTTTGGGGCAAAACGTGCTTGATTTTTAAGGACAAAACGTGCTTGATTTTTTAAACATAAAGGACAAAACGGGCTTGAATTTTAAACATAAAGGACAAAACGTGCTTGATTTTTAAGGCCCAAAGGGTAAAACGTGCTTGATTTTTAAACATAAAGGACAAAACTCGTCAAATTTAAACATAAAGGACAAAACTTGCAAAATGGCCTAAAGATAAAGGACAAAACTTGCAATTCCCTAAGAGAGAAGTGCCGCCATCAAATTGAGGGTGTGAAAAGAGTTAAAAGGGGAGTTAATGTGACGCGTGTTGATTGACCGTGCGTAAAAAAAGAGACTCTAGGAGTGCCCGTCACCCTAAATGTTGAACACAAGTGAAAGTACTGTCATAAAACAGGCTGCTTGTACTGTATAATGAAAACAAAATAGAGAAATAAAAGAAAAAAAACAGTGGAATCTGATTGGTAGTCAACAATGTTTGATCTACTTCCTGATTCAAGAAAGCGACCTCACCTAACCATTGATTTCTTATAATCAAGACTTGCAACCACCTCAAACTCAAATCTCAGTTGTTTTTCCGGCGAACGTTTTTTTGTCAAGACATACTACCAGGTATATCGTTTAATTCACATATTTACTATCACTTGTCTCCCTCTTTAATCACGTTTTTTGGTAACCTCTTTCGCCGGAAAAATTCAAACGAATCCGGTCTTAAATCTGCAGCTTGTATAAATATATAAAAAATAAATTAAGTTATTAGTTTACTTGAAATTCAAGTTTAGCAATTGTTTTTGTTTACATCATTCTTTTGGGTCTTTATGAAATTTAAAGATACAAATCTCTGCTTCTTTTGGGTCAATTTTGTTGAAGTTTAGCAGATACAAATCCCGTTGCGCGGTGCGGTGAACATTACTAGTTTATAACCAATGTAATATAAAATTTCTTGACAACTGTGATTCATTCTTATATATGATTTTTGAAATATGTTCGATTAGATTCAAGTTTTGACGAAATTGTACTAGGGAGACGCAAGGGAGAAGCTAGTTGAAGCGATTGAGGAACTGAAGCTGGATACATTGGTCATGGGTAGCAGAGGACTGAGTACTCTCAAGAGGTATCTTCCTAATTTTCTGTATTGTGTCTTATCCTATACTTGTGCATGTTTGGCTTTCCTTTTGAAAATGACTTAGAGCATTCACATTCTATCCATCAAAATATGTGAGGGGAAATTTTTATATTATAAAGGGTATAAAAAGTGATTGTGAGTGGAGGAGAGAGAAAATGTTACTGTTCATCTGTATATTTGAGGGGACACTGTTCACCCAGTATAAATTTTTTAATATATATTGAAAGTGGTTGTGAGTGAAGGAGAGAGAAAAATGTAATGATAATATTATTTAATTGAAAAGGAGAGAGAAAAAGTATTTGTTTTTAGTGGAAATATATTGATATAAGATTTGTTTTTTAGTGGAATGTATGTATAATTTGATGGATTGGATGTGAATTCTCTTACAAGTCAGGATTTCCTGACTTATTGACTTATTCACTCACACACAAAGGAATTCCAAACACTTTGAAAAGTCCTTTTTGCCTCAAATAAGTCAATAAGTTGAAACAGAAGGAACCCCAAACACCCCCTTATTTTCCTTAAAGTTGTCTGAATTGTTTGTGAAATGTTTTCATAACTGGATCGGTCATCAAACATGTTTTACTAGCTTGTTGGTTGGACATGTCGAACGTTTTTTAAAACATGATGACATCATAAATGGTTTAAAGATGAATATTGATGTTGATTTGTAATCTTGATAAAATTGCTAGAATAAACAAAATATAGAGTTTGAAATGGTTGATAAGATTTTGGAAGGACAAAAAGTAAAAAAAATAAAAAATAAATAAGTATTTAAATTTTGAAAATCAGGTTCAGCCACGATGTTGTTCGCCGGTTCAACCAATCAGACCCGCAACCGGCTGGCCCAAACAAAGGCGGTTCAGGGGCACTTGACCGGAGCGGTCATGTAGGCGATTTCTAGTCCTGTCCGGTTCAGTTCTGAGATAATTGTGTTTTGTCAAGTGACCATTTTAGCTAGGAATGTGTAACATTTGAGTGAAAGTAGTTAACCTAAACTAGTATCCGAATAGGCGAATACTCTTGTTTGTGTCCTGGTTACAGTTATAGCCCAATAGTGGACGTGTGGTTCGCTACCCGTCAGTATCAGCCTGGTCCAAAACCGGGTTTTCTTTATTTAACTTTATCCCCCGATTAGTCTGATATTAGGTTTCAATCGCTATTCACGGGCTAGTTAGATGATTTTCGGTTCGAATTTGGTCTTTTTAATAGATTTTTGTTGGTCCATAAAATATATGAAAAATGTGATTACTATAAAATATAACATAAATTTATGTATGTTGCGTAAAAGTAACGGTTTATTGTGTGATTGCAATATTGCAGAATAATACTAGTAAGCGTGACAAATTATATGGTGACTCATTCACCTTGTCCAGTAACCAAAGAGAAGCCTTGATCTTGTTAGGTACTCTCAATAATGCATGATGTATTAATACTTCATGTAGTTGTGTTTGTGACAACTCGAAATCTAGAACCTTTCGTTGTAACTTGCTTGTACGTTATGTGACTAGTTAAAATGATAACGTGAACCTTTTTATGTGATAAGTGCTTTGTTATGTGTGCATTTGTATATATATGTGTACGTGTTTTATGTGAACCGAGAACCCAACCCGAGAACAAAGAACCCGACTCGAGACCATGAGGTCTCGAGTGGACTTGGGCCGAGAACCTAGTGGCCGGTTGGGCCTTTGGGCCGTGAACCCCCACTCGAAACCCACTAAGGGTGCACACTTGGAACTTGACTATATATACACCACCTTAGTTAGTTTTTACCATTTGTTGAACATTAGAACACACACACACCCTCCTACTTCTCTCTCTAAACCTAAGAACACAAACACTTCATCATTCTTGGATCTTTGGACTTGGATCGGCTCACACACACACACCCGGTTGGGAGCTTTACACACACCCTCGAAACCCATTAACCGGTTAGTGTTTTTAAAGATTATGGTTGAATGCTTAGTGTTAGTATGTTCATGTTATGTTTGTATGATGAGATTATGTGATAATATGGTAGTTAACTTAGTTATGCATGATGTTTTGAAAAGAAATCGGTTCATGAATGTTCTTGTTATGTGTGGAACTATGCATAAATGCTTAATGTAAAAATGGGTTCATTGTATGTTAAAAGGTGAATGATGATATTGGTTGCACTTGGATTTGGATCCGAAAAGTTGGGTGTTTATACTAAACAAATCGGCTAATGAACATGTTTGTCATATAGGATGCATGATAGTAAATTGTATTTTGATTGTTGTTCATAGTGTTGGTTGAATAAGTGATTAATATGTTATGAACTTGATGAACACATGTTTGAATATGTGAAGAACACTTTGAATGATAGTTGAAGATTGAAAACCCTTGTGATTTTGATCCATCTTTGACCAATAACCTGATTAGGAAAACTGTTAGTGGAATGCTATTGGTTATTTCCGGATTTGGGCCTGATTATATTGTACCACTAATCTGACTACATCTGCATCAACACGTGAACTTGAAAACGACTGCTACCGACTCGCAATCACGCAGTTGCGACTCGCAACCACAGCGTGATGACTCGAGACCACGCGGTTGCGACTCGCAACCATAGCAGGACAAGCCGAAACCACAGGTTACGAGTCCCGTTGCGACTCGAGACCTTAGCATGATGAACCGAGACTACGGTTGCGACACCGGTTGCGACTCGCAACCATCCATGATCAACACACAGCATGACTCGAGACCATGCTTGCGAGTCCGGTTGCGACTCGAGACCACACTTTGGGCCTTAGTTAGTGGGCCGGACTTATGAACTTCTGTGCTACTGTTGATGAGTTATTTGGGCCTGTTATCACGAGCCCAACTGTTTGGACTTTGAACATGTGATTAACTGTTACCTATGAACTGCTACTGATTAAACGTGTCTGCCATACGTGTTGAACATTTGTGCACTACTTGGTTCGAATCTGATTATACGTGATAACCGTGATAGGACGTTATTGACTACTTGCGACTTGATTGACTTTCTGTGATTAACTGCCGAGCAAACCGAGGTGAGTTCACACCCTCTACAAAGCATGGGATTCCCTGGGTTGGGAACTGGGTTAAGGAACGTGGGTTCCTCGTCCTCCTTGGGCAGGACGTCAGTGGTTCAGGAATGTGATTCCTCGTCCGGATGGACGGATAAACGTACTAGACTAAAACTCTATCACGAAGTCCCTCCTTTTTGTATCGACTAATCGCCGGGCCAATGGCGAGCGGGTCATTAGTTAGATAGCGCTATTTAGGTCTGACAAGCCTCACACCGTGCCGCAGAGGACGGGCGTGAACTAATGGATCTGGGGCACGTCAATGATGATAGACATTGATGTTTTCAGGGCACATAAACATGACTACAGTCAGCAATCGATACGGTAACGAGTCTAGTATACACATGGGGTAGCCCCCACGGCTGGAGAGCCAGATGATGTACATGGGGTAGCCCCCACGGCCGAAATGCCTGATAACTACATGGGGTAGCCCCCACGGCCGGAGTGCCGGAGTAACTGGGAACGAACTGGTCACGTTTTTAAAACTATGGGGTAACCCCCACGGCAGGATGCCAGATAAAGTAAACTGTTTTCGAAACAACTAAAACGAACGCCCACCCGTGAACTCACTCAACTAGTTGTTGACTCGTTACTACATGCTTTGCAGGACCATAGGTACTCAGTGGGAGCTTGCATGGAGGAGGATCGTTGTGGGACAGGGATTGCTACAAGACTATGTTAAACTTGAAACTTTTGGAACTTATGTTACAACTTTAAACTTATGCTTCCGCTTACAACTTAAACTTATTTGTTTTGGAACACCAATCGTATTGGTTAAACTTTTATAATTACTTATATGCTTGTTCAGTATGATTGGTGGCTGGATCCTGGTCAGTCACGCCTCCAAGCGGTAGTACTCCGCAGGTGGGATTTTGGGGGTGTGACAGATTGGTATCAGAGCCATTGGTTATAGTGAACTTGGTTTTAATAAAGGAGAAACGTTTTTGTTAAAACCAGACTATAACCGGTTTAGTGCTCAACGGTCCACAACGACACTTCGCTCCTCATGCAAGGCTCGACGTTCTAGGTAATATAATGTATGTATATGGCCTACTTGTTAGTTGCGTAGTACATTGCTCATGGTATGCTTGACTAGTATAACTACTGTTGTTTGAACACATGCGTACTTACTCTGTCCTACTATCGTGCTTTCGCGAACCTCTCTCACACGTATTGCTTTTATTATGAAGAACCATGTCTGGACGCGTTAACATGACACAAGCCCAGTTGACGGCTTTGATCAACGAGCGAGTTGCCGCAGCGCTCGCAGCTGCACACGCAGGAGGTATATCCTGCAGTCCGAAATTGTTCTAGGATCATTTGGATCCTACTCTCGTGAACCAACCTTTGTGTTAAACTCTGTCTTTTCTTTCACCTACCTTAGGTCAGTATGCTCAGGCACCGGTGTGCACTTTTAAGACCTTTATGGACTGTCGACCCACTACTTTTAGCGGAACTGAGGGAGCAGTAGGTCTCCTACACTGGTTTGAGAAACTGGAGTCTGTGTTCGAAATGTGTGAATGCCCTGAAGCGCGCAGGGTGAAGTATGCTACTGGTACTCTCGAGGGTTTGGCTCTCACGTGGTGGAATGCTCAAGTGCAGATGTTAGGGTTGGTTGCTGCCAATGCCACCCCATGGGAAACTTTCAAGGAAATGATCAGGGAAGAATACTGCAGTCGTGACGACATTCACAAACTGGAAGATGAGTTCTACAATCTCAAGATGTCGGGGTCGGAGATTGAGGCATACACTAAGAGATCGCATGAGCTTGCCTTGTTGTGTCCTACTATGGTGGATCCTCCCTACAAGCGAATCGAACTCTATCTCAAGGGCTTGGTGCCAGAGATCCAAAGTCATGTGACTTCAGCGAACTTGACTACTATCCAGCAGGTTGTACAGTTGGCTCACCGTCTCACTGACCAAGCGGTGGAGCAGAACAAGTTACCGAAGCGCATAGGTGCTGCAACTACTTCTGGTGCTTCTAGTGGGGATAAACGGAAATGGGATGGAACTTCAAGCAGGGGTTCAACTTCGGTGCAAACTCAGTCTCAGCAGAGAAAGACGGACGATCACAAGAGCCCCAGTCAGCAATCGTCTGGTGGTCAAAGTCATGGTGGGTACAAAGGAAATCACCCCAAGTGCAATCGTTGTAGCCTACACCACAGTGGGCCATGCACCAGGGGCAACTGTCATCGATGCAACAAGCCTGGTCATGTTGCAAAAGATTGCAGGAGCGCATATCCCGTCAATCAGAATCGTCAGCAACCTCAGCAGAACCAGCGACAGCAGCAGGGTAACAACAAAGGGTGTTTTCAGTGTGGAGCTGAAGGTCATTTCAAGAAGGATTGTCCCCAACTGAACCAGAACAACAACAATAATCAGGGGAATGGTAACAATGGGAACAACAACAATGGTGCTAGGGGACGTGTGTTCGTGATTGGCCAAGGTGAAGCAAGGAATGATCCCAACGTGGTGACGGGTAAGTTCCTTCTCGACGACTTTTATGTTACAGTCTTATTTGATTCGGGTGCCGATACTAGTTATGTGTCACTAGAAGTTAGTAAGATGCTTAAGCGTATTCCTACACCCCTGAGCGACAAGCACACTGTAGAGCTAGCTAATGGTAAGAGTTTGGAAGCCTCTCACGTAGTCAAGGGTTGCCAGCTTATTCTCGCTAACCAGACTTTCTCTATCGATCTTATTCCTATTGTCTTGGGTAGTTTCGACGTTGTCATTGGGATGGATTGGTTATCCCAACACCGAGCAGAGATTCTTTGCAACGAGAAGATCGTTCGTATTCCTGGTTTAGGTAGTGAACCTCTCATGATTCGTGGCGACAAGAGAAGTGCTGTTGAGAACATCATCTCTCTTCTTAAGGCTCAGAAATGCTTACGAAAGGGCCACACTGCGATTTTGGCTCTAGTTACTGATACCACAGAGAAGGAGAAGAAGCTAGAGGATTTTCCGGTTGTACGCGACTATCCTGAGGTATTCCCTGAGGAATTACCTGGTCTTCCGCCCCATCGCCAAGTCGAGTTTCAGATTGATCTAGCTCCTGGAGCCGCGCCTGTAGCCCGTGCACCTTATCGTTTAGCGCCATCAGAGTTGGAAGAACTCTCCACGCAACTACAAGAACTCTTGGATAAGGGTTTCATTCGTCCTAGCTCATCGCCTTGGAGAGCTCCAGTGTTATTTGTGAAGAAGAAGGATGGTACCTTCAGAATGTGTATCGACTATCGCGAACTCAACAAAGTGACTGTGAAGAATCGTTATCCTCTACCGCGTATTGACGACTTGTTCGACCAGTTGCAGGGGTCGAGCTACTATTCAAAGATCGATCTGAGATCGGGATATCACCAGCTGAGAGTTCGGGAAGAGGATGTCTCTAAGACGGCCTTTAGGACTCGATATGGGCACTATGAGTTTCTGGTCATGCCGTTTGGGCTGACGAACGCACCGGCAGTTTTTATGGATTTGATGAATCGAGTGTGCAAACCGTATCTGGACAAGTTTGTTATAGTCTTCATCGACGACATCCTGATCTATTCTAAGAGCAAAGAAGAGCACGAACAACATCTACGACTTATTTTGGAACTCCTTCGGAAGGAACAGCTTTACGCAAAATTCTCGAAATGCGACTTCTGGCTTCGTGAAGTCCATTTCCTAGGGCATGTGGTGAACAAGGATGGGATTCACGTTGATCCATCCAAAGTGGAATCTATTAAGAACTGGCCTGCGCCTCGCACACCAAAGGAAATTCGCCAATTTTTGGGATTGGCAGGTTATTACAGGAGATTCATTAAGGATTTTTCTAAGATCGCGCAGCCCCTCACGTTGTTAACACAGAAAGGCGTTGTTTATCATTGGGGAAATGCACAAGAGTTAGCTTTTCAGCATCTAAAGGATAGACTTTGTAGTGCACCTATCCTTTCACTGCCAGAGGGCACAGAAGATTTTGTGGTTTACTGTGATGCATCAATTCAAGGTCTTGGTTGTGTATTGATGCAACGAGATAAAGTCATAGCTTACGCCTCACGACAACTTAAAGTTCACGAGAAGAACTACACTACGCATGATTTAGAGCTGGGAGCTGTTGTTTTTGCACTTAAGTTATGGCGGCATTACCTGTACGGAACCAAGTGCGCCATCTACACCGACCACAGAAGTTTAGAACACATATTCAAGCAGAAGGAACTGAATATGCGGCAGCGACGATGGGTCGAGCTGCTGAATGACTACGAGTGCTCTATCAGGTATCACCCGGGCAAGGCCAATGTTGTGGCAGACGCCCTGAGTCGGAAGGACACTACGCCTAAGCGCGTAAGAGCTTTACAACTCACGATACATTCTAGTCTACCTTCGCAAATACGAGCTGCTCAGATAGAAGCACTGAAACCAGAAAACGTTAGAGCTGAAGCTCTACGCGGGTCAAGGCAACGCTTAGAACAGAAGGAAGACGGTGCTTATTATGTAACAGGACGCATTTGGGTCCCACTCTATGGCGACTTACGAGAACTTGTGATGGATGAAGCGCACAAATCTCGCTACTCGGTACACCCTGGTTCGGACAAGATGTACCACGATATTAAAACTACGTATTGGTGGCCTAGCATGAAGGCCCACATAGCAACCTACGTCAGCAAGTGTTTGACTTGTGCGCGAGTCAAGACAGAATATCAGAAACCTTCAGGCCTACTTCAGCAACCAGAGATACCACAATGGAAATGGGAGCAAATTTCCATGGATTTCGTTACTGGCTTACCTAGATCACAGCGCGGGAACGATACTATCTGGGTGATCGTGGATCGACTCACAAAATCCGCACACTTCTTGGCAATCAAAGAAACAGATAAATTCTCCACTCTAGCGGAAATATACCTCAAGGAAGTTGTTTCGAGGCACGGGGTGCCCACTTCTATTATCTCTGATCGAGATGCACGTTTTACTTCGGAACTGTGGCAGGCAATGCACAAGTCTTTTGGCTCACGTTTAGATATGAGCACAGCGTATCACCCACAGACGGACGGGCAGTCCGAGCGAACTATTCAGACATTAGAAGACATGCTTCGCGCTTGTGTAATCGACTTTGGCAACAGCTGGGAAAGGCATCTGCCACTCGTGGAATTCTCGTATAATAACAGCTACCACACCAGCATTAAAGCTGCTCCGTTTGAGGCATTGTACGGACGTAAATGCCGGTCACCCCTCTGTTGGGCAGAAGTGGGGGATAGTCAGATCACTGGTCCAGAACATGTGGTAGACACTACTGAGCGGATTGCTCAAATACGACAACGCATGGCGGCGGCTCGTGACCGTCAGAAGGCCTACGCCGATAAGGGCAGGAAACCACTTGAGCTCCAGGTTGGGGAGCGGGTATTACTCAAAGTCTCACCCTGGAAGGGTGTGGTTCGTTTTGGTAAACGCGGCAAACTCAACCCACGGTACGTTGGACCTTTTGAAATTCTTGAGAAAATAGGCAAGGTGGCCTACAGACTGAAATTACCAGCAGAACTCGGTGCAGTTCACAACGTTTTCCATGTGTCGAATCTGAAGAAGTGTCTGTCAGATGAGACGCACGTAGTTCCTCTGAAGGAACTTACGATCGACGAACAGTTGAAATTCGTCGAAGAACCTGTCGAGATCACGGACCGGGATGTTAAGGTCCTCAAGAGCACTAGAATACCTCTTGTACGAGTTCGTTGGAACTCACGTCGCGGCCCAGAGTTTACCTGGGAGCGCGAAGATCGGATGAAACAAAAGTATCCCCAACTGTTTGAGAACAGTACAAACGCTACTGAGGCTGAAGCTACGGAATTTCGGGACGAAATTCCAGATCAACGGGGGGTGGATGTGACACCCCAGGAAAACCGGGAAAACCTTGCAACCTAACTAGCTTCCTCAGTGAGTGCCATCAAATTTCGGGACGAAATTTCTTTCAACTTGGGGATGATGTGACAACTCGAAATCTAGAACCTTTCGTTGTAACTTGCTTGTACGTTATGTGACTAGTTAAAATGATAACGTGAACCTTTTTATGTGATAAGTGCTTTGTTATGTGTGCATTTGTATATATATGTGTACGTGTTTTATGTGAACCGAGAACCCAACCCGAGAACAAAGAACCCGACTCGAGACCATGAGGTCTCGAGTGGACTTGGGCCGAGAACCTAGTGGCCGGTTGGGCCTTTGGGCCGTGAACCCCCACTCGAAACCCACTAAGGGTGCACACTTGGAACTTGACTATATATACACCACCTTAGTTAGTTTTTACCATTTGTTGAACATTAGAACACACACACACCCTCCTACTTCTCTCTCTAAACCTAAGAACACAAACACTTCATCATTCTTGGATCTTTGGACTTGGATCGGCTCACACACACACACCCGGTTGGGAGCTTTACACACACCCTCGAAACCCATTAACCGGTTAGTGTTTTTAAAGATTATGGTTGAATGCTTAGTGTTAGTATGTTCATGTTATGTTTGTATGATGAGATTATGTGATAATATGGTAGTTAACTTAGTTATGCATGATGTTTTGAAAAGAAATCGGTTCATGAATGTTCTTGTTATGTGTGGAACTATGCATAAATGCTTAATGTAAAAATGGGTTCATTGTATGTTAAAAGGTGAATGATGATATTGGTTGCACTTGGATTTGGATCCGAAAAGTTGGGTGTTTATACTAAACAAATCGGCTAATGAACATGTTTGTCATATAGGATGCATGATAGTAAATTGTATTTTGATTGTTGTTCATAGTGTTGGTTGAATAAGTGATTAATATGTTATGAACTTGATGAACACATGTTTGAATATGTGAAGAACACTTTGAATGATAGTTGAAGATTGAAAACCCTTGTGATTTTGATCCATCTTTGACCAATAACCTGATTAGGAAAACTGTTAGTGGAATGCTATTGGTTATTTCCGGATTTGGGCCTGATTATATTGTACCACTAATCTGACTACATCTGCATCAACACGTGAACTTGAAAACGACTGCTACCGACTCGCAATCACGCAGTTGCGACTCGCAACCACAGCGTGATGACTCGAGACCACGCGGTTGCGACTCGCAACCATAGCAGGACAAGCCGAAACCACAGGTTACGAGTCCCGTTGCGACTCGAGACCTTAGCATGATGAACCGAGACTACGGTTGCGACACCGGTTGCGACTCGCAACCATCCATGATCAACACACAGCATGACTCGAGACCATGCTTGCGAGTCCGGTTGCGACTCGAGACCACACTTTGGGCCTTAGTTAGTGGGCCGGACTTATGAACTTCTGTGCTACTGTTGATGAGTTATTTGGGCCTGTTATCACGAGCCCAACTGTTTGGACTTTGAACATGTGATTAACTGTTACCTATGAACTGCTACTGATTAAACGTGTCTGCCATACGTGTTGAACATTTGTGCACTACTTGGTTCGAATCTGATTATACGTGATAACCGTGATAGGACGTTATTGACTACTTGCGACTTGATTGACTTTCTGTGATTAACTGCCGAGCAAACCGAGGTGAGTTCACACCCTCTACAAAGCATGGGATTCCCTGGGTTGGGAACTGGGTTAAGGAACGTGGGTTCCTCGTCCTCCTTGGGCAGGACGTCAGTGGTTCAGGAATGTGATTCCTCGTCCGGATGGACGGATAAACGTACTAGACTAAAACTCTATCACGAAGTCCCTCCTTTTTGTATCGACTAATCGCCGGGCCAATGGCGAGCGGGTCATTAGTTAGATAGCGCTATTTAGGTCTGACAAGCCTCACACCGTGCCGCAGAGGACGGGCGTGAACTAATGGATCTGGGGCACGTCAATGATGATAGACATTGATGTTTTCAGGGCACATAAACATGACTACAGTCAGCAATCGATACGGTAACGAGTCTAGTATACACATGGGGTAGCCCCCACGGCTGGAGAGCCAGATGATGTACATGGGGTAGCCCCCACGGCCGAAATGCCTGATAACTACATGGGGTAGCCCCCACGGCCGGAGTGCCGGAGTAACTGGGAACGAACTGGTCACGTTTTTAAAACTATGGGGTAACCCCCACGGCAGGATGCCAGATAAAGTAAACTGTTTTCGAAACAACTAAAACGAACGCCCACCCGTGAACTCACTCAACTAGTTGTTGACTCGTTACTACATGCTTTGCAGGACCATAGGTACTCAGTGGGAGCTTGCATGGAGGAGGATCGTTGTGGGACAGGGATTGCTACAAGACTATGTTAAACTTGAAACTTTTGGAACTTATGTTACAACTTTAAACTTATGCTTCCGCTTACAACTTAAACTTATTTGTTTTGGAACACCAATCGTATTGGTTAAACTTTTATAATTACTTATATGCTTGTTCAGTATGATTGGTGGCTGGATCCTGGTCAGTCACGCCTCCAAGCGGTAGTACTCCGCAGGTGGGATTTTGGGGGTGTGACAGTGTTATCCTTTATATTTGTCTCAGATTTATGTTATGCCAATTATAAACTTTTTAGTTTATAATTGCCGGTCCCAAGCCCGGATAAAAGAGGAGGGTTTTGTTACTAAATAGGTTGAAAATGATAATTTTGAAAAAGGGCTACCACTTCGTAGTTCGATTAGGGCCTCCGAAAACGTAGGAATGTCACTGATATAAATAATGAATATTGAGCCATACTCGAACTATATTTGAAGAACAATCCCCCACATATGGTATACTGAGTTTTATTTTTCTTTTGACAGGACTATCTTGTCTTGCGTGTAGAAATTAGAAAGCAGATCAAAAGGCCCTCTAAATCCTCCCAAAAAATGGAGTTTGATTCTTTTTTGTTTCCTCTTTCTAAGTCTACTACTCTAAGGCTAATTACTCGGGTCAACGCTTACGACGTATTTCTAGGCTTTAAGGTTGATAATAGGAGTAAATCATGCCACACACACTAGTCTATAGTTGCCTTAATTTTCATCATGTCGGTGATCAACAATGCGTACAGCTCTCAAAGTCACAGATTTGGCTTCTGATCCTTAGTGATGTCTTTTTTTGGCGATTATAGTCCCGGTTATATACCAAATTGCCCAGACAACTATTAAAGATAACCCAGATAATGTAGCTGTTGCTGCCTCTGCCACACATGACTTATGATGCCGCAACTAATGATGCCTCTGTTGAGGCAGTGGACGAATATGAGGGTGTTGTTGGTTCTTTTAGAGCTCTTTTGGCGCAGTTGGCCACATTTCGGTTTAGGGCTTTTCCTTTTTCATGTGTGTTCCCAATGGCTTCAAAATAATACCTTATGGAAACTATCCTTGAATTTGGTAAGAATGTTGATCTTTCTGAACATCAAGTAAAGAACCTACTCTCTTTATCAGCCACCTGCGGCTTCGTGATGTGTTTAATTATTGGGTTGTCTAGCGATGCGGTGCTGAGAATGTTAAGTTTCGGTAGACCATGGTTTTTTTTCTTTAAGTGGAATGATTATGGTTTATGCCCAGGCTCTGTGCACGAAGGGACACTTTTCGGCCTTTCTTCCCATAGTGGCTGAAGAAGTTTATAACAATAAGTATATCAGTTGTGTGTTATTGGCTTTAGAATTCGCCACTGCGGTATTTGCTTATGGTCTTACTTTTCTGCCGTGGATGAAGAATCACCAAGATGGATGCCTCACATACTTGATCCTTTGTGTTGTTGGTGTTGTCGGCTCCCTAGTCATCTACAACCCTATGTATGCATGAAGAGGATGAATGAAGACAATGGTTTCTTATTAATACCTAGTTATTAATTAGTTAGCTATAATCAAGTGTGGTTTTTCTTTCAATCAAAAGTAGCGGTTTAGGCAGGGTATTGTCTTATTAATTAGTTTAGTTAACTAATGGGGATTTGCAAGATGTTATTGTAATGGTGCCTTTAAATTTTAATGTACGACTGGAGATGTCCGTGGGTTGTGGCGGGTGTATCTTGGCATACACACGATGTATTTCTAAGGCTACTACTATAAGGCTAATTACTAGTGTCAACGCTTACGACGTATTTCTAGGCTTTAAGGTTGATAATAGGAGTAAATCATGCCACACACACGATGCGGTTTCCACCGGACTATGGCTGATAAGGGTGAAAGTCTGTGTCCAACTCGTTATCGTTTGTAAACACGACATACGTTATCATCGCATTCTTCTACTTCCCTGCCATAGTGTGCTTATTACAGGTAATTATATTCGATCTATTAGTTTCAAACAAAATACTTTCCTTGATCTAACTATGAACTTGAACTTTTTTATAGGCATACTACTAACTGAATGCGCACGTCTTTCAAGAGCTTCAAATCTCATTCGATTTATCAAACGCCTTCCTACTACTCTCTCATATCGAAAAAAAGAACAATATCCATTTCTACGAATCTAATGGTGTCCAACTTATCACAGATGCCTTCTCGAACTTCTAGCATTTTTGTTGGGTTCTGGTTTGCCTTGGTGCTTGAGGCTAGACACTTCACCAAGAATAGTTTTATTACACGATTCGGTACACATTTAGCAATCATTTTAGCATCAGCGTTGATTGTTGTATGCTATTATCTCATTTTGATAATCTATAAGATAAAATCAAGGAAAACAAGCATCTCCATTTTCTATACACTTTGGCGCTGTCATACGTCTCATTTCAGGTAAACACAACGAGCATCATCATTGTGTACTTTAACTTCCTAAATCAAAGAGGTGTAATAGTGTGCTTATTACAGGTAATTATATTCGATCTTTTAGTTTCAAACAAAATACTTTCCTTGATCTAACTATGAACTTGAACTTTTTTGTAGGCATATTAACTACTGGATGCTCACGTCTTTTAGGAGCTTAACAAATGCTTTTTCGTTGGACACTCCGGTGCATTCATGTGGCTCATCATAGCTACTCATGTGGTTGTGGCAGTGCTTTAGCTTTTCTTTTTTACCTTTAGACTTGTCTTCCAAAGAAATTGAAGTTGACAAACGTTTTACCAAATCGTTTTTTGTGGGTGCATGTATAGTTGCCTTAATAAATTTCATCTTGTCTGTGATCGACAATGCTTACAGCTTTTTAAAGTCACAGATTTGGCTTCCGATCGTTAGTGATGCTGTCTTTTTTGGCGATTATAGTCCCGGTTATATACCAAATTGCCAAGACAACTGTTAATGATGACCCAGATGATGTAGTTGTTGCTGCCTCTGCCGCACGTGACTTCTGACACCGCAACTAATGATGCCTCTGTTGAGGCAGTGGACAAATATGAGGGTGGTGTTGGTTCTTTTAGAGCTCATTTGGCGCAGTTGGCCACATTTCGGTTTAATATATTACACCTTAACATATAACAGAAACTTTTGAATCATATAATTGGAAATACCCACGCATTGCGGCAGGTGCGTCTGTTTTGTCGCCTCGTAGTTGTTATTTGTGATGTGTGTATGACGTTTATGGATTATTTGTAATGGTGACTTGTGAAGTAGGAAGCAACAACCTTATAGTAGGGTGTAACTTATATATATACATGCTTTTAACTTTACAAATTTCTTCTATTTTCCACCAGCGCATTGTCACGGGGAAAACGTATGCTTTAAAAATAACTTATAACTTTCACTATGTCTACAATTATATATTTGAACCCAAAGCTTAGTCGACACGTTTTATCCTATCCGCTCATCTTATGAAAGTGCCCGTTACTCTCACTATTAGTTGGTTCAATTTGGTTATTTATGTAATTTATACATATATCTACCCATAAAATTCTGTTATAAAAAAGCATAATTAAACCATTACTTTCTCTATTAGTTTAGTTAGGTTATATTGGTTATAATTGAGCTTACCACTAATTCAATATTTTAGGGTTTACACTTTTATAGGATGATAATAATAAAGTATAAACACTAAAATATCAATATAATGTAAGTATCTATAGAAAACCCACTTTAATTTAGAAAACCCGGGAAACTCAAAGCTCCCGATGTTTTTTTCTTTTGAAAAAATTTACACATGTTATTTACATGTTTTTAAGGGTTTTGGGCAAAAAAAATCAAAAAAGCGCTGAGTAGATATTTTTAAAAAAAATAAACAAGTTTTGGTGTAACACATGTTACAAATATGTCAGATGAATGTAACATTTGTTACACCAAAACTTGTTTATTTTTTTAAAAATATCTACTCGGCGCTTTTTTGATTTTTTTGTCCAAAACCCTTAAAAACATGCATATAACATGTGTAAATTTTTTCAAAACAAAAAAACATCGGGAGCTTTGAGTTTCCCGGGTTTTCTAAATTAAAGTGGGTTTTCTATACATCCTTCCCCTATCAATATATATATATATATATATATATATATATATAAAATGTAGATTGTGATCATATTTAGAATGTTTTTACAGGTTTAGGATATAATAGTAAGTTTTTTTGCTAGAAAGTAATCTTAACCATCAATTGATTTAATCAAGAACTAAGATTAAATGAGTGAAATTGAATAGAAAAAAAGAGGTGCGTGAGTTTGCGTAAAGGCATTCTAGTCAATTCAAGATAATAGTTTTTCTCTCCTTCAATTCTCCCACATTTTTAAACGTTAATAACTTTTTTCATACGACATTATTTTTTTATAAAAATTGCACAAAAAACGAGCTTTTTTTATATTTAAAACGAGTATACTGTTGCAATATTTTCAATTTTTTTTCGAAAACCTAGTTGCGTAAAACACAATGGACAAAAAACGTAAAAAATGACTTTTTTCTAAAACGCAATGCAACAAAAAACACAAAGATATGTCTTATTTCTAAAACGCAATGGTCAAAAACACAAAGAAAATGTCTTATTTCTAAAACGCAATGGCCTAAAACCACAAAAGAAAGTGTTCTTTCTAAAACGCAATGGACCAAAAAACACTTAAAATGTCTTTTTTTCTAAAACGTAATAGCTTAAAAACACAAAAGAAAGTTGTCACACCCCGACCACGTAAAACAACCAAACATGGCGGAAACGTCGGGGAGTGTTGTAACAGAATCATTGTTTCACAACCATGGAATAAATAATTTTGTTTTATTGAATAAATGAACTCATTGTTTTAATACAATCAAATAAGTACAACTATTATCTTTCAAGTTTTAAAGTCGCTAAGGCACGAGTCCATCCTAAGTGTAGCATATATCATCAATCATCACAGAGCAGTACCTGAAACATGTGTAAAAATAGGTACGTCAGCATAAAAATGCCTGTGAGATACATAGGTTTTATTGATTTAGGATTCATGACTTATAAGTTTAAAGAAAAGGTTTTAATAAAAGTAGTCATGATCCTTGAAAAAGGTTTTCTTTTATAAATCAGAAATCAGATGATATAATACATAGGAAATTAAATAAGTAAAATAAGTTTGTATAAAAATATATTGTTTGAAAAACAATATTTTGATAAAAAGATTTATGGTATATATATATAAAAATATACTTCGGTTTTAAGAAAGTTGAATAAGTAATATATTAAAATATATTTCAGTTCCAAAATCATTAACCCAAGTGTACTAAATAACGCCACGATATGTGATGTGATGAAAACACTTATATATAAGAAGTACCAACGGCGTATCTACCATGTTTTCATCATATTACACTCGTCCCGTTATCTAAACACTAACCATAACCCAATTGTAAAACAAATAGTATATTAAATATACTTTAGTTGTTAAAAATAATAATTTTCAGTAGTATATTAAAAGTATACTTTGTATTTATAAATAACATATTAAATTATGTTTTGATTTGAAAATAACATATTAAAACTATGCTTTGGATTATGAAAATAGCATATCAAACTATGTTTTAATGATTAACAAAATAAATGTTGGTTTTTGTACAATATCCCATATGAGAGCATATCAAACTATACTTTTGGGAGTATAACTTAATATACAAAAATAATGTGATTTAAGAATTCATTCAGACCTAGTGCATCAAAATACACCTTTAAGACTATAGAAATACCACAAAGGCAATCCCTATTTGGATGGAGCAACAAATTGGTTTCAGACATTCCATGACAACAGGAATGGGGTGTCAAATCCTATAGTGCTATATCATACTACCAACCGGTCTGGTGAACAAAAATAAGTACTATTCCAACAATTAATTTTATAATCTTTGAAAAATCAGTGTTTAAACCATAAATAATTATTCAGTTTGTCCAAAGATAAGTACTAACATGTATAATCAATTATACTCTGAAATCATGAAAATAACAGATAGGTACACATGCTTCACCCCAAAACAATGAAAACAGTAAAAGAGGGGACTATGTACTCACTTGAGAGTGCTTAAAAGTCTTGAACAACTACCAAGCAAGCTAGAGGGAGCGCGGAATCAAACGGCACCTAATATTGATAACTACATAAATAAACCGGACCTAAATCGGGAGATCGGATAGTATGAGGTCTCGTGAACCAAATGAGCGTGGGAACTCATATGATATGGTTTAACAAGGCCTACATACTAAAATGAAACCTAATCCTAAGTGCTTACGACCCATAATGACCCGTTTAGGTAGCTTACGCTACTTTAACGCGTCGTTTGTGCAAAACGCGTTTGGACCGCCTAACTAGTCCTATGACAAGTATTATATGCCTAAACATGTTTAAATATGTTACATAATCAGTTACGTGACAAAAATTTAGGTTACATATGCTTAATTACCAATTATGTATGAAAAGGGCATTTTGGTAATTTACCCAAGGCATATAAACTACTTATCATACAACTACTTAAACTAGGTGACCATAAGGTATAACCTCGGAAGGTTATTCCCTATGCAACTATGGTCACTAAACATGTTTGGTCGGATCCTAATGATTGTAACACCTCGAAATTTTGTGTCCAATAATGTGTTAACACGTGTCAATAGTTTACGCGTGGCATTAGATATTAAATACAGGACTAAAGTTGACAAACCTTGAAAGTATGTAAATTCGAGGGTTATAAATGTCAACAAAGGGTAAGTATACTGTATAGTAACCCTAAACGATGCTCGTACCTTCAAACGAATAAATCATGGATCGTACGGAAGCGAAACGCGGAAGAAAGTGAGAGATTACAAGCTGCAGGGGTTAACTGTGTCAACATGTTTAATTATACCTCTGAGTGACCCTTTGGCGAACCCGAGGCCTTGTAACAGTAAAATACGCTCACTAGAATGTACTATATAAATTTCGCGAAGTTCCGTTTTAAAACGAGAAAGTTATGATCAAATTCGTACGAGAGGGGTTAAAAGCGTCAACAATGAAAGTTAAGGCTTTCCGGATAGTAATTAAATTAACCGGGGACTTAACCGTGCGGGTAAATGGCACGAGGCCCTTAATTGTAATTAACCGAGGGCCAAATCGCAAAGTTACCCCTTCAAACCCGAAAGGTCAGGTTATTAATTACCAAAGATTCGGTTAATCATTACAAAAGATTTAAAAATCTTTGAAAACAGGCCTCAGGCGGCCCGCCTGAGTGAAACACATAAGTTAATGCGGGCCGCGAGCCTCCTGCATATACGCGTCTGACATGAAGATTCATGCGGCCCGTGTACAAGCTGCATGAAATCTAATGCGGGCCGCGTGAACCACCCAGATGCAGAAACTTTGGACAGATGCATGATTTGAAGTTGTGAACGATCAAATATGCAATAAATGAAGCATGGGCGCCCTCTACTTGCCCCCTAGCACCCAGGGCCACCTGCTGATCATCCATGCTCCATTGTAGGATGTGTTGTAATGATCTTAGGCCTAATTTTGCACTATAAAAGGCACTACATTGCACACTAATGAATCACACCTCAAACCTGCATTCTAACTCACTTCTGGAGCTCCAAAGCTTTCCTCTATCATTCTAAGTCGTGCACTAAGCTTCTGTAAGTTGCCTAACCCTTTGTGGTTTCATTTTTCAATAGTTTTAGCCCAAAAGTCAATCCGTCGTAATTAACGATTGACTTTGCGATAAATCACGAATGGTCCAGTGGTTTGTCGAATCAAAGATAGTTATATGATGGTAATCATGTGGGCATTAAACCCCTAAAAGGGCACCCTCTGATTCCCACTCTAACTAGATCAAATGTCGAGTCAAACGTGCTTAGAAAAAGTCAACAGAAATGTCATTTTGCGATTTCTTGCATAATCTGTAATGTAGATGATATGTAACCTGTTTGAACACTCATAAAACATGATGATAAGTTTATAAACTAGTCTAAGCTTGTTTGATCCGACCATTTTTTGTTTTGACCCGGTTCGGAGCCGAAAGTCGCAAAAGTTTGACTTTTGCATTGACTACAGTTCTGACCCGTTAAAGTTTGATTTAGATATGCCTTAGGACTCTCTTAGGACCAGGTTACATGATGGTATAAACCTCTGTGACCGGTTCGTTGTTTGTCCAAGTCTTTTACACATTTCCGTTAAATGCTTAAAAGTTGACCGTAACACCCTTTATAAATTAAAACGAGAATTTCGGACATGTGAAAGGATCATAACCTTGGTTACTGATTTCTAAGCATGTCCCTAAAATTTCATGTCAATCCGAGATCCAGAATAGGAGTTATGCTAAATAGCGCAAATTGCGAAACTTTAGTAATTAAATAGCGCAATTAGCATAACGCCTATCTAAACCCGGATTTCGACACCAAACCTTTTGCTCACTATTGTAAAATAATATTTTGGAATTTTTAAAGATTTTTAATTATTTTTAACCTGCTCATAACCTGCGGTTATGGCAACGGTTCGGTAAATACCGAATATACCCTTTTCGGCCATAACTTGAGTTCTACAAGGTCTTTTGACCCGATTCCAGTTGCCACTGATTTTAAATAATAAATAAAGTATTTTAGACTTTATAAACTGTTCGGGAAACTCAGATTTCTTGTAGAACTCAGAAACCTCTTTTATAATCTTTAAAAAGACCAAAATACCCCTACGGGGCATATTATGAACTTAAACTCGTTACGGGCATTACGGAAGGTATCCTACTGATACCACAACCCCTTTAAGGCATGTTAACTTAGGAAAATAGTGTAGGACTCTTTCGGTTACCCGTTGCGCCTTTTGCGCACACGGTTCGGCTTATGTAACTAGTTTACATAAATTAGCCGAAACGGGTCAAACCATATTGTTTGGACCCCAAAATCCAGAGTATGATTATTATACCCATTTAAAACAAGTCTTCAAACTTGTTGGGTCAAAATCACACTCCATTCACGGTTTTCACCTTTCATGCGATTAAACCATAACTATCCTTTGAAACCGATCGGTCTAAGCTACGGCAAATATAAAAGACCCGTTAGGATTCTAATAGGTTATTTTAAACCTTCGTTCCAGAATAGGAGACCAGTAAAAGCTATCTGTAATTTATTCAATTAAGGATTATACTTGCAAAGGTAAATACTTTTAACTTATTTTCCGTTATACGGGCTTGGGTTACGGTATCTAAAATACCGCTTGGTCGGGTAATTGACCCCAACTCATTAGTAGTTGGGTATTATCAATGTGACCCGTTTAAAAACTGTTTTGTTGGCTTAAAGCCTTTGGGGGCTTGATGACTATGTCCCGGATATCCTTGGCAGCATTTATGAATGGCCACGACCTCGACATCCCGGTGTAGGCGTACACCCGACATTATGTCTATAACTATAAAAGTGTAGCCGTTGGTTACCCGCCACGGTTTTATACTATGTGGTGTGTCTATTAAACTTTAACCCGATACGACTCGGGCGACCAAACGCATAGTAACATGTAATTCTTACAAGATTTAATTATAAATTATCCCAAGTTATAAAAGAGTTTGTGCCTTGTGCATTCAAATCAATTTTAATAAACATTTTACAAAAGTGTCGGTTGAATGTATTTACCAGTGTAAACTGACGTATTTTCCCAAAAAGATTAAATGCAGGTACTAAACGTAATCGGCTGGCTATAGCTCCTTAGCATCTTAAAGAGTCTCGCAAGCTTTTGATGCCTTGTCTGTTGAACAATACTTTTTTATTATTTTGATCCCATGTGGATACCATTCGACTATTTGTGATACATTCGATATTACAATCAATGGTTGAATTATAATTATCTTTATGCTTCCGCTTTGCATTCATATATTGTGTGGTTTGACTATAATGTTGCCAACTACGTCACGATAATCCCCCCACCGGGCCCACCGGTGAGACACGTGGAAATCGGGGTGTGACAATGATCGACCAAACGGGTCTAGTTCGAAAATCTAAACGGTTGATTAGACCGCTCGACTTACAACTCTACATAAGCACTAATCTAAAAGTGACGAGCTAAACATGTCGAAACATGTTTAACAAAGTTAGAAAACAGTTTGGTATCAAAACAACGGTTTTGATACCCAAAGGTAGCTTGGTTACAAAATACGCGAGAATACGTATTCTGGCCGAAGCTACGACTCGTCACTGAGCCTAGATAACGTGGTAATCAGTAGGTATAGTCACTAGGGACTATAACCATCGTGATTACGCTCACGTTATGAAGTTCAAACGAACTTCGTGTTGACCATAAACTGGTCAATGCTGAAAGTCAAACGCAGTTTGACTTTAACGCTAAAAACGAACGAGAAGCACGAAAGAATACTTACAAAAGGTCCCCGCAAGATTCGAACCCGATTCTCTCTCAGGTAGGAAGCATATACTTCCACTTAGAGAGCTTGAATCAGATTCAAATGTGAGGAACGAATGAAAACATGGTGGGTATTTATAGGCATGGCACTACCGTTAAGATCGTTTCTTGCAAAAGGGGGCACGATCTAAGCCGTACACTTGCCATATTCTGATTTGGCACCTTGATGGGCACACAAAGCAGCCCATAGAACGATCAAAACCATGTGCAATAGTGTGCAACAGCTGGAACAAGCTGGAAACAAGTTTCTGCTTTCTAGCACCTGCTTACGGACCGTAAGAGGATGTCCATACGGTCCCGTAAGGACCCTGCAGGTCAGCAAAATTGAATTTTGGCAGAACAGGCCCCTGCACCTCCAAACTTGGTTTTTGATGCTTTTTGGCACGTTTAAACCCCGTTAACCCCATTTTAAAGCTCTAAAATGAAGTTAAAGTATAGGGAACTTGAAATGTGCTCAAAAATATCCCGGATGTCGGCTCATTTGGTCGTACGGTTGCGTTGTTCAATTAATTACGACGGAAGTCGTAACGGACGCAAAAACGGTCCAAATTGCGCGACGAATGGATTTTTGACAAGCCAATCACTAAAACATAATATTTTAATGATTACATAAATTTTTGGATGTCCGGATATATTCAGAACGTAAGATATGCGCGAAAATGCAAACTTGTGCACTTTTTGACGCTTTTAGTCCCTATTGATCAATAAAGTTTGTTTTTGCGCACCAAACACCTCAAAGCCTATTTCTAAGCTATGTAAAGGATATTTAGGGCATATTTAACTTATGATCAAGTTCCGGAATGTTCGTTACTATACGAATCGGTATAGTTTCGCAGTTTGACACAATTAGTCCCTACGATCGAACAAACTTGATTTCAACACACCAAACCATCCAAAACTTATTTCTAAGTTATGTGGAGGTTATTTAAGGTATGTTAAGCATATTTCACTATTCCGGAGTGTTTGTTGCGTTAAACTGTTTATATTTACGCATCAGGGCGCGTATAACCTTCCAGAAAGCGATTTAAAGCTTGAAATCGAATAAGAGTTAATATGTGCAAACGATACACATATTTTTACAAATCCCAAGTATGAAATACAATATTTAATTGACTTGGTATTTGTTTGATGATGGAAGTGACACAGGTGTCACAAAAGTGTTCTTTCTAAAACGCAATGGACTGAAAACACATAAAAATGTGTTTTACCTAAAACGCAATGGACTAAAAACACTTCAAAATGTGTTTTTCTAAAACGCAGTGTACCAAAACACTTAAAAATGTCTTTTTTTCTAAAACGCAATAGCTTAAAAACACAAAAGAAAGTGTTCTTTCTAAAACGCAATGGACTGAAAACACATAAAAATGTGTTTACCTAAAACGCAATAGACTAAAAACACTTCAAAATGTGTTGTTCTAAAACGCTATGGCCAGAAAACACATAAAAATGTCTTATTTCTAAAATGCAATGGCTTAAAAACACAAAAGAAAGTGTTCTTTCTAAAACACAATGGACTGAAAACACATAAAAATGTGTTTACCTAAAACGCAATGGACTAAAAACACTTAAAAATGTGTTTTTCTAAAACGCAATGGCTAGAAAACACATAAAAATGTCTTCTTTTTAAAACGCAATGGCCTAAAAACACAAAAAATGTTCTTTCTAAAACGTAATGGACTGAAAACACATAAAAATGTGTTTACCTAAAACGCAATGGACTAAAAACACTTCAAAATGTGTTTTTCTAAAAGGCAAAGGACCAAAAAAACACTAAAAATATCTTTTTTTCTAAAACGCAATGGCTTAAAAACACAAATAAAAGTGTTCTCTCTAAAACGCATTGAACCAGGGTATGTTTTGTCTATGAATTATCTGAACCGGGAAGCAGGAGATCAAAAACTGTCTATGAATTTTTGTCTACGAAATGAGGCAATTTCTAGAAAATTAATTTTCTGATGCAGTTTTATTAAAGCAATTTAATAAAAAGAAAAAAAATTCCAAGATGACCTGGCAGGTCGACCCCAACCAGGACCCCGCCAAGAGTACTTTGTAAAACGCAATGACTAAATTCAAAAACCCAGATCGTAAAAAATGCAATTCAAAGATTTCTTACATAGATCAAGCCGATTTCTTCAGATTTCTTCAACGATTGACGAAATTTGAATGTTAGAAACACTTATCAGCGATCGAATCGAATGAATCGAGTGATTCGCTTCAAAATCACAGGAAAAAAAAATGAGATGTTGTATGAAATTAAACTGGGTTTCTTCAAAAAAAGTTGAAGAACACATTGATTGGGTGTTTGAATTATTGATTGGTGATGAAAATCGCACTATAATTTAGTCATTTTTGAGATAGAAAGTAAAGAAAAGGTTGAAGAAGATGGGTTTTGAAGTTAAAGAGTGAAGAAGGGAGAAAATTGGATAAAATTGACTAAAATACCCTTTTCTCTTTATTTTAAATTTTGCCACATATCATAATCCTATTGTTTCTTATCTTTCCTAGCTAAAATAAACTTCCTATTTGATCCTCCCCTGTTTTTATATACCACAAATTATATCCCACTTTGTACAATTAGCCCTAAGAACACATAAATTACAAAAATTTACATGAAAACTTTGATCCAAAAATGGACATTGCTATCAACCCATAACCAGAGCCGGCCCAAGCTCAATTTTTCTAAAGCGAGGGCTTTAGGCACCAATCCAACAGGGCCTCCACTTTTCTTAACATATCTAAGGTTTTAGCCCAATCATTGCCTGGCTCACGCGTTTCCCTTTCCCTGTTCCAAAATCAATCGACCACCAATATGGCAATTCCAAAATCATCGCAATCATCAATCAAAATCGCTGGCTTGCTATTGCTAGGTAATTATTACGAAAATTAATTGCAGCAACAGATGGATTTACTAGAGTTTAAAGAAGTCGATGGCGTATTCAGTGTTAGGGTGTCCGGGGCGCCTTCGGGGAGGGTGTTCGGTGATGGCATTCCCCGATCGGGAACACCGCCGCCATCAAAGCGGGATCCCGATTCGGGGTTGAACTTGGGCGTGGGTTCACCGATGGAGGAGAGGCTGATTGTGTGGGGCCATGCCAGTTTCAACCAATCCCAGATTTTCTTTGTTTTTTTTTTTTTTTTTTTGAATAAAAAAATAAGGGGAGTTAAGAGGGGAGTGGCGCCATCAAATGGGGGTGTTAGAGGAGTTTAAGAGGGGAGTTGACGTGGCACACGGGGATTGGTTTGGCGTAAGAGAGTGCACTCACCTATTAGGTGTGCACCCCCTTCACCCTTAGAAAATAAAATAATCTTCTATTCATGTTCTCTAAACTCTGCAATTCTTCGCATTCGAACCAAATCTAATCATAGAAAAATGAAGACCCTCAACTCTGCCCCTCTGATTCGAAATCGAAGATTTGAAGGCATCTGATTCTACGATATGGTACACTTTAAAGTTTGTCCATTTTCTTTGCTAGATTTTGAGTTATTGAGTGCTCTAATGTTTTTAATACCAATTGAAATTATGTTGCTAGTTTCTGATTCAAAATAGTTAAGTGCTCTAATTGAAATTAATCTGCCAGTTTTAAAGGTCTTGATTGAAATCTGTGAATCTGTGGTATAGTTTGTTAATTGCTCCAAAGAAATAAAAACTAAAAGCTGAAACAAAATCACTATGGAATTCTTTACTGAAGTTTACATGTTGGAAAAGGGCCCTGAACTTTTAGTTGGCTTTGGGCCACCAAAATGGTTGAGCCGGCCCTGCCCATAACTATACAAAAAATATGATTTGAAAACTTGGAATCGCAAAAACATATAACCTTTCATCCTCTAATATTACTCGAAGCTTTCGTTCTTGCAATAAACACTAATAAATGCATTTATGAAGTTATTAGATTATTAAGCAATTTGATACGTACATCACTAGTAAGATAACTAACCAATACAATTAGAGATGCATAATATCAAAGGCTCAAAGCTCTAATTTTCAAAAGTTAATGTTAATTTTGAATATGTGTAATTAAATGGCGAATTCACTCATTTACTTATTAATGGGTCATTCGGGCACGCTTTATTTTTAAAAGCACAAATGGCTAAATCTTATAAAATAGAGTAAAATGCACGGGTAGTTCCTGTGGTTTGGTAAAGTTTCACCTTTAATCCCTCCATTTTCAAAATTACATGTATGTTCTTTGTGGTTTGCTCGGTTGTTACTCGGATAGTCCCTAGAGTGGATAGAGGTTAGTTTTCTTAGTTAAGTGAAGGTGAAATGACAAAACTACCCTTACTATTAAATATAATAACTTAAAACATTAAAAAAATTTATATTGTTATGAATTATTATGTATTAATTGTATGACTATCCACTTTTCTTATGACTCTCCATATATTTAACCCTCATTCTTGTAAGCCTATAAGTAGAGGCATATGTAATCCATTTTACACATCAATAAGATATATCCATCTCCCAAATCTTTCTTTCTTATCTCTATAATGTTAATAGGCTAGTTGCTACAAAACACGTTATCGAATTGTTTTTAGAGTTGGATCGTATTATCACAAACGTCATTGCTTTGGATCACACCATCGTAAGGTATAATATATTTTCTAACCATTTTATCATTATTCATTATTTTCTCATACATGATCCATATTATAATTCATACTATTTTGGGTTGTGTTAGAGACTTGTTTATCATTCTCTTTAATCTCCTCAAATAATCCATATTGTAGCTTGTAGCTGATATAATTTTGGGTTAAATGGAGATTATATTTATTATTGTTTATCAAAGTATGCTCAATCATAATTAAGTTTTATCTAGTTCCTCAAATTATATATAATACATTTGTTGTATTTGTATATTTATGTTTAAATAATTCGTGTTTATAAGAAAAATAAATAAGTTCATATATATTACTATACTAGTGGGAATGCCCGCGCGTTGCGGCGGGTGCGTTTGTTTTGTCGCCTCATAGTTGTTGTTAGGATTTGTGGTGTGTGTATGACTCCTGTGGTTTGGTTATACCTTATGTTTTACAACAGAAAGTTTCTCGTTTTCTTTCTCTCGTTTCAGTGAACTTGCGACTTGGTCAAAGTAAAGAACATATAAAGTCATGTTAAAAGAACATTAGTAAAAAAAGATCTAAAACTAACAATTCATAATTGGTACAAAACTCAAAACAAAGATTAAAGTGAGACGCAAGGGTATATTTGTAAACAATGTTTGACCAATACTCACCTCCCCTACAAACAACAGTATGAAAAAAATACGTTACAAGTTTCGTTAATTTCTAGAAAAAGAAACCATGTTTATTCTTAGTCGATTGCGAAACAAGTTTTGGGAGGGTGTTAGATATCATGAAAATACATAACTAAAGACTTAATAAATTGCTATAGTAAAATTTACTCATTAATTAGGTTGTAACTATCATAAAAAAGAGTAAACCAGAAGGATACACGTTAATCTTTCATATTTATTCTTAGCATTTGAGAAATTTCTCTTTTGGTACCTGAAATGAATATCCATCAAAAAGAATTTATTTAAAGATATTTTCTTTTTACTCTTAACTATTACTTAATTAAGTTGCACTTAGAGGGATTTGAACCAACGTCACATTTGTGAGAGGGTAACAATCACCAATGTCACTAAACCACAAAGCCATGGCTAAAAAGTGTATATATGTATAATAACATAAAAATTATACTAAAATTTCTACATAACTATATATGGCTGTAACCTAAGTGGCTAACCTTGGACATTAAATTTCTACATATTTGGTTGTAAGCCTGTAACATACAATAGCTTCTTTTTTGTACAAGTGAGTAGTCAATGGTTAGACCATGCGCTATGACACTGAATGGATGTGGTATCCGTAACTGACTGGAAAGATAATCCATTGCGGCGCTACATTCTTCACTATATGTGGCTTTTCAAAAGTCAGAAGCCGGTGAAAATATACATGTAATGCTTCATAAAAGATGGTGCCTCTCAAAGCACATTACATAATAAATTTTGTATCTGCGGTGGCTGTGAATTACATGAACAAGGCAAAGGAGTAAAAACACTTAACCATAAATACAACAAACCTATTAGCTCTGTACACAGCTTGCAAGCTGAGTCAAAACGGTTTAACGGTCCGGACTAATTGGCCCGGTAAACCTTCAGATAGAGCAATGCCCCTATGACATTGTTGTAGTCACTGCGGTCGACTTGAACCTGCATCCGACAATTGATCAAACACCCTTCAAATGTGGTCATTTTATGTACCCAAATCAAATACGGAGCTCGAACCTATGCCTAAAATGCAACATATGATAACAGTTTCGGAGAAAACAAATCTATAATTTCTTAGTTTTGAACACTAACCGTTTTAAGAGACGTGTTCTCTTAGCATTTTTCTTTCTAAGCAAATGTTGTTTCCCAGTTCTCCTCCTCACAATCTTCCCTGTTCCTGTTACTATGAATCTCTTTGCTGAAGCCTACAAAATGCAAATTTCATGATAACAAGATTTGGTTTTTATAAAGCATGTGGAGTTCTGATGCGTTTTCATCCCAAAAGCCGATGTATGATGCGCAATACACACGCACCATGTACGCAATATTTGGTTTTTATAAAGCGTATGGAGTTCTGATGCGTTTTCACTCGGCCCATTCTGATTCATACGGACCCCTTTGAACCCAGATGTGGTTTGACCCGAACTTTCTAAATTGTTATGTCCAAAAAGTTTTGACTATTACTGTAATAAAGTTGTTTTTGTAATCAAATCATAGTTACAAGTATATATATAGAACTTTTTTGTAGAAAAGGACAAACAAGCAGGCTACAGAGCAACCCAGCCCGAACCAACCCGTTTCGAACTCTACAAAAATGACTAATTTCAATCCAAGCCAATTCTAACCCGTTACCTGACGAGCCCGTGTTGCCTCCTATGTAATTTGTAGATTTCACACAAAAAAATATGAAGTGGGCCCGTTAGACTCAAACATGAGACCTTTTAATCACAAAGAATTTAAATTTATATATATACCTCTCTGTACTTGCTGGTGGCATTCGGTATGCCTTTATACGATGAACATGGGCTCGAAAATTGTGCTGAGCTCGTGTGGCTCCAGTAGCTACCAACACTACCATTTATTGGCATATCATTAGGGCTTTTGCCAGGTGACTTCCTTGGTGGTGTACAAGACAAACCCGAAAACTGTTTCAACTCATCTTCGGTCAACGCCCCTGAAATCGGTCTATCTTTTATGCTTTTTACTGAAGTCACTGTTGATTCGGGTCAAAGTAAAGAACATATAAAGTCATGTTTAAAGAACATTAGTGAAAAAAGATCTAAAACTAACAATTCATAATTGGTACAGAACTCAAAACAAAGATTAAAGTGAAGGGTGCTTAGGCTCAAACTTACTTTGTCACCCATTACATCCATCATTCGTCTCAACATGACCACAACTTGAAAAGATCTCGAACTCAACTCAACATGAGCAATAGATTTGGGTTACCTTACACAAACAGAGCAAACATCTTTTAGTATCGCCATCCTGCACATGTGATGTTTACTTGTAAGCATATAACATAGTGAACACTATGATGGCGAACGAAATTAAAGTACCAACTACTCCAATAGAAGTAATGGCCATGAAATTGTGGAAAAAATGCTTCTTTTTCACCTTGAACCTATTGAAATCATTTAACGGTACTCCTAAAATATATCTCATTTCAAATAAAGATAAGCTATAGGGACACCTCAAAATTTACCTGATAGTTGGATGTAATTCTCTCCGTGTATTCCATGTGCTTCTCATAGGCCATGTAGCTCCCACTCCCCTTGAATATACAATACCGGATTAACTACAATTTCTAAAAGTTACACCAATACACATTGAAGATGCTTAAGAACATAAAATTTGAACAGGAACTCTCTAAAGCTAGGTTACGATCACTTACTAAATATTAATGATAAATCTTATGGTTAGAAGCTCCAGATATAACTATCTCCACTTTTCTTCTGTTATGCTGGTGTCCACATATCAATCCTCAATATCTTATATTATCAAAATCTTAAAATCCTCATTTACTAAAGGATCATATGGATAAAGGGTTCTTAAGTCAAGAATGCTCACCCAACTTATGAAAATGGTTAATGCTATCTATTGTGAATTTTCAAATCTTCTTTTCTTCCCTGGTTTGCTAAATTTTTCATAGGATCATCAAACACCTCTGATCAAAGTTAAAAAAAAAACGAAATCAACAAAACTTCAAATCCAAACAAAACATTATTGCTGAAAACGAAACAGATGGGGTTCGTTGATCGTAACCTTAGCCGCCGGTATTCAAATCAGATCGGTTCTGCAATAGAACCCTAGTTGAAGCCGCCACTACTTGAGCTCAAACCAAAGGAACCCTTGATCGATCATATGCCTAGAAGGGCGAATGGAGTATAGGATGTTTGTGAGGATATGATGAAGAATCCATTGGAATACAGAGATTGAAGAAGAAAAATGAAACCCTAGACCACCGATTCCCCAAATAGGAATAAAATTTAGCAGTTCTTCCCCAAATTTTCTACAATAGTTAAAAAAGTAACATCAAACAAAGGAATAAGGATGAAGAAGCAACAAACCCTAGTTTTGCAGAAAACTAAAATCGTTCTTTTTTCCTGTTGAATCCAGAAATACATCGTCAAATCATCAATTGCATTCAAATCCATTGGGATTCCCGGTTGGGAACGTCATTTGGGATTCACCGGTGTTTTTGGTGATTTCTGAACTATTACAATTAAGACCAATTATTTCTCTCTTATCGATTTCTCTCCTAATCTCTTCGCTTTCCTTTCCTTTCCTTGAGTACCTGAAAAGCTTTGGACAATTAACGCAGGAGAGGGTTTTCCCATGTAAATTTACCATTATAACCCTGAGGTGTCTTAAAATATTGAGCCCTTTCCCATTCTACCCCTCTAAAACGTGCTATATTTCTTTGTACATATTGTTTCAAAACTTGTACACAATGTAAAATTACATTTCAGTACATCACTTCTCCTTTTTAATATAGTATAGATAATACAAAAATAATTTGAGGCATGTAACCATTCTTTTAAGAGGCATGTCTGTTAGTAACTTTCAAACCTAACATTTAGAGTAAACTGTCATTTTGGTTCCTGTGGTTTGGTCAGTTTTGTCACTTTAGTCCAAATCTCAAACTTATTACATCTGGGTCCCTGTGGTTTGCATTTTGTTGCCATTTTAGTCCAAAATTCAAAAACCCCATTTTTTTTTTACTGTTACAACCTCCTATTTTGTCCTTTAGTGCAGGGGCAATTTGGTTCTTTTTTAAATTTCATTTTTTTTTGCAATAAAACCCAGATCAAGAATATCATCTTAGAACATCATCAAAACCCAGAAAATTCATCTTCAAAACCCAGAAAATTCATCTTCAAACATCATCATCAAAACCTAGAAAATCAAGAACATCATCAAAACCGGCAGATCTGAACCACCATCCCTCACGGCGCACCACCATCATCTCCGATCACCTTCTCCAACATCATCTCCGATCACTATCCATCACCGTAAATCCACCAAAGCAACCACCATCATCTCCGATCACCTTCTCCAGAAAATCAAGAACATCATCAAAACCGGCAGATCTGAGCCTAATAAATATACACAACAAATTATATTGCCCCATAACTTCATCTTCCCCAAATAATCTCCCCCAAAATCATCACACACCAGACCCTAATCCCACAACAATCTCTTTATCTTCTCCCCTGCAACAATCCAACGGAGAACGTCCACAACAATCTTAAACTGACACCTACAAACACTATATACTGTGTATGTAAACCTAATCGCTCATTTGTGTCAATCAACAGGAACGAAAAGTTGACTGTACCTGATTTAGATGAATGAAATGCCAAATGAGAACAGATTCGATGTGAACTGAAGCTGCTGGTGGTGGAATTTGGAAGTGGAAGAAGCCTGCTGGATGCGTGATTGTACTGGTTCAAACTCCGGTCATGTGCGGCGGAGATAGATGGCGGCGATGAGGTGATTAACGGCTTCTTAGGGCGTTGCAGGAGATCTATAACCACCGCCATAGATAGTGTGAGTGGAGAGAAAAACGGTTAACAATTTTGATCGTGTCTACCTACCGCATTCATCCTGTGTTTATTCAAACCCTAGATTTTGCGTTGAATGTTTCTCTCTCTAGAAACACAGTTGTTTAAATTCTTTGCAGACAATGAGAGGTTCTCTCTCTCTAGAATAACATGAGAGATATTTATTAATTCATTTATTAATAAATAAATTGATTTAATGAACATTAAATAACCAAACTACCCCTACAGATAAAGACAAAAAAGGGGAGTTCAAACAGTAAAAAATGAGGGATTTTGAGTTTTGGACTAAAATGGCAACAAAATGCAAACCACAGGGACCCAGATGTAATAAGTTTGAGATTTGAACTAAAATGGCAAAACTGGCCAAACCACAGAGACCAAAATGGCAGTTTACTCTAGGATTTATTTATATGCGAAAATTGTAATTGTAAATGGATAAATAATCAAATTGTAAATGGTAAATGGATAAATAGTAAAATAATGTTGACGCAAAGTAATGAGGTGCCTGTACTTTAGCAGTTGTTCAATATTTATATATTTTAATAAGTTGAAGTTGATTGTCTTTTTTGTTTATAAAGGAACACACAAAATGAAAAACATATAATATATAGACTCTTGTTCAGATATAATAACCAAACAAAGTTAAAAAAAATAGACAATTTTCTATTAGCAAAAAGGATTATTTATAAGTGTTCATCTTTTCTTTCATCACTAAATCTCTTATTATTATTCTTTAAAAAAGCTAGTTTACTTTCAACCAAACTGACCACTGGATGCTTAATATTACATAAACATAGATTTATTCTTAAAAGGTTTGATAATCTATATTTTCCATCTAGTAATTATTAAAAAAAATCATTATGAGTGGATATACATTTCGGGTGTGTACATGATTAACTAACACATTAAAAAAGGAAATCAAACTAGTACCCAAGATAAAACAAAGGCAATGATTTTCTTACGCCACCATATTCATGAGTAATCTTACTATCAAAGATCCACTCGTCCTATGGACCAATTTAAAAGAAAGGTATGACCATTAGAAAACAGTAATATTACCAAGAGCTCGTTATGAATGTATTAATTTAAGGTTGCAAGACTTTGAGTCTATAAGTGAGTATAACTCAGCAATGTTTAGAATCACGTCACAATTGATTCTATGTGGTGAAAATATTACTGATAAGGAGATGTTGGAAAAAACATTCTCCACCTTTCACGCCTCAAACATTGTCTTGCAACAACAATATCGTGAAAGGGGCTTCACCAAATACAGTGACTTAATATCATGTTTGCTTGTGGCTGAGCAAAATAATGAGCTACTAATGAAAAACCATGAAACTCGTCTGGTTGGTACAACCCCTTTCCCAGAAGTGAATGTGGCAACATATAATGACCAAAGTGGAAGTCACGGACGTGGTCGTGGCTATCAACGTGGGTGTGGTAATGGTCGTAGTCATGATCATGGACGTGGTCGTGGACGTGCATATGGTTGGGGGAATTATCATGGTGTTCAATTCAAAAACAGAAGAACCCACCAGAAGTTGCATGATAATGAAAAGAAATCCAATGATGAAAGAGGTAAAAAGAAAAGTAGAACCTCATCTAATGCATGCTATCGATGTGGTGGTAACAACCACTGGGCTGGTACATATCGTACAGCCAGACACTTAGTAGAGCTTTACCAACAATCTATAAAAGGCAAACAAAAAGGAATAGAAACAAATTTCACATATGAAGATGGAAGTGTTGATGTCCCAAGTGGTGAAAAGGACCATACTAATGCAACTAATTTGGATTATGATGATTTCCTTATCGAGCAAGCTAATTTGGATTCTGGTGATATCGTCGTAACACCCTGTGTTTTCGAATGTCAAAGTCAAAGTCAAAGTTTGACTTCTTTGACTGTTAATAGTCTATTTTAAAATTTGTATTATGTGGAGTAAGTGTTGTCTAATCAAAGTGATCGAATATTTATCAATGCGAACCGATTATCGACCTTGAATAGCAGGAAGTAACAATGCGATAAAGTTAATCGATCAATAATCAAACTAATCAAATCATCATCGAACTCGAAACTCGAATTATGCGAACTTTGGTATTGTTATACGTGTGTGTGTGTGCCTTATGTGTTACTTGTGCGTGCTTACCGTATGTTAAGTGTGTGGTAATCAAACGAATCGAATCGAAACTCGAAACTCAATCGAACTCAATCGAAATCGAAACGTGAATGGTAGATGTTTATATGTTGATATAGTAGTTGGGACTGAAAGTAATTTGAATGGGAAACTCTATCGAATCCGTATCATCCTCCATCGAAATCGAAGTATCAGAAAACGTCGTCCGAACACTCGAAAATAGGCCACGGATCGAACAGGTTCACACCGATCGAACAAGCCAGCCGATCGGACAAACCGTCCGATCGAACAGGCTGTCCGATCGGGATGCCTGACCGATTGGCCAGCCCTTTCCTCTTTTGGGAAGCCTATAAAAAGCCCTGTCATTGTCATTCTTTCCACTTTTGGAAACTCTCTGACCGACCAGCTCATATTCTTCATCTTTTCTCAGATTTCTCTCAATTCCGGTAAGTTTTCACTTCAAATCTTGTACGATTTTGATCTATGCACGTTTCTACACCTTTCTATCTTTCAAATCTTGAATTCCAACCGTGAAATTATCAAGATCTATGTGTTCTAGGATGATGTCATCATGGTGTTCTTCAAGAACACCATGTTTTGGCCTCATTCCACCAAGAAACACCTAGATCTAGCCGATTTCCACATTAATAAACAAAGATCTTTCACAGATCTGAACATTTCAAGGTGTGAAAGATTGAAAGACGGATTTTCCAACTTTCTCTCAACTCTTTTACACTCAATGCCTTCAAACCGGTAGAAACGGAGCTTGAGCCGACTCACTAATCATTCTAGTAGTTGGGTGGTTCAAGATTCAGATTCTATCTACGAGGTTCACCGACTTCGGGTTAAACAACAAACTAGCGTTCCGAACCAGCTCACCGGCCGAATTTGGGTGATTCATGTCCGAGCAGGGGAAACCAATAAGAACGGAAGTCACTTGGTTCAACTCGTTGTCAAACTCCTTCGATATAACGTCAAATAATCAAAACAGCCAAGTGTTAGACGATAGACCGACCAGGTCAGGATGCTGACCTATCGGTTAGGCTGTCCGAACAAACAGCCCAACCGATCGGACAGGTCAGCCGATCGACCAGGCCAGCCGATCGGCTAGCATGTGGCCCCACACTTTACAAATTTATGAAGTCTGGTATTGAACGAAGTGATGTTCGATCGACCGGGCTGTTCGACCCACTGTCACTTGTTTCCATTTATCGCGTAACTCATCGTTATACTATCGAACTATTCGGGCTAACCCTACTCCCAAGCGCTCCCTTCAATCCATTAATCAATCGCTGTGAGTATACTCGAACCCTTTTTGCTTTAGCACTTTTGGGTGTTACATACGTTACTTATAAAAAAAAACACAATCGAGCACATTACTCAATTACTTGAACGCTAACCGAATTGCATGTATTACATGACTAAATGAATGCTTGTTGTTATGTTTACACGTGGAATGCTGTCTACCTGCCTTAGCAACATAGTACTATAGTTTGGACTCAGCACCCGTTCACACGGGGATTGTTAAGGACAATTACTTGCATGGATTACGGTGGTAATCGTGTATTGCGAACTGTCTCGGACAGTCAACCCGCAGTCGTTGGTATCAATAGATCCATGTCGACAATTAACATGCTTCGTTTTCATCTGTGTACGTACTGGTTATGCGTAAACTATTTCGAACTCGATATATGCTATATCAAACTTGTGTGCTCACCTTTACATTATATGTATTGACTTTATTTTAACGTATGTGACAGGTGTTTAAGATGTTTACTTTCTAGGAAAGCGAGGCTAGAATAAAACTCTAGAGCCCCCGACAAATAGTTGTCTGTCAAGAACAAGCTTCTAGTGCATAGTTGTCAATAGATCTTGTCAGGCTGGGTCTTTAGGAGCATTTGAACAATATTTATTTTTTTTGTTAAAAATTTGAGTTGTCGGAACAGGATTAATTGACTAGATGCTTTCTGTAATAATTTATTTTATTATTTGGGATACGGTATGGGACATATCATTTAACTGAATAGTGTAAATAGTTGTTGTGGAAACTTCTGGACAATATGTTTCGCTCATTGCCATGCCCCGATGATTCCGCCATGGGTTGGGGTGTGACAGATTGGTATGAGAGCCATAACTATAGGGAATTAGGTTAGACACGACCTAGTCCGGGTCGCTGTCTTAGAGACCTAGACTATAGCTAGGAACCAACAGACCAAGTTTATGTGCTATATTATGCTATTCTTCGTTATCACTGCACTCGAATTTTCATATAAAGTCAAGCGATTTAGTCAGGATTAAGTGTGAAAATCGCAAACTCCCGACTGAATTGCTTGATCAATACCGATTTTACCAATTTATCAACAATTTTCTATAACAAACGAGGAGAATTATGCCAAATCAGGAGTGAAATCCATATTTTGATGAATAATCTCCTCGATTTTTCTAAAAACAAGGAAGAAGTTGCTAAGCCAGGGGTGAAACCCTAACCTTGACAACTTGTTCCGCTATTTATTTTATCTCACCAAGGCTGCGACGGACTCCAACGACCTGAACTCACAAGTATGACCTAGGGAATGCGTGCGGAATGCCCAAGAATCGAGGCAGACACATGCATCCCGAAAGTCGAAAGTGACAACAAGTCTACTGAGAATAGTCGAATCGCCTTGGGTAGTCGATGTCTAATAGCCGCAGACAATCTATTTCTCGATTTTATGTGTTTTCGATTCTGAGCCCGCATTCGCCGACTCTGATAACTCGTTGGTTTTATGATTTTATGTGTACCTATTTGTTTACGTGTTTAAATTTTGATACTTTACTTTCGATTTTGCTATCACTCGATCGACACACACGACTCGCATTGCCATTCTATCTCCAGACGATAACGAGTTGCTGCAATCTAGACGAAATTGTGCTATGTTATACGCTTATGCTATGCTCGATATACTACACGATTATTCTTTGCTACTCGATATGTATATTTACACGCGATGCGATCGCTATACGAACGACACGCGAACTTGAAGGATAGGTTTCTGTATTCTGACTGCCTCTGTGCTTAATGGGTATGTGTTTATGTGCTTCTGTGACTATATGGATTTGTGCCCTACGTGCGTATGTGCTCCTGCGTTGTGTGACTATGTGATCATCATGCCTAGGTGTTTATGTGATCTATGCCTTATCGTGTTCTTGAGCTTTAGTAAGTAGTAGACGTGTGAGGTGAGATTCGATTTGTTGTGTCTGAGACCTGCGACGTTGTCTATTGCAGACCATGTCGTCATCTGGACGCCGAACCCCTCTCACTTTCCAAGAAAAGAAAGACAAGCGTCTCGCTGCAATCATCTCCAAGCAAGTGGCTAAGGCCGTGAGCGAGGTGTATGAAAATGTCAGCAAATCGTCGGAGGAATCCCGAACCGACGTTCCTAAGGATGCAAACAAGACTGCTTTCAGCTTCAAGCAGTTTAAAGCATGCGGACCTAAAGAGTTTACTGGAGAAGATGGCCCTACCGCCATGTTTCACTGGTTCGATTCAGTTGAAGTCACTCTGCGCCAAAGCGGCTGTCCGGAAAATCTCCGCACCCTCAATGCAACAGGCGTTTTCCAGTCCCGAGCTCTAGACTGGTGGACGACCAAACGAAACAAGCGCGGAAATGATACAGCTTATGAACTGACCTGGGAAGAGCTAAAGGCCATTATGATGGACGAATTCTGCCCTCCCCATGAACGCCAAAAGCTGGAGGACGAGTTTTGGACGATCAAGCAGAAGGATGGAGACAACGCTGCTCTAATTGCTCGCTTTAAGCAGCTTAGCATCATTTGTCCTGATCAAGTTAAGACCCCAGACATGGCCATCAAGAAGTATATTCGAGCTCTGCCAGATTGTGTAGCCGACTTTGTTCATGCCGCCAAAACCACATCGATCGAAGAAACTTAATTGCTCGCCGCTGAGATAAATGACAAGCGGGTAAAGTCTGGTTTCTGGGATAAGCCATCAAAGTCTCTGCATCAAGCCACCACAGCAGCAACCGCCGACACCACCACTGCTCAACCCTCCAAGTCTTCACGTCGAAAGAAGAAGCACAACAACAGCTCCAGCAACAAGAACTGTGCTGTCACAACAACTGCTGCCCCTTTTCAAGCTGTACCAACTCAGCAACAGATGCACCACCGACCAGCTCCAGTGACCAATGCACCGCCAGCAAAGCGTGCATACACAGGTCCCCACCTGCTCTGCTCGACATGCTCATATCATCACCCGGTGGGACTCGCCTGTCGTTACTGCGCTCACTGCAACCTCCACGGTCATTTCACTGCAAACTGTCGTTATAGTCCCCGTCAAGCCCCAGTTCAAGCTACTGCTCATCAAGCTCTACTCCCTGCCCCTCAAGGTCAACCAGCAGCTCAAGCACCCGTGGTCAATGCTCGAGTCTGCTTTACATGTGGTGATCCTAATCATTTCGCCAACATGTGCCCGAACAGGGTGGTGAAACAAGAGCCCCAGCAGCAACAGCAGCAGCCTCAGCAACAGCAGCAACAAGCAGCCCGTGCCCGAACCTTCAACATCAATGCCCGTCAGGCTCAGGCTGACAACAACATGGTCAATGGTACGTTCCTTGTGAATGGTATTTATGCATCGTGTTTGTATGATACCAGAGCCGATAACTGCTTTGTGTCGTTTGAATTCGAGAAGCTTCTTAGTCGTAAGCGCTCTTATCTCCCCTCGTCATTCGAAGTTGAAGTCGCTACTAGAAGAACTGTCGCCGTTAATTCTGTACTCCATGATTGTACCCTCGAGCTCAACAATCACATCTTCCCAATCGACCTCATTCCGATGCAACTCGGAAGTTTCGACGTCATAGTAGGCATGGACTTTCTTCGTGAAAACCATGCTGAAGTTGTGTGCTTTGATAAGATGATTCGATTCTCGCTTGCGAATGGTGATCTCTTATGTGTATACGGTGAAACAGCTTCGAAAGGTCTCAAGCTCATGTCCTGTGTTCAAGCTAGTAAGTATCTCCGCAAGGAATACAAAGCTTTCTTGGCCAACATTGTAGTAGCGGAGAAGGAAAAGAAAAAGAAAGCCGAAGTCAAAGACGTCCCATGTAACACCCCGTGTTTTCCCAAAAGTCAAAGTCAAAGTCAAGAGTTGACTGTTATTGGAATTAAAGATCAATAAAGATTAATTTCATTTTAGTTTCATTTTGATTTTCATGTTATTTGGAGTAAGTGTTGTATAATCAACTAATCGACCAATAATCGAACTGTGAATCAACGACCGACTGTGAATGATAGGAAGTAACAATGCAATAAAGCTAGTCAATCAATAATCAAGCTAATCAAATCAATCATCAAACTCAAGTGTGGGGATTTTAGTACTTTTTATACGTGCGTGTGTGCCTTATGTGTTACTTGTGCATGTTTACTTTTATGTTAAGGTGTGTGGTGAATCAATCAAAATCAATCAAGACTCAAAGGTGAATCAAACTCAATGGAAATCGAACCCGAAATGGTTGTAAGGATGCTCGTATGTTAGATATAGTAGTTGAGACTAAAAGTAATTTGATTAGGAATTCTATCATTCTCGAACCATCGTTCATCGAAGTCGAAATATCAAAAATCGTCGCGAAACACTCAAAACCAGGCTAGCCGATCGAACAGGGCAACCTGATCGAACAGGCTAGCCGATCGAACAGGCTGTTCGATCGGGCAGCTGCTCGATCAGGGATGCTGTTCGATCAGCTGACCCTTTCCTCTTTTGGAAGCCTATAAATAGGGCTGTCCTTGTCAAACTTTCCACTTTTGGAAAAGCTCTGACCGACCAGCCTCTTCTTCTCACTAAATCTCAGATTTCTCTCAAACCGGTAAGTATTTTGCTCTAATCCTTGTACGTTTTTGTTCATCAATCGATTCTACATCTTTCTATCTTTCAAAACTTGGATTTCATCCATGAAATCACCAAGATCTAGGTGTTCTTGGGTGATGTCATCATGTGTTCTTCAAGAACACTAAGTTTTGACATCATTCCACCATGAATAGCTTAGATCTAACCGATTTCCACATAAATAACCTAAAATCTACCAAAGATCTTAACATTTCACGGTGGAAAAGGATTGGAAGATGGGTTTTCATCTATCTTTCAACTCTTTTACACTCAAAAAGGTGAAAACGAGACTTGAACCGATTTACAAACCATTCTAAACAAACACATGGTTCAAGATTCGGGTTCTACCGAGAGATATACCGATTTCGGGTTAAACGTTAAACTTAAGTTCCAAACCGCCTCTGGCCGAGCTTGGGTGATTCCTGCTCGAGTCAGTAGACTAAGTAGGGACTTCAGCTTTGTGGTTCAACTCGTAGTCAAAATATCTCTAAAACATCAACAATTAACGGGAATAACCAAGTGTTAAGTGATAGGTTAACCAAATCGAGTAGCTGGCCGAACGGCTAGGCTGTTCGATCGAACAGCCCAACCGAACGACTATGCCAGCCGATCGACTAGGCTAACCGATCGACTAGCACTTAGTCCCACAAACTCATGAAGTGTAATATTGATAGAGTTCTATTCGATCGATCGAGCCACTCGATTGTGATCATTACTACTCGAATCATGAGATACTACACTTCAAAACACTTAGACTTTTCGAAACATTGGAATGTCACCCGATCGAGCATGCCAACCGATCGAGTGACATATTTGAAAACAATGAAGTGCTAGCCGATCGGTTGGGCTAACCGATCGAACAGCTGTTCGATTGGCCAACTTGAAAGGTAGTACAAACCATCATACACAAACACATCCTTCACATCAAAGGAAGAAACAATCCACTTGAAGGAACCAGCCGATCGAGCCAGCCGGCCGATCGAATGGATGTTCGAACGGACTTTCAAACCAATCGAACAGCCCACTCGATCGAACTGCTGTCCGATCGAATGGCCTACTCGATCCAAGTACATTGTTTACTTTTTCCGCGTTACTCATCGTTGTGTTATCGAACTATTCAGGCTAACCTATTCTCAGTGCTCCTTTCAATCCACAACCAACCACTGTGAGTATACTCGACCCCTTTTTGCTTTCAGCACTTTTGGGTGTTACATACGTAATCTATCAAATTCACAAGCAACACAAACTATTTGAACGCTAACCTACTTGCATGTATTACTTGTCTAAATGATTGTTGTTTATTATGTTTACACGTGGAGTGCTATCTGCCTGCTTTAGCAACGTAGTACTATAGTTTGGACTCAGCACCCGTTCACACGGGGGTTGCTAAGGACAATTACTTGCATGGATTACGGTGGTAATCATGTATTGCGAACTGTCTCGGACAGTCAACTTGAAGTCATTGGTATCGATGGTCCCATGTTGATAATTTACATGCATCGTTTGCCCTTGTGTACGTGCTTGGTTATGCGTAAACTTTTCGAACTGTATATGCTATATCAAACTTGTGTACTCACCTTTACATTATATGTATTGACTTTTATTTTAACGTATGTGACAGGTGTTTAAGCTACTAGCGTGCTAGGGAAGCGAGGCAATAATAAGCTTCTAGGAGCCTGTGACCTTAGGACAGTGTCCACATACCTGTTCCAGGGCCATAATTATCTGTAGATCTTGTACTGGCACCTGTAGTCAGTAAGATTTACAGTTAGTCGTCTAGAAGTCTTAAGACAATATTTAATTCGGTCTGTAATAATTAAGAATTTGAGTTGTCGGAACAGTTCCCATATTGTTTAGTTGATTTCTATGATAACTTGTTATTATTTGGGACACGGTATGGGACGTGTTATATAACTGAATTGTATGATAGTTGTTGTGGAAACTTCTGAACAATCTGTTTCGCTCAGTGCCGCGCCCCGATGATTCCGCCATCGGTTGGGGTGTGACAGATTGGTATCAGAGCCATAACTATAGGGAATTAGGTTAGACACGATCTAGTCCGGATCGCTGTCTTAGAGACCTAGACTATAGTTAGGAACCAAGAGACCAAGTTTATGTGCTTATTTTATGTTGTTTCCTTCTATTCTATCATTACATCCGAACTCCGAGCCAAATTTCGTAATTTGGACGGGATTAGGAGTGAAACCCGCAAATTCCTGCCTAAATTACAAATTTTTGCCAATTATTTTGTGCAATTTTCTATCAACAAACGGGGGAGAATTATACCAAATCAGGGCTGAAACCCGTAATTTGATGAAAATTTTCCTCTAAATTTTCTTAAAACAAGGAAGAAATTGCTGAGCTAGGGGTGAAACCCTAACCTTGGCAGTTATTCCGACTTTATTTTATCTCGCCAAGGCAATTGACGGACTCCAACGACCTGAACTCACGAGTATGGCCTAGAATGCGCATGCATAATGCCCAAGAATCGAGGCAGAAACATGTCCCCTAGAGTCGAAAGTGACGACAAGTCAACTGTGAATAGTTAAATTGCCATGGTTAGTCAAAGTCTAGTAGCCGCAGACAATCCATTTTCCGATTTTGAGTGTTGCCTCGTTGATTTTATGTGATTTACCTGTTTACGTGTTTTAAGATTCGTTGGTTACTCCATTTGTTATCAATCTGCGTGACCTTTGTTGCTATCCTATCTCGATTCAAATCCCTGTTGATGTGATCTAAACGAAACCAGTGTGCTATGCTACGCTATACGACTAAGTTAGACGATACAATGTGATGCTATCCGATATGCAAAACGAACGACACTCGACATGTGGCTATAGGTTTCTGTTTTCTGACCGCCTCTGTGATAAAATTTCGTACGTGTTTAGGGAATTAAGTGCTCTATTTGCTTAATTGCTTATGTGCTCTAATTGCTTCTGTGCTTATGTGCCTCTATGATTATGTGCTTATGTGTTTATATGTGTTACGTGACGTGAGATGCGACGTGATTCTAAGCTTTAGTAAACTAAGACGTGCGAGATTCGAATTCGTTGTGTTGAGCCCTATGGCGATGTCTATTGCAGACCATGTCGTCATCATCAAGAACTCGCCAAAACCTTTCCCGTCAGGAAAAGAGAGACCGACGTCTCGCCAAGCTCATCTCAAGGTCTGTAGCAAAAGCTGTCAGCGAGGTGTACGAAAACACCAGCAAGTCGTCGGAAGAATCCCGAACCCTCACTGAACCCAGCAAAGCTCCGTTCAGTTTCAAGCAATTTAAGGCATGTGGACCAAAGGAGTTCACCGGTGAAGAGGGCCCTACAGGCTTATTTCACTGGTTTGACTCTGTGGAAGTTACCCTTCGTCAAAGCGGATGCCCGGATCATCTTCGAACTCTCAATGCTACCGGTGTCTTCCAGTCGCGGGCATTGGACTGGTGGACAGCCGAAAGGAATAAGCGCGGGAACGACGCTGCCTACGAGCTGACGTGGGAGGAACTGAAGGCTATCATGCTGGACGAGTTCTGTCCTCCCCACGAACGCCAAAAGTTGGAGGATGAGTTCTGGACCATCAAGCAGAAGGAGGGCGACAACGCTGGTCTCACCGCCCGTTTCAAACAACTGAGCATTATCTGTCCAGACCAGGTCAAGACTCCCGAGATGACCATCAAGAAATACATCCGTGCTCTTCCGGATTGTGTTGCAGATTATGTGTTCGCCGCCAAACCCGCATCAATCGAGGAAACCTACCTACTCGCTACCGAGATTAACGACAAGCGAGTTAAGGCTGGTGTCTGGGATAAGCCATCCAAGTCGTTGCATCAAGTTACTGCCGCATCAACCGACAACCCTACTGCTCAAGCCTCCAAGTCCTCGAGAAGAAGAAAGAAGAACAAGAGTTGCGCCGCCGCAACCAATGCTGCTCCTCTTCAGTCAGTACCGCCACAACAGCAGCAACCACAGCGCACTGCGCCAGTGATCAATGCGCCGCCGGCTAAGCGTGCGTACACCGGCCCCCACCCACTCTGTGCTACCTGTTCTTATCATCACCCGGTGGGTGTGGCCTGCCGTTTCTGTGTCCACTGCAACGTTTACGGGCATTTCACTGCGAATTGCCGCTATGGTCCTCGTCAAACGCAAGCTCAAGCCGCTGTTAACCAAGCCCTGCTACCTGCTCCTCAAGCTCCTCAAGCTGCACAGGCCCCGGCAAACAATGTTCGGACCTGCTTTGCATGTGGTGACCCTAACCATTTCGCAAACCGGTGCCCGAACAGAGTGGTGAAACAAGAAGCCCAACAACCCCAGCAACAACAACAGCAGCCTCAACAACAAGCCGCTCACGCCAGAACCTTCAACATCAACGCACGACAGGCTCAAGCTGACAACAACGTGGTCAATGGTACGTTCCTTGTGAATGGTATATATGCATCATGTTTGTTTGATACTGGAGCCGATAACTGCTTTGTGTCATTTGAATTTGAGAAGCTTCTTAGACGTAAGCGCTCTTATCTTTCGTCACCTTTCGAAGTAGAAGTCGCTACCGGAAGAACCATTGCTGTCAATTCTGTGCTCCGTGATTGTACTCTCGAGCTCAACAATCATATATTCCCGATTAATCTCATCCCAATGCAGCTCGGAAGTTTCGATGTCATAGTAGGCATGGATTTTCTTCGTGAAAACCGTGCTGAAGTTGTGTGTTCCGATAAGATGATTCGTTTTGTGCTAGCTAGTGGTGATATTCTATGTGTTTATGGTGAAACTACTGCAAAAGATCTCAAGCTCATGTCCTGTCTTCAAGCTCGCAAATATCTCCGCAAGGAATATCGAGCCTTCTTGGCCAACATTGTTGTAGCAGAGACGGACAAGAAAAGGAAAGTTGAAGTCAAGGATGTTCCTGTTGTCCGAGAATTTCCTCAGGTGTTCCCTGATGATCTTCCTGGATTACCTCCAAGTCGTGATATCGACTTTCGAATCGACCTTATTCCAGGAGCCAACCCAGTGGCCAAAGCTCCGTATCGACTCGCTCCATCTGAGATGCGAGAACTCTCAAACCAACTCCAAGAGTTACTTGAAAAAGGCTTCATTCGCCCGAGCACTTCTCCATGGGGCGCACCAGTCCTTTTCGTCAAAAAGAAGGACGGGTCGTTCCGAATGTGCATCGATTACCGGGAATTGAACAAGCTGACCATCAAGAACCGATATCCCTTACCAAGAATCGATGATCTGTTTGACCAACTACAAGGTGCTCAGTGTTTCTCCAAGATTGATCTACGTTCAGGCTACCATCAGTTGCGGATTCAAGAGGAAGACATACCCAAAACCGCTTTTCGAACCCGATACGGCCACTACGAATTTGTTGTCATGCCTTTTGGTTTAACCAACGCACCCGCGGTCTTCATGGATCTGATGAATCGCGTGTGTAAACCGTTCTTAGACCGTTTCGTCATTGTATTTATCGACGATGTCCTGATCTATTCCAGATCGAGGGCCGAACATGCGCAGCATTTGCGACTGGTTCTCGAGTTGCTTCAGGGAAACCAACTCTACGCCAAGTTCTCCAAGTGTGAGTTCTGGTTGGAGGAGGTTCAATTTCTGGGTCACATTGTGAATAGTCGGGGTATACACGTTGATCCTGCAAAGATTGAGGCAGTCAAGGGATGGGTTACGCCAAGGAATCCGTCAGAAGTTCGCTCTTTTCTCGGATTAGCTGGTTACTACCGGCGATTCATCGAAGGATTCTCAAAGATTGCTGTACCACTTACCTCCCTTACTCACAAAGACAAGCCTTTTGTGTGGGGAACCGCGCAGGAGACTGCTTTCCAAACCCTCAAACACATGCTGTGCCATGCACCAGTTCTTACACTGCCGGACGGAAGCGATGACTTCGTTGTCTATTGTGATGCTTCAAACCTTGGACTTGGCTGTGTTCTCATGCAACGAGACAAGGTTATAGCTTACGCATCTCGACAGCTCAAAATCCACGAGAAGAACTATACAACCCATGACCTCGAGCTAGGCGCAGTTGTCTTTGCCTTAAAGATTTGGCGACACTACCTGTACGGTACAAAGTGTACGATCTTCACCGATCACAAGAGCTTACAACATATCTTTAACCAGAGAGAACTCAATATGCGTCAACGCCGATGGGTAGAACTTCTCAACGATTACGACTGTGAGATCCGTTATCACCCAGGCAAGGCGAATGTAGTTGCAGACGCCCTCAGCAGAAAGAATTACGTGATAGGTGTTCGAAACATCCAGGCTCAGTATAACCTCGAAGCTCTCACCCGCGAAGCACAACACGCTTGCTTTAACGAGCGTACGTTGAAGAAAGAACGAATCTATCACGATGGAACTCAGCTCGTGAGCAAAGCCAACGGGATATTCTATTATCTGGACCGAATCTGGGTTCCGAGGAGGACAGATTTGCGAAAGATCATCATGAACGAAGCCCACAAATCCCGATATTCCATTCATCCCGGTGCGGACAAAATGTACCAGGACCTTCGCTACAAGTACTGGTGGCCTGGGATGAAAAGGGATATTGCTCTGTATGTTGGTAGCTGTTTAACTTGTGCAAGGGTCAAGGCTGAACACCAAAGACCGTCAGGCTTACTCGAACAACCGCCGATACCCGTATGGAAGTGGGAAAGCATAGCTATGGATTTCATAACTAAGCTTCCGACCACGCCATCAGGTCACGACAGTATTTGGGTTATAGTCGACCGTCTAACCAAATCAGCCCACTTTCTGCCAATACGAGAAGACTATAAGGTGGCCAAGCTAGCCCAAATCTACACCGACGAGATCATTAAGAATCATGGTACGCCTCGAGACATCATTTCTGATCGCGACGCTCGGTTTACATCGAGATTGTGGGAAACTTTTCAAGCAGCTCTGGGTACGACGCTGAATTTGAGTACCGCATTCCACCCGCAAACCGACGGGCAGACTGAAAGAACGATTCGTACTATTGAAGACATGCTCCGTGCGTGTGTTATCGATTTTGGTGGTAGTTGGAGCAAACACCTACCGTTGGTCGAATTTTCGTACAATAATAGCTATCACTCCAGCATCGAAATGGCACCTTTCGAAGCCTTGTATGGTAGGAGATGTCGCTCGCCTATTGTATGGCACGAGGTCGGTCATTCACAATTGACTGGGCCCGAGATTCTGCAAGAAACGACTGACAAGATCCACCAGATAAGGGAAAATTTGGCAAAGGCCCGGGACAGACAAAAGATGTACGCCGATAAACGACGCAGGCCCCGCGAATTTGCAGTTGGCGACTACGTGCTCCTAAAGGTATCCCCTTGGAAGGGAGTAGTCCGATTCGGCAAAAGAGGGAAACTTGCGCCTCGATTTGTTGGACCTTTTAAGATTCTGGAAAGGATCGGTAAAGTTGCCTACAAACTCGAATTACCGGAGGAACTCAGCAATGTCCACCCGACTTTCCATATTTCAAACCTTCGAAAATGCGTAGCCGACCACGACGCAATAATACCACTCGACGATCTTCAGGTCAATGAGACGCTACACTTCGTGGAAAAGCCTGTCGAAATCATGGACCGACAGACCAAGCAACTCAGACGCTCTCGCATTCCTATTGTAAAAGTACGATGGGAAGGCAAACGAGGCGCGGAGTTCACTTGGGAACTCGAAAGTGACATGAAGGCAAAGTACCCGCAGTTGTTCAGATAGATCTGAAGCATCAAATTGGTAAAATCACACGGCGATGTACGGTTCTCGGCCTAATTTCGGGACGAAATTCCCTAAAGGAGGGGAGACTGTAACACCCCGTGTTTTCCCAAAAGTCA